>NW_026596040.1:25545781-25552015 GCF_907164565.1 Psammomys obesus | reverse complement strand
TGTGTGTGTGTGTGTGTGTGTGTGTGTGTGTGTGTGTGTGTGTGTGTAGAAGGAGTGGAGGGACATAGGTAACTTCCTTGGCTGACCCTGAGCTGCAGAAGTCCGAGTTTCTAAGCACCGCATGCATACTCAGTGAGCTATGCTGAGGTGGCTGGTTAGAGTGTCTTTAGACACTCAGAAATATGTACATCTGGGCTTGTTCAGAGAATCTGATGTTTTCTACCAGTGTGTGCTCCTACTTTGGTAGGGCAGGAGAGGCGTGTGCTCAGAAAAGGGGGTGGGCGCAAGAAGTACAGGTAAGAAGCTGATCCACAGGTAAGAAAGCAATCCTCGAGCAGTTGCCCAAAGACACCAATGCTACAAGAGGAGGCGTTTCTTTCAGCCGTCCACCCCAGCCTGGTCCTCACCCCATGCTCCAGGCCCCGTGTCAGTGACAGGAACACCACAAGCATGCTGCTCCTTTCTGTGGCACTCACGGAGCTGCTGGAATTGGGAAAGAAGAATAAATTTAAGCAAAATACTGAGATGCCACAAGTTTGCAATCCCAGTACTCTGGAGGCAGAGGCAGGAGAATTGCCCCAAGTTTGAGGTTACTCTGGTTTTCAGAGTGAAACTTTATTTCAAGACAAATTTTGAGCAAAGGGCTTATGCAAGAAGTTGATATTGAAGTTGTAATCTGTAGTATCAATAACCCTTGCTTCAGGAGAAAGGAATTCGGTGTGGAAGGAAAAGCCTTGCAGATGAGAACTATTTTGAGACGTGTCTGGGGACGCAGCTTTGGCTTACCATCATCTCTGTCCACAAGGCAGGACTTGTGCATATTTGTTTCACTTTGTTGCTCAAAAATTAGATGCATATTTCACAAATATGCGTCCATAGTCCAATGCTGATGGCAATATCAAGGAATATCATAAGGTTTAGGAATGCTGCTTTCATGGGCTTTCTTTTTTCAATACTTTTTATTTTAATTTTTATTAATTACACTTTATTCACTTTGTATCCCCCCTGTAGCTCCCTCTTTCCTCCACTCCTAATCCCTCCCTCCTCCTTCTCCATGCATGCCCCTCCGCAAGTCCATTGATAGGGGAGGTCTTCCTCTCCTTCCTTCTGATCTTAGTCTATCAGGTCTCATCAGGACTGGCTTCTTTGTCTTCCTCTGTGGCCTGGTAAGGCTGCTCCCCCCTCAATGGGAAGTGATCAAAGAGCAGGCCAATCAGTCATGTCAGAGACAGTCCTGTCCACATTACTATGGAACCCACTTGGACACTGAACTGCCATGGACTACATCTGTGCAGGGGTTCTAGGTTATCTCCATCAATGGTCCTTGGTTGGAGTATCAGTCTCAGAAAAGACCACTGTGTCATAGGCTTTCTTCGTGTCTCCTTGGTCCACCTCAAAACCAGGTCAGTGCCTCCCAAATATGTGTTTCCAACCTCAGCTTGTGACTCCACTTGAAGTGTGACCTTGGCCATGCTCTTGTGTCCCAGAAGTGCAAACTGAACAAGCCCAGAGTGAGGTTCTCCATCCTTTAAGCCTGCTTCTCTGCCTAAGTAACATTTGAGCCATTTGAGTCAGAAGTCAGAGTTGACAGAAACATCTTTTAGGTCCTCAAATCCAACCTGTCATCAAGACCAAAAGTCTATTTAAAAGGGACAGTTCTTATCTTCTGCTTCTCACCCCACCATGTTTTCCTGGTCCAAGCCTTCAGCTCTGTCACTGACCCTGCAGGAGCATCCTAACTAGACTCCCTGGTTCCGCTTGTTTCTATCCATTCAGCTTATCAACCGTCTATTCTATTCCATCCATTTGGCTTATCAACCTAAGACAGAAATCAAGTCATGTACTGCTACTTAAAAATCTGTTAGTGGCTCCTACCAGGTCCTTTACATCTTGGCCTGGCCTGCTCTATTCACGCTTCCCAGACCTACATCCCTTTACCCAAAACTCTACTCTCAGTTTTCATAGATCCCAGAACATAGCAGTATGTTCCTACCTAGCCAGGGTCTTGGCACATGCTGTTTTTGCTGACTGGAACATTTTTTCCTTTGATCATTGCTTTCTCATCTTTCAAGGACCGCCTCTTCCAGAAGACCCTCTTGGCCCTGCTCTCTATCTCTTTTTTCCATTGTGGTGAGATACAGAACACAAAACTGGTTGTGGTACCTGCTTATTGGAGGCTAAGAGAGGAGGATTGCAATGAGTTTGAGACTGGGCTAGCTGTGCTTAATAAGTACCAGACTAGCAGGAGCTACACAGAGAAACCTTGTCTCAACAAAACAGACAAACAAACAAACAAGCCCAACTAAACAGCACTGTAAAACCCTGTAAAATTCATCGTAGTTAAGACTTTGAGTGAGTAGTTCAACGGTATTCAGCTGTTCGTATTGACCCATAACATAGCCATACCTTTCCTGCTCAAGGTGATGAAAGTGAGGGACTTTAACTAATGTGTTCTTGCTATGTCTGGTGTACTCGGATGTAATCTCAGAGTCCTACTCATTTAAAATCTTAAGGACAGTGGTTGTGGCATAGCTGACATGAAGCAGCAAAATATTTGCTTATTAAAATGTTTTTAGGAGGGGATGGAAAGATAGCTCAGGGGTTAGTGTAATATTCTTCCAGAGGACCCAAGTACCATTTCCAGCACATACATTGGTTGCCCCAGGATAGCCTGTAATTCTAATTTCTGTACTTTGTAAATGCCACAACATGGCAACTTCCTCCTTCCTTCCTCTCTTTTCAAAGTTAGTACCTATTCCGTAAAATTGGGTTCTTTTGACATCTTGGTCTAGATTACGGGTCTCTTTGGAAACAGTACTTGGAAATCCTTAGATCATTATGTAGTTCTGAACTATGAAACATTTGCAAGCAGGGGGTAAAAACAGCTATATTCCCTCACTTTTGTGAGTGTGTTGCTGACACACTGAAGACAAGGGGCACACTTTTAAGATCATACAGTTATCTTGGGGCTAGGCAGACTCTGATGGGATAGGGCAGGGTGAAGTTCAGTTCTTGGTCTAATCTGAGTCAATCAATTTTATGTGCTTCCCCACAAAAACCAAAACATAAGAACATTGGAGTAATTTGTATAATTTTTGCCACCATTTTGCTGTGACTTTTTTTTGATTGAGGATAGGGGCTGGTCTATCAAGTATTTTTGGTAGCATGTCTCAACTTAACCTGAGCCAATTTTGCCCTCAAGGAATACTTCAGAATGTCACAGCTCAGGGGATGTAACTAGACTATTGGTAGAGACCAGAAATACTGATAAACAGTCTATAGAGTATGGACTCCCAGTGATCTCCCCAAAATATGGCATCATGTTCAAAATGGCAGTGTTATTGAGAATCCTTAATCTGACCCACAAGCAGGAATTCTTTTATAGTGTTGGGAGGTTCCTAGGATAGTCCATAGCTCTTGCTCCTATCCCTAGTCCCTTTGACCTGTCAAGAGGCAACTTAAGGGAGGAAGGGTTTATTTTGCTCATAATTTTTTCATCATGCCAGGGAAGGCATGGTGTAGGATTGTGAGGTAGACATTGTGTCTACACCTAGGAATCAGTGAGAGATAGAGAAAGTACTTACTTGCTTTTACACTTGGACTCTGGCCCATGAAATGGTCCATCCCATGTTCAGGATGGACCTTCCTTTCTCAGGGAAATCTTCTGGAAACACCATAGCACTCCTGCCTAGAGGTGTGTTTCCATGGTGTTTCTAAATCTCATCAAGGTGATAATCACAATGAACCATCACACTCCCTGACATCCCAAGCCTAAACGATGAAGAATTGAACTCTGACAGGTTTGGAAGATAATGAGTCTCTAAGCTGATGCTTATGCCAGAAACCTGGACGTGGACTTGACTTGAATTATTCTAAACTGCACCCTAATTCCTTTTGCAGCCCAATGTCCTTTGCAGCTTCTGTGTTCAAATGGTCCGACACCAATCAATTACCTTTGTCTACTGTCACCTTCTCAGTTCAAGCCAGCCTCTTCCCTCCCTGGGGTTGTTCCAACAGCATTCCAGCTGACACACATATTTTACCTTGGTCCCTCCCAGCACACTAGCCAGGTCCCGGGGCTTCTCTACATCTAGATGAAGATGTACATCTGCTACATCTACCATCTAGCACTGGAGGATGGTGATCCCCACCTCTGCTCCCAGGCTTCCCCAGCCTGTTCTCATCCCTTCCCTCTTCCTAGTCGCATCTTTGTCATCTGCTGTTTCAGTTTGGGGAGTATGACAAATCATTTCCTCTACCAAGACTTTCAAATTGTTGCTTTTCCCCCTGAAAGTGTCTTCCTCAGCATGGCTTCTTCTCACAGGCTTTTGGCCCAAGTGTCATTTCCTTATATTCTTCACCGAGTGCTTCAGTGAGAGGACTCCCCTCCCAAGCTCTGCTCTCTCCTGCTCTGCTCTACCACTATTTTACTACTTTGTAGCATAGGCCAGACTGACCAGAATTCTTCAGGTGGACACGATCCAGTCTTAGTTGCTCACCTGTTGGCAACACCAAAAATTCACACCACACTGCAACTAAGCAAACCAGGAGCCCAGTCCTGCCTGTTATGTCCCTTGAAGTCACCTTAAGAGCCTTTAAAATGGAAGTGATTGTGCTAGTGAGATGGCTAAGTGGGTGAAAGTGCTGCTGAAGACCTGACACTGAGGATGCCCATGGCAGAAGGAAAGAACCAACTCCCTCAAGCTGTCCTCATGTGTCCATGGCACAGGTACACCCACACACACATACACAGTAAATAAATACAAAAGTACTTTTAAAATAAGCAAAATAAAGCTGAAACCATTGGGCATGGTCCTGTCTTATGCCTATAATCTGTGTACTTGGAACGTATGGAGAGACAGGAGGGTCATGCATTCAAATCCAACCTCAGCTATATAGTTTGAAGCCAGCTTGGGCCGCATGAAATTCTGTCTCACAAAACCAAAACCAAACTGATAGGTAGGTAGGTAGGTAGATAAATACATATGCATGCATGCCTATATACATACATAGATACATACATACATAGATACATAGATGCATATACATACATACATAGATAGGTAGATGATAGATAGATAGAAGGAAGGAAGAAAGAAGGAAGAAAAGAAAGAAGCAGACATCCCCAGGCCCTATACCTCTCTTTCTGAGGTTTCCCAGGTGATTTCAAGCAGGTGGCTGTATTCAGAAGACCTGCTTTCTGATGTTCTTGGAGAGTAATCATACCTACCTAGCTGGGGTTGTGTGAATAGTCTTCAACCCTGTTTTCTTGGCCTATAACTAGCTGGAGGACCCCAGATCACCCCTTTGGGCAGCCAGCATTGACCAGGCCACAGCCCTACATGTCGGAAACATCACTGAGAGAAATAAGTTGTTATCTGTATAAATCATATAAAACCAGGGGTGTGGCTGTTGAGACTGGACTCTTGACTACTCAGAAGTCATTTCCTAATCACTTAGGGCACAAAGAAGCCTGGGTAGGCTGGAAAATGAAATAGGAAAAGAAATCTAAACTCACCTCTTCCCTCTGTTTGAATCCATCCATAAGATAAACAAAATTATGTACAATATTATTCTTGCCAAATAATCCCTTCTGGTTAAAGCTAATTAAGAGATTCTGAGCTGTGAGCAGTAAAGATCAAGCAGTCGTATTTCTTGGAGTTGAAACGAAATTTCCCTGGCCTTGTGTAGAACTGGCAAACTCCAGAATCCACCTTTGCCAAGTCATTGTAACTTCCCCTCCCTACATCTTCCCAGAAGCTGCAGTTTTCTTCTCCTACCCGCTCTGCAGCGGAAGCCAGCCCATCACAGCTTTAATTGTTAAATTCCCGAAGCATGAATATATGTAAACATACAACAGGATATTCTTCACAGCTGTGCAGAGGGACCTGGGAGCCAGGCACACGGCCTCTTTGTCAAATCCAACCAGCCCTATAAAACCTTTGGCTGTAGTCACTGTGAAGTTACATATTTTCTAGGGGCTTTTAAAAGAACTTCAACATGCTGGATATATTTTAACCCTTTCAAAGACTTACATAAGTACACAATAGATTTTAAAATTATATTTAGTCCAACCTTTTCAACTTTAGCTTTAAAAAAATGTGTCTATGCTTATTGACATCTACCAAAACAAATTTCCATTTGCAGATGAACTTGTGAACATTTTAAAATTGTATTTACCTTTCCGGTGTGTGTGTGTGTGTGTGTGTGTGTGTGTGTGTGTGTGTGTGTGTG
>NW_026596040.1:25516901-25545771 GCF_907164565.1 Psammomys obesus | reverse complement strand
TGTGTGTGTGTGTGTGTGTGTGTGTGTGTGTGTGTGTGTGTGTGTGTATGTGTGCGTGTGTGCGTGTGTGCTTGGGGGCTGGGGAGAGAGTAAGCATCCACACATGTGTGTAGAAGCCGGAGGAAAACATGCAGGAATATCTTTTCCCCATTAATGTGGGTCCCAGGAATGAAACTCAGGTTTGTCAGGTTTGGTGGCAAGTGCCTAAACCCACTGAGCCATCTCTCCAGCCCCTAAACTTGTGAGATTTAAGGTTTGTAATGATCACTGTGTTATGAGAGCCATAAGTGTGGATTTTAGCTGCTTTACCTGGCCTCTGATGTCAATATTTGTAATAAATTCAGCAGAAAAAGAAAGGTTAACATTATGCTCTAACATCTCCTTTAATTGTACACATTGAGGTTTATTTTTAATTACCACAGCATGAAATATTAACACCATGTCCAGCATTGCTAAGATTTAAAAAGTGAACAACAGACGCTAGCTACTGCTAACTCCAGATTTTACAATTGAGCCTAGATTCAACTTTGCCTCTCAGCAGCCTCCCAGTCCAGTCCGTGAGTCTCTGCGCCTCCAGAAACCAGTCTGGGTGAAGTGATTCCTCCGTGGTTTTCTTTTTTTCTGCTAGACTTCTTAGAGTTGTTCCAGAAAAGCCTTCTCAGACTCCTTTTGACCATATTTGGGCCCCACTAAAGCATCTGAGGGCCCTTATGAAATTTCTCTGGGTTTTGTTTTACTACCAGACCTCTCAGACGTATTCCGTGAAAGCCTCCTCCTTGACCAAATTTGGATTCTGATGCAGAGCCTGCTGGCTCGTGCTTCCCTGGCTTCTTGTGTTTCTGGGTCATCTTGAAATGAGTGGAGGTTAGACCCAGTGTGCCAGTCTCATGAAGACACTCCGGCCAGAATGGAGAGGGTCACACTGTAACCTAATAAGGTCCACTTGTAGCATAGGTAGTTCTTTCCTCTCAAGAAGCACAACTATGACATCAGAAAGTAGAGAAATATCTATTGCCTGCGACAGGCAAAAGAGCACAGGCACATTTCCAAAACAATGCCCCTCCCCAATAAAGAAGGCAAGGGATTTTACATAGGGAGCCTATGCATGTTCCTATCGAGGTTGGCTTTTTCCCAATGTGCCCAGTTAAGGAATATGATATGGAACACGGTCAGTTTAAGGTCATACTTAAGAAAGCTAGTAGACACGTTTTGGGGGCACTCTTAGCTCAAGGACATGGAGCACGTGTATAGAGATAGGTGATATGGGCAAGCTCACCTTGCATAATAGCCTTCTGGCTAAAAGTAAGGGGAGGGAAATAGATGCAGGAGCTTGCCCCGGAAATGTTAGCAGTTCCTCTGAAAGCTAGCTTATAGGAAGAGACCCACTCCTCCTTCTTGAATCTGCTGGCATTCTTTGTCTGAGAGAAGCCAGCTGCCATATTGGATCTGCCATAGGGCAGAGACGACGTGGCAAAGACATGGAGTGGCCTCCAGCCAGGTGTCTGTGAGGAACTGAATCCTGACAGCAGCCCAGGGAGTAAGCTTGAAATTGGGTCCTCCGTGGGTGAAGCTTCACATGACTGCAACCTGGCCAGCACCTTGACTGTAGCTTCCCTAAACTGCCATATGGGTTTCTCATTTAGGGGGATTTTGTTAGGAAGAGTTGATAATTAACATCGGGTCAAAGATGGCCAGTAAAACTAAAGGGCCCCCTACCTTAGGAGAGTTTGCTGTCCAGCTATAAGCTCTTCAGATGTCAATTATCACTCTCAACTAAGATGTGAAAATGTGGCCCTTGTTTCTTTTCTGATGAAGACTTCCAACAAAAATAGTTTCTGGCCTTCAGTTTTTAATCTCATGTGAATTGGTTTGTTTGCCTAAGTTTTATCAAGTATCTGTCTGTCATCTATCATTACATCTATTATGTATCTATGTATTTATCATCTACCTACCTACCTATCTATCTATCTACCTACCTATCTATCTAGGTCTTCCTGTTCATCCAAGGCTAGCTTCAATTTATCTTCCTGCTTCAGCCTTCTGAGTACTAGATTTATAGGTATGTGGCACCTCAAATAGCCTAATATTTAATGTAAAAATTATATGTAGTGTGTCCACCCGTCAAAGGTACAAGCTTCTCGAAAGAGAAATTATGTTTTTATCATCATTATCCTCGTGCCTACCCAGCTCCTTTCTCGAAGGTTCGCAGCCATACCAAGTCTGCTGGTTAAACTTGTAGAGGCAGTCTTTGCATCTATAAATATGTCCACATGTCTCCCAGGGGAATGAGAGTGGACCATGATTGTCACTCGCCCTTATCTAGAATCTGGCATCTACAGAACAGACTGAAGTCTAGGTAGTTTCTCACATTGGATTCTGCTCTCAGCTTAGTACGTAAGAAGGTAAATGGAGGAAACAGCTGGAAAGCCTTCCACAGAAAAGCGGGTGACACAGCATGACAGGGCTGGAGTGGAGTCAGGGAAGCCAGCTGTTTTCCCACTGGCTTTGCCCAGAAACCCCCAGGCTCCCTGCTTTTGAGTAACTCCAGTAAAATGATCAGGAGTTCATAGCCACCCTTAGCTGTAGACACGGTTTGTGGCTAACCTGGGCTACACAAGAGACTGTACCTCAAAAAACAAGTCAGAGAGCCCCTTTTATTATGAAACATGGCTTGCTTATTGTCTTACAGGGAATGGCATTCCAGGGTCCGGCTCATTCTAAGGCAGGTATTTCTAGCACTGAATTACAACCCCAGCCTCTGGCTGGATTGTTTTTCTCGTGTCATTCTCCTGGTCCCCTGTGAGGACCTAAAGTGACTCTGGCTTGTGGAGAATAAGCTCTGAGAAGAAAGGCTGTCTGTTGTCTACTTCGGGTCAATCATGTCATATCGTGGGCTGCCAGAACAGGAGTTGGCCTCACTCTGACTGGCCCACAGACCCTTGCCACACATTTCAATTCTTCCTGGCTTGCTTTACTTTCTGCAAAGGGAGGATCATTAAGCCAGATAACTGAAATGACTCTTAAGAACGGTGCAGCCTCGCCGTGTGGCATATGGGGACTAATAAATGCCCCAGGAGAAAGTAACTGAATTGAGGTGGTATCATTATGGAAGTCATTATCTTTATAATTGTAGGTGGCATGCCACACAAGTCACACTGGAGGAAAAGAGTACCTGGGCGATCACAAGTGGCACATTCGTTTCCCAATGTGCCACATCATCTCTCAATGGAATTGAACCTTAAAGTGTACTCACCTGATTTAATAAGCCAAAAAGCAAGCCCTGCCAATCCCTTTTATTTATTGTTCAGAAAACTCTAGAAGAAAACAGCCTGCAAATAATAATAACTGCTGATTTTCAGCGACTCACTCTTTCTTTGATGGCATTCCAGTGCCCTGTCTATTCCTTGCCCTGGCACGGTTGGTAGATAGTCCCTTTGATTCGGTTACAGCAACATGGGAGTGGACAGGTCTGAGATGATTGCTTCATTTTTGGCGCCTGACAGACTTTCTTACTAGCTAATAGTGTGTATTTGTTTCTATTTGAGGAACACTTATTTATTAATAGATATAATTATATATTAATATGTGATGAATATAACTCTTGTTAATATAAAATAAGAATTCTTCCGTCCCTTTCCTTCCTTCTCGTTCTTTCCTTTCTCCTTTTTCTACTCCTCTTTTTTCTACTCCCCGCCTCTGACACCTGCACTCCTTTTTTTCTCTTCCCCTCCCTTTCCAAATATTTGAGTACCCCACCCTTGATAGGCATTCCTAGGCATTCTGAATACAGCAGCTAACATTCAATTTTATATGGACAGATAGAAAAACACACTTTAGGATGTGTTCCTTAGTGGCAGAGCGCTTGCCTGGTACACACAAGGCCCCGGGCTCAATTTCCCATACCACAGAGGTAAGTTACCCAAATATTAATGATAGATGCCTTGGGGGAAGTAATGTGAGGGGCAGGAAATAGGTGAGCACTGGTGACTTTATACTGTTTGCTAGGGGAGGCCTCATTAACCAGGTGACCTTTCATTTCACCTATTGGACAAATATGCTGATGTTTGCTGTGTCCGGATCTGTTCTTGGCCTGGGTGTGCATCTGAGGGAGAGACAGAAGCAAAGTCTTTCCCTACAGAAGTGTGCATTCTGGTGCAGAGAGACACAACACCCAGGCATTCTAAGTCTGATCGAAGAGGGGAAGTGGTGAGGTAGGGAGAGGCCCCACCAGTAAAGTGATAGCCGTGTGAGCATGAGATTCTCAGTTAGATCCCTGGAAGCCTTGGCATCAGACCCTAGTAATCCCAGTACTAGGAGGCAGAGGCAAGTGGGTCTCTGTGAGTTCGAGGCCAGCCTGGTCTACAGAGTGAGTTCCAGGAGAAACCCTATTTTAAAAAACCATAAAAATAAAATAAAAAGTTGGAATGCAGCTAAGCCATTTGTTGACCTATGGCCTCCGCATCCACACATACACCTCCTAAAAACAAACATGGGGACAAGGTTGCAGATAATAACTTTTTAATGGAGAGTGTAGAAATGGGGTAAGCAAGCCAGGGCTACACCCTTTAAAAGTAGTCATTCGGCAGGCTTCCTTAAAAGAGTTATCTCTAGCAAGGTTACGGGATGGTTGGAGGTTACGGATGGCTGGGGGTTGGGCCCCCTGCGGTCACTGGGGAAGGTGTGTTTAGGGACTGATGTTACCCAGCCCCAAGAAACCAACATGCTGGAGGGTTGTCCAGCCAGGCAGGAACTGTGTGCTGGAATCAGAGGGAGTGGGGGTGGAGGAGATGAGAGGGAAAGAGTAGGTAGATCTGAGGCTGTCTTAGAGAAAGGGATGATGGCAGAGCTTTGGGCAGGAGCATTTCCCATCCACATCACCTCCTAGGAGAATCTCATGCCCTCCATGTTGAAGTTGGGCTGCAGATGATGAGGGCAGAAGGAAGAGAGTAAAGACTGATGCCAGGTGAGAGATGGCTGAGCTTTATAAGCATTGCAAGGCGTTTGGTAGTGGGTAGGAACGTGGTGTGGGGAAGGGGAGTTCACACACCTTCTAGTGTTTGGATCATGTGGGAGGGTAGTGTTGCCTTCTACTGAAAGGAGGAATAGCTCAAAAGTTAGCGGGAACCACTCTCCTCTAACCAAATGCTCCCCGTACATGGAATGGGGACACCAAAGGCTAACCCGGTGATGGGGAGGTGCTCGGAACTCACGATGTGCAGTTGGAGAATATTCCCTTGATGCTGGAAACGGGGTCTTCCTGCCTGCTCCTGCTCCGTGGAATGACCTGGGAAAGGTGTTGCTTTGTAGAGGGTTTGCGGCCACTGTTGCCCTCCCACTGCCGAGGGCGAGAGGAGTTTTCTCCAGTCTTGTTTAAGCCACGGATTAACACTGCCTCCTCTGAAGTGGCTGGTCAGGGTGATCATTTTCAAAGTGCATATCTGATTAGGACAGTGCCAGTTTGGATGGCCTCAGGCTCTTTACACAGATAGTTCCTGGCCTGCCTCCCTCACCTCCACGTGACTTCACTCTATACTATTTATGGTTTATCCTTTATAGATTTATCTTTATATAGTTATCTCTTGACACCATATACTTGCGTATTATTTACATACTGTATAGTCTTCATGTCTTTCTCTGTCTCTAAATTTTACACATCACAAATGCCTTGCTTATCACATTGATTTTGGGGTAGTAGAGGAACACAGAGGTTTGCGTCTGAGAGGCTTGTTCCTTACAAGTAAAGAGTCTCAGCTAGTTGAGTTTTTTATCTTAGCCATTCTGATGGGTGTAAGATGAAATCTCAGGGTTGTTTTGATTTGCATCTCCCTGATGACTAAGGATGTTGAGCATTTTCTTAAGTGTTTCTCTGCCATTCGATGTTCCTCTATTGAGAATTCTCTGTTTAGCTCTCTACCCCATTTTTTATTGGATTACTTGATTTGTTGCTGTTTAACTTCTCAAGTTCTTTATATATTCTGGATATTAGCCCTCTGCTAGATAAAGGCTGTAGGCTGTTGTTTTGTTTTGATGACAGTGTCCTTTGCTTTACAGAAGCTTTTCAGTTTCATGAGGTCCTATTTATTGATTGTTGCTCTTAGAGCCTGTGCTGTTAGTGTCCTGTCCAGGAAGTTGTCTACTGTGCCAATGAGTTCAAGGCTCTTCCTCACTTTTTCTTCTAACAGGTTTAGTGTGTCCATTTTTATATTGAGGTCTTTGATCCACTTGGATTTGAGGAACCCTACTCCATTGCTAGTGGGAATGTAAACTTGTGCAACTACTTTGGAAATGAATCTAGACAATCAATCTTAGACAATTAGGAATTGTGCTACCTAAAGATCCAGCTATACCACTCCTAGGCATATATCCAAAGATGCTCAAGTGTACAACAAGGACATTTGCTCAACCATGTTCCCAGCAGCTTTATTTATAATAGCCAGAAGCTAGAAACAACCCAGATGTCCCTCAGTTGAGGAATGGATACAGAAATTGTGGTACATTTACACAATGGAATACTACTCAGCTATTAAAAACAAAGAAATCATGAAATTTGCAGGCAAATGGTGGGAACTAGAAATGATCATCCTGAGTGAAGTATCCCAGAAGCAGAAAGGCACACATGGTATATATTCACTTATAAGTAGATATTAGACATATAATATAAGATAATTATACTAAAATCTGAACACCTGAGGAAGCTAATCAAGAAAGAGGACCCTGGTAAGATGTTCAGTCTTCATTCAGAAAGGCAAACGAGATGGATATCAGAAGAGGTAGAAAACAGGGAACAGGACAGGAGCCTAGCACAGAGGGCCTCTGAAAGACTCTACCCAGCAGGGTATGCTGAGATTCATAGCCAAACTTTTTGCAGAGTGCAAAAGGGGGAGATAGAAAGACCTGGAGGGAACAGGAGCTCCACAAGGAGAGCAACAGAACAACAACAGCAAAAAAAAAAAAAAAAAAAAAAAAAAAAAAAAAAAAAAAAAAAAAAATTAAAAAAAAATCTGGGCACAGGGGTCTTTTCTGAGACTGATACTCAAAACAAGGACCATGCATGGAGATAACTTAGAATCCCTGCACAGAAATAGCCCATGGCAGCTCAGTGTCCAAGAGGGTTCTCCAATAATAGGAACAAGGACTGTCTCTAACATGAACTCATGGGCTGGCTCTTTGATTACCTCCACCTGAGGGGGGAACAGCCTTACCAGGCCACAGAGGAAGACAAAGAAGCCAGTCCTGATGAGACCTGATAGACTATGGTCAGACAGAAGGGGAGGAGGACCTCCCCTATCATTGGACTGGGGGAGAGGCATAGGAGAAGAAGAGGGAGGGAGGGTAGGATTGGGAGGGGAAAAGGAGGGGCTACAGCTGAGATACAAAGTGAATAAACTGTAATTAATAAACATAAAATTAAAAAAAAAAAAGAGTCTGAGCTATGCTTGGGAAGGCTCTGTTCTTGGGTTTGTTTTGATTTTACCATCACTTTAGGGGAGCTTAAGTACCCAGTAGGTAGGTTCAGGTAAACACTGTGTGTTGCCAAATGTCCCCTTGCTGATGATTGGATTTTTGTTTGTTTGTTTATCTCCTGAGATAGGGTCCCCCACCACCACCACCACCATCACTGGAATAGCCCAGGCTGACATCTAACTTTGGTCTTCTTGCCCTGGTGCCTCGAATGCTGGGAGAATAGGCATGTGCCACAGTGCTTGGCTCTTATTACTACAGTAGTCATGAGCTTTGCCCTGAGAACTGACTGGAAGGTCAGGCTGCTTTGCCTTGGGATGGGATAGAATTCTCTAGTTTCTTCCTAGATATTTCTCCTGAAGTTCTTTGCTTCAGGCTGTGTTGCCTTTTCTTAGGAATATGGGTGTTGTTTGTTTGTTTATTTCTTTTCTGTCATTCCAACCACACTGCTAAGTGTGCCCTTTAACATGGAACTAATTTAACTTGTTTGTTAATATTCTTTTTTTTTTTTTTTTTTTTTTTTTTTTTTTAATGAGATTTGGACCAGGCTGGCCTCAGATTTAGAGAGATCAGCCTGCTTCTGCCTCCTGACTGCTGGGATTGAATGTGTGTGTCATCAGCCCTGCTATTGTTTGTTTCTATTCTGTTCATTTTATTTATTTTGAGACACAGTTTCTCTTTGTAGCCTTGACTGTCCTGGACTCAGATCAGGCTGGCCTTTAACTCTGCCTCTGTCTCCCAGAGTGCTGGCATTAAAGGCTCCCACCAACAAGCCTAGCTGTTTGTTTCTATCCTTTTTTTAAAAAAAAATTATATTAATTACAGTTTATTCACTTTGTATCCCAGCTGTAGCCCCCTCTCTCATCCCCTCCCAATCCAACCTTCCCATCCTTATCTACTCCCACGCCCCTCTTCAAGTCCACTGATAGTGGAGGTCCTCCTCCCCTTCCATCTGACCCTAGCCTATCAGGTCTCATCAGGACTGGCTGCATTGTTTCTAATCTTATCTTTGAAACTTAAGTGCATTCTAAGCAGCTCATCAGTTTGGAAGATCAGGGATTACAGTAAAGATTTGGACCTGAGGCTCTACCAGGAGCACACTGCCTCCTTATAAGGACTGAGTGTATCTCGGGCCCCCACACAAACTCATCACTTACCAGAAAGGAAACTGCAATTGGCTTTTGAAACACACTTGTCTAAAAACAGCTCCTCTGCTGTTTTGATATTTGGAAGCTTGTGTAAGGGAAATTTGGTCAGGTCCTGTCATTGGAGGGTTATCAAGAAAGTGAACTACAAGTCTGCAAGGCAGGAGGAGGGAATTGGGTGCTGATATCACTATTGCTGAGTGCTGGCCAGACAGTATGGAGTTTAATAAAACCACCTGAATGAGGGAGGGAAGGCTGGCGGAACATGTAAAGTTAGCATCTCATCCCCAGCAGAACTAGCTTTGTTTGTTTATTTTTATCTCCATCAGAAACAGCCCCATTTTGCTGTGATTAAAGATTTCCCGTGTTAATTCTCTTGTCAATTGCAGCTGTCACTCAGCCCCACCTTCCTCCTGATAAGAAGCTGAAGTCTATATCTCTAGTAATGACAGGATGCTAAACTATCCATGCCTCACTGTTCCTTTTGTGCTCGGCTTGCTGGCCTGTTCTCTATCTTCACTGCATCTTGTATACATCTTTGATGGGGAGAACTGATTAGATTCGGATGTCCCTCCCGGCAGGGCAGACTCAGGATGAGATAGGCACTGTGGAGTGAGGAGTCCAGAGGCAGTCAGGACACAAGGCTATGGGAAAGGGGATGGAGTGGTCAGGCCATGGCTATTGATCAGGGGGTTGACTAACACTGGATCTTCTTCCTTGTGGAACTAGCTATCCTTCCCCTTAACCTCCTGGTCCAGAGACTTTTGAATTAGGAAGCTGTTTCTGGCTTGCCTGTGTATGCTTCCCAAAGCCACCTGTCCTTCAGCATCAGGACCAGAGCACTTCTGGAATTCAGGCCCAGGACAAGCAGGCTGAAGTACCCATTTAACATACCAAAGAGGAGCTGGCTGGTTCTCTCAGCATCCCTCACTCCCTACCTGAACTTTCCAGCACAGGGACTGGGCTTCCTCTCCCTCCAATGCTCTTCACTATATAATCCAGACATTTTGGTTCTCTTTCTCCTGTCTTTTTGCATTTTCTCTGCTTCTCTTTGCATTTGCTACCCACCCCCTTCTCTTTCTGACTTTTCTGGCCCCGTTCCTTGGGACCTGTGGACCTGCCCAAGGGTTGCCCTCAATAAACTTTCCTTTATGCTTTGATTTGGCTCGAATTGACTCATTTCATCCTATACCTATCTGCACTTAGCCTATTGAGGATAGCCTATGTCACCTTCTGGGAATCTATCCACTGGATTCTTCAGCAGAGGTGAAGAGCAGGCTTTTTCTACTTAGGACCCTCCCTTCCTTGTCTCCCTAAGGACCTGAGGTGGCGAATCTACACCTGAGTTGTTATCTGTAGGAACTATCACCCACTTTTGCTTCATGGGTTTTCTAACCAGCCAGCATGATGGCCGCTGCGGTAAGCCCAAGGGTTAAACTTTCCTCTTGGGTGTGTGTTACAGTACAACGCATTTCCTCCTTGCATCAATATCCACTTATGTCCTTGGCACAGGGCTGGGTCCCAGCTTGGCATGCTGCCAGTTCTTGCCCTTTCTGTTTTGAACTTGGAGTAAGAATTAGCTAATGTAATATCTTTGGTATTGCATACTCACTTGGGTAAGTTAAACGCTCAATACAGAAAGCTTTAAAGGCTTAGCTGACACAGAAGCAGTAAATGTGATCTTTTAGAATTTTAAACTGGGGTATATTTTTCCTCTCCCAATTAATATGAGCAGCTATTTTTAGGATTTGGGGGTAGCTTTACAGAATAAGTGAGATTCTAGGATTCTTATTAGTGGCTTAAACAATTTTCTTTCCTTATCAAAGATGGATGAATATATTTGTAGCTTGAATATATGTGTGTGTGTGTGTGTGTGTGTGTGTGTAAAATGAGGAATTGACAATCATCTAGCTTTAGACTTTATTTTTTTCTTGTAAATGTAGTTGTATTAAATGTGTTGGATTAAATGATAGCTCAAGCCTGTTGCCTTCAGCTTTCATACTCTAAAACCAAAATGCCTGGGGAGTCTTGGCTCCATCCTTTACAACCACTTCCTGAACCAGTAGTTGTGGTGACGTGTTGTGTGTGGTCACTAGCCACACATGGCTGCCAAACCCTTGAAATGTGCCAATGCAGCTGAGAAACTGGCTTTTAACGGAGTCTCTGCTAATTATATTAACAAAGCCCCACGTGGCTGGTGGCTACTGTGTTGGACAACACCACAGGCCTTGTCTAAAACAGCGCATAAGCCACACAGCAGAGTTTATGAAGACCCAGAGCTTACATCTAGTTGATTGTAGAATCATGCGAATGTGTCACCACTTAGCTTCAGGCTCCGAGGTACCTGTCCTGGGTTTCCCCAGGGACAGCCTAGCTCCAATCCTTCAGTGCTTTTGGCTTTAGAGGCTGGCTGAGGCTGGCCCCTGGAGTCCTGCCGATAAAGCATAGTTCCTTAAGGCCCTTCATGACCTGCTTCACTTATCTCCTCCTCCTTATCCATGACTTTCCCCGTCACCCTCATGCTCCCATGACTTGGAAAGACTCTCAGTTCCAAGAATGAGGGCTATGTGATGTCTTTCTAGACTTGGTAATCGATGTGCCCACTGTCTTTCTGTCCTCCTGGCTCACACCCCTATGTTCATCTCAGTTCTGATTCCAATCCCTGTGGCACCTCTGCTGGGACTTCTTGAGCTCCTCTAGGGCAGCTGGAGTCTGGGGTGGAACACCTCTCCAGGTGAATCCCTGTCATAGCTATTAACCCCTGTTCATTTACTCACACCTCCCCCACCCGCCCCTGCTACACAAGGACTTTCTCAAAGGGTGGTTTGGGGGTCAGTAGCATCTGTGTCATGCAAGGGCTTGCCAGACATGGGCATTCCCAGGCTCATCCCTGAACTTCTGAATCCAAACCACTAAGGGTAAAGGGTCTATCAATTTACATTTAAAAGCCTTCCATTGGATTCTGAGGCACATGAAGGTTTGAGAACCCTTGACCTCACCCATGGCTAAGCCCCATGAAGACAGGGGCTATGATGTGCTGTTTGCTGCTCTATCCCTAGCCAAGCACATATAGCCTGGATCAGAGGAACAGCTAGATGCTCAAGAACACAGGGAGGCCGAAAGTCTTTTATCTTTGGAGCAGCTTCTCTGGTCTGAAATTTTATTTTTAATGCTGAACTCAATGTTAATCCTGTCTCATTTTTCTAGAAATGGCAAAAGCAACTGACTTTAAAATGCATATATATATTTGAGCCATATAGTTATATAGGCCTGTAACCCCGGTGAATAGTTAAGTTCTTGGATAGCCTGGGATCCCTGTCTCAAAAGCCAGCCAGGTCCACATAGCAACTTCTAGGTCAGCCGGGGACATAGAGTGAGACTCTGTTTTAAAAAATAAATAAATAAAATTGATTTTTTTTTTAAATTTAAAATAAAAACAAATGAATAAGATGTACAGATACCTACCAACAAACAACTAAGTCAGCATGTGTTAATGTCGGCATAATGCAGGATAATCATTTTAAAAGTTCAAAGATTTTATCATTTTATGTGGATGGGTCTGCTGCCCGCACGCCTGTGCACCGCTTACCTGCAAGTGCCCGAAGAGGCCAGGAGCGGGTACTGGATTTTCTGCAACAGATAGTTGTAAGCTGCTGTGTTGGTACCGAGAATCGAACCTGGTCCTCTAGAAGAACAGCCGGTGCTCTTCACTGACCAGCCATCTCTCTGATCCCCATTTAAGTCACTGTAAGTGTGCGGTTCAGTGATATTGTGTGTTCACACTGTTGTGGAACTGCTGTTGTCGCGGAACAGTTTTGTGCCCCTTGGTCCTCCCTCCCTTCCCTTGGTCCTCCGCAGCTGCCCCTCTACTTTCCGTCTCTGAGTTTGACTGCTCTGGATGCTCATGGAGGTGGAATCTCCAATATCTGCCCTTTGGCCGCGGGCTTGTTTTGCTTAATATGGCGTCTTCAGGTTTACCCGTGTTACACTTGCTTAGGAAGCCCGTGGCTGAGACTGAATAATATTTTGTTGCACATACCCTACATTTTTTTGCCAAGTCGTCAGACTGGCATTTGGTTGCTTCTGTTGTTGGTTGTGAGCAGGGCTTCTCAGAACATGGTGTCCAAGTGTCCGCTCTGATCACTGCTTTCAGGTTTCTGGGTAAATGCTCCCAAGTGGCTGCTAGATGATGGGACAATTCTATGCTTGATTTTCCGCTGGAGCTCTCATCTGTTTTCCATACCAAATGGCTATACTGTTTCATATTCCCATCAGCAATGAGCAAGGGCTCCAACTTTTCCATGTCCTCACCAGTATGTGTTTTCCATTTTTGGCAACGAGATACTTGGAAGAAAATGCTTAATTCAGGATAATGTCAGAGGAAGAGAAAGGTCTCTGGATCCTCTTAAAAATATTTCTTTGCTCAATGAAAACCTATCTACTGAGTAACTATTGCACAGTATACTGTCACATTGAAAGAAACAAAGCCAATAAATAGCATTTACTTTGTTGATTTCATCCAGTTCTAACAAAATTGAAAATGTTTATAAAATGCATGAAAAATATGAATGTTCAAATGTTTCTACTAATGCTGATATAACTTTCAGAAATGGAACTGCATCTCCAGAGAGTTATTTTTTGGATAATGATCCCATTTTTAGAACATAGGCCATGGGAAACAGCTAGGAAACTGCAGGCATGTATATTCAGGAAGCTTCCCTGTTCTCAATCAGTCTCATTATATTAACCCCTGACTTTAATGAAACCTGAGGTGCTAATTATCTCTGGATAATGAGTTGTAATCTCTGTCACCATCTGGTTTCCATCTTTTAAACTAAAAACAAAACAAAACAAAAAAAAAACCCCAAATATTATTTGAGGCAACAACTCCACAGAATCTGTGACTCATTGTATCCTGGAAGAACATTACACCATCAGGGAATACTTAAAGGTTTGGAAGTTCAAGCAATAGACAAAGGTATTCTATGTGTTAATAGGGAAAATTGGAATAGGAGGGAAAAAAAGCATATTTCCCTGTCTTTGGCCGTAGTACTGTGGTCCGATGTGAGCAGTTCTGGCTTGTGGTAACTTTAGGATCAGTGAGTATAAGTAGCCTTCTCCTCATTCCTACTGCCTTTCACCCCACCCCTCAGAGCAAAATATACAGTGGGAAAATATAAAGTCACTACAGATTTGCCAAACTGTAGAATGTATGACGTCACTGGCTAACCCAGCATCAACCATGGGCTTCAGTTAGTAATGGACCCGTAAGTTGCAGTAATTATCGTAACTGACACTGTTACTGATAAGGAATACTAAGGGAAGGGCCACACACAGGCTTTTAGGGTGTTGTGGCCACTTATACATCAACCTGATGCAAGCTCGAGAGTTACCTGAAAGGAGGGAAACTCAGTTGAGAAAATGCTCCCATAAAATCCATTTGTAGGGCATTTTCTTAATTTGTGATTGATAAGGGAGGGCCCAGTCCACTGTGGGTGGTGACATCCCTGGGCTGGTGGTCCTAGGTACTATAAGAAAGCAGGCTGAGCAAGCCATGAGGAGCAAACCAGTAAGCAGCACCCCTCCATGGCCTCTGCATCCAGGTTCCTGCCCTGTTTGAGTTCCTGTCCTGACTTCCTCCAGTGATGGACTATAATGTGGAAGTGTAAGCTAACTAAACCCTTTCCTCACCAACTTGCTTTTGGTTGTGGTGTTTCATCATAGCAATAGAAACCCTGGCTAAGGGACTGAAGAGATGGCTCAGTGGCTAAGAGCACTGGCTGCTCTTCCAGAGGACCCTGGTTTGATTCCCAGCATCCACATGGCATCTCACAGCTGTCTGTGACTCCAGTTCCAGGGGATCCAACACCCTCACACAGACAGACATACAGTCAAAACACCAATGCACATTAAATAAATAAATAAGTAGAATCATTTTAAAAAGGAAAAGAAAGAAGCCCTGACTAAGACATAAGTGACTCCTCTATACTTCTTTAACTTTTCTGCAAACATCAAACAAACAAACAAAAAGCTGGCCTATTGACACCCCCACCCCCCAAGACAGGATTTCTCTGTGTAATCCCTGGCTGTCCTAGAACTCACTCGTGTCGAACTCACAGAGATCTGCCTGCTTCTGCCTCCTGAATGCTGGGATTAAAGTCATGTGCCACCACCACCCAGATCTGGCCTATTGACTTTTAAAGGATGGAAAAAGAAAGAAAATAAGAGATGGAGGGTGAGAGAAAGAAGAGAAAGGAAGGGAGGAAGGAAGGAAAGAAGGGAGAGATGGGAGGGTGTGGGAGCATCATGGAATTGAAATTGAGCGCCAGAAAGGGCTTCAGGCATCTTTTGGAGACAAATTGGGATAGAATTTCCCTGGTACTCAGCCAGGATCAGGGAAGTCAGAGCCTAGCTCTACAGCTTCCTGAACTCCAGGTCTCATGAGGTCACTTTTGAGAATCACTGCTCAGGTCAAGAGCTCTGACTGACTATGATAACTGCAGCTCAGCTAGGAGTGTGTCCTGGTTCAGGAGGCCGTGACAGACAGGCTACTACTGTTCCTTCTGTTACTTCACCGAAAACCCCCTCTCTCTATCCTTTTGCCCCTCCCTCTACAACCCCCTGCCTCCAGGTTCTCTTTGGGTGGACCTGGCGGGCTTAAACTCTGTAGCTCCCTGCTTCAGCCTTGGTGTCACACGTGCCACCGTGTCCAGTTCCTAGATCTTATTTCCTTTTACTCTAAGGAATCCTCTGTGGGATATTGCCTGACAGTGGAGGTGATAACATTCCTGTGACCCCTTGTACTTTTAGCAAAGGTGTTCAGTGAGGGTGCTTCTAGAGCATCACTTCAGTTTGATAGAGTAGTCCTTTAACCGCTTGTCTAGGACACATCCAAGTCCAGGTACAGACTTGGAGAGAGAGTGCGGACTCCTTCTGCTTCTCTGGGGCAGATGTTTCTTTTCTAGAAACAGTTTTTAGACTTTCCAAGTTTGGATTTTTAGCCATAGAACACCTTGGTGAACGAACAGGAGGCCATCACATAGTCGTGTTTTCTCGTGACACGTTGCCATCTCTACATTATTCCCAAGTAATTGTGTTTATGAAAAGACTTGGTTAATTATGATACCATTGTTACTGAATTCATCTGGGCTTTCTTCCACTTTTGTTTCTGGGCTGATTAAAACCATCTGGAACCGCATGTGGAGGTACATACCTATAACAGATCCCGCACTTGAGGAGTAGAGGCAGGAGGATCGCAACTCTGAAGCCAGCATGGGTTACACAAGGAGACTCTATCTCATTAAGTTAAAATCACTAGGTGGCCAGGGGGGACCTACATTTTTGTTGTGGTTTGAGACAGGATTTCTCTGTGTAGCCTTGGCTGTCCTGGACTCGCTTTGTAGACCAGGCTGGCCTTGCACTCACAGAGATCCACCTGCCTCTGCCTCCCTGAGTGCTGGGATTACAGGCATGCACCACCATGCCTGGCTGGAGGTGGGGTGTGGGGTTGGGGGGGGATAAATTTTAGCTATTTATTTTACTGTGAAATTTATGTATAAGAAAGATTAAGAAAAACCTAGTATCGTAGCATCTGCCCGTTTCTTGCTGGTGTTGAGGAGTTGGAATGTTTGCCCTTTCCTGATGCCTTTGAACCTGGGTGCTGGTGACAAAGTGAAACGACCTCCTGGCAGCTCTCCTCTGTGTTGGAAGCATGGGAAGATGGGAGCAAATGGCCTTGAACTGTGTCTGGCTTGTGAAGGGCAGGGCTGGGAGTGAGTTACCAGCAGGGGCGGTAGACTATTCTGAGTCATCCAGATGATTTTTTCCTGGCCTGGTTCCTTTTATGACCACTTTATATGAGTTGCCAAATATCTGTCAGGGATTAAAGGTTCACTGAACGATCTTTTTGCTATATTCCCCGCATGTGAATATTTACTTAGCTGCTCTTATTGCAGATCATATCATAGAACGTTCACCACCTTTGATAAAAATGCTTTCTGGGGAAGGGCTCTGGTTAGTAAATTCATAGTAATATATCAGTCCCAGCTTACTTGAGCACTTAAAGCAAAGCTAGACTTGAATCACATGGAAGTGTAGGTAAGGACTTCTGTCTTGGATAACAGAGAAAATGGAAGCAAAATATGGTGGGATCTATAGATTTCTTTAAAAAGTATTTCTAAAGTGGCCCACTGGAGCATGCCTCTGATCTGAGTGCTGCGGAGGTTGAGGCAGGGTGACTGAGTGTCCCAAGCTAGCCAGAGATGCATAGCAAGACTGTCTAAAAAAAAAAATTAAGAAAATGATGTTTATTGACATATATGTTCTTCTTATAAACAGTTCTTCAAATAGTGACATCTAGGGATTTCCAGGAGTTAATTAGGAAAAGGAAAGTATGGGAGAGTATTATGATCTGTGTTTGTTAAAGAGACATGAGGAAAAAAAAATCAATGTCTCTGCCGACGTTCATATAAAGAAATACAGGAAGGATGAACAGGGAGTCAGTCTCTACACGGAGTGGGTGGGAGCCAGAAAGGATGAGGAGGACCACTTTTCTAGGTTTATCTCTTATGCACACTTTTGGTTTCAGAGGGAATATTGTTGTTCCACACTTAGAAGTAGCTCTAAATCAATGAGAATAGGAAAGGGAGACCCTAAAGCTAAAAGCTAAAAGCTTTAAAGGAAATAGATGAACCTGTTTGTATAGTTGGTGGCACTCTTTGGGGGAAGCCATGGAACCTGTGAGACATAGGTCCTAGCTGGCTGCTGTAGGCTGCTAGGGACTAGCCTTGCAGTTAGAATCTGGTCCCGCTTGGGCTCAAGTTCTGGTTCCTGATCCACCAAGATGTGACAAGCTAAACTCGAGTTCCTCTTGCCATGGTCAATTGTAGCACCTAACCCATGAGCCTGAGTGAGCTTTCCTCCTTTGATTTGTTTCTGTTGGGTGCTTTTCTAGTTGGGTTTCTATTGCTGTGATAAAGGCTGTAACCAAAAGTATTTCAGGTTCATTTCATTTTATAGCCTACAGTCCATCAGAAGAGAAACCAGGGTGGGAACTCTGGCAGGAGCCTGGAGGCAGGGACTGACGCAGAGGCCACAGGGGAATGCTGTCTACTGGCTTGTTCCTCTGGCTTGCTCAGCCTGCTTTCTTATACAACCCACAGTGGGTTGGCCCCTGTCACATCAATCATCGGTCATGAGAGGGCCCCAACAGGCTTCTAACAGGCCAGTCTCATAAGGCATTTTCTCGGTTGAGATTCCCTCTTCCCAGACGACGCTGGCTTATATGAGTTGACAAAAAACAAAACTACAAAAACTAATCAGGACAAGTGTTTCATCACAGAGATGAGAAGCATAGCTAATGCAAGTGACAAAGAAAATTACAAAATAATCACAACTGTCTTAGTACATCATATAGTAATATTAACAAAGCAGTTTGAAATAAATTGGAGCTATGTTAGCACTGGGCAAATGAGGATGGTTTGGGGGAACCAAGGTTCTCATTAAATAAGACACAAGCGGGAGATTGTTAAGGACGGTTGTAGAGATCTGTTGGAATCTAAGTAAGCTGTGAACTTATTTCTGTAAATATGCATGTGTAAAAGCATTGCAGTTATTATATGCACATAATAAACACATCTGTATATCTGTGTATAGTACTTAACTCTGCCCACCCCAGGGTGAAGAAGCAATGGACCCATCTCTCACTAAGATCTTGATCTCTATTATCATTTTCCTTTATAAAGAACCAGACACACCTGGGGGGGGGCGGGGACACTACAGGACTGGGAATGCAACTCAAAACTGGAGGATCTTGGTAGTGTCCCAAAGTAAAGAAATTCTCAAAGAATGATAACAACCTGTTTTAGGATGTGTCTTAAAGAAACTTCTGATGACCAAACCTGGGTTGGCTGGAATACTGGTGGGCCAGAAACCATGCCAAAACAAAAAACAAACAAACAAACAAAAAACCAAAGTGGAAATGTGTACGTTCATAATGATGGACAATAGCTAAGTAAAGAAGTGGGAAGAAGGGAGACGCATCCAATGTGTGGTCCAAGCTGATGGATGTGGGTGTTCACGTTGGGAAGTCATCCTGTGTAGCCTTTGTAGTGAAGATTGGCTCGGGAGAGAACCATTGGTGGGTGCCATGTGTAAGAGACAATTCTGGGGATGGGGTGATGGCTCAGTTGTTAAGAGCATGTACTATTCTTGGAAAAAGCCAGAGTTCAGCACCCATGTCAGTGACCCACAACTGCCTGTGACTCCGGGCCAGGGCTCCTAATGCCCCTTAGTACCACCTTCTGGCTTCTATGGGCACTTGAATACATAAGAAAGGATGTGGGTTTGGCTCAGTGGTAGTTACTATTTGCTGCCAGTGTAATGGATGCCCTGGGTTTGACTCCCAGTACAATGAAAGAAAAAGAAAAGAAAAAACAGAGGATCAAGCTACTGTAGTCAAATGTATGTACCATTAAATATTTGCATATGTTGTAAAAAGATTGCAGATGAAAGAACATGGCCAACTGAGAAATACCTGATGATGGGGTGGATCTTGTGCTGAAGGGAAATACACTACAAATGGCATTATTGGGTACAGGACAAAGCAGAGGTCTTACTAATGTTATTGTTAACGTTGAACTGGCTAAAGTTGGTAATTATACCATGCTTATGTAAGAGAGAAGAGACTACCTGGAAGTGTTTAGGCATAAACGAGTGTGACTTAATTGTAATTTACCCTCAGGTGGTCCAGGGGAGGAATCTGTGAATGCGTTTGCTGGGAAGATCATACAAGGCAGGGAAGCCAGAATGGGGCGTGTGAGTGTGAGTGTGTGCGCGCGCTCTCACACACCAGTGGTGTTGGGGAGACTATAAGGGAAAGACAGCATGTGGGTACCTGAGAGTCCCAGGTAGCTGTCTGTCCCTGGCAGTGCTCTGTTCTGTCATAGCCGGAGTCTGGGGAGACTGAAGCAGCGCTGCTCTGACTCCAGGGAGATCCTGGGAGAAGGCAGGAGTCCACATGAAAGTGGTTAGCCTCTGTCTGCCTCTGCCTGCTCTCTAAGGAGCTGGGAGTTAGCCTTCCCAGTGGGAGCTGGCCTGTGTAACCCCGTCAAGGAAGGGTGGCTGGCCTGAGAGCATGGCCTGAGTGATGGTGAATTAATCAGTCATTACACAGGCAGATAATCAAGAATAAACTTGCTCAAGTCAGGGATGTGAAGCTGCCAAATCATACGATATGATATCAATTTTTTTTTTTCCCTCAGATGGATAAAACAAAACAAAACAAAACAAAAAACCTGGACGGTCCAGTTTCTTTATAAAAGCCTTTACTCCCCAAATGTCAGCATGGTTACATAATGTATGAGACTGACCCTGTAAATGGAATGCTGGCCTAAAGACAGTTCCATAAAGCAGTCCCAATAGGAGTGCGCTGTGTGAATATGCAAACTCCTTTGCCCCTGGCTTCTCCCATTTACAATTACACATTGTTGATAAACAACCAGGAACTATTTTCGTCTGGCCAGTGTAGTGTGTCTCATGCTGGCAAGGTCCATACAGTATATCGTGGCAGAGGTGTCAGATGTAAAGCCAGTTTCTAGATCTGAAAAATAATACTTTCTTTCTTACAAAAAAAAAAAAAAAATCCCACATGAGCTTATTATGCAAAGAGACTGACTCTGAGATGCGTTGCTGGTGTTACACATTGAGTTCTTGAGCCTGGGTTTTGTGACACTTTGTGGAGATCTAAGGAAGGTAGAAATGGATCCTCTGAGGACAGCTTTGTCCTAAGCAGCTGCTCGACTGAAATATTTAATGTCTCTCTCACTGCTAGGGTGACACTTTCCTGCAGCCTGAGCATGGGCTTACCAGTGAGGCATTCCCTTCGATATTAATGATTCAGCAAGCAAAGGGCCATTTGAGCCCAGTCTGGGCTGTAGGAACTTAGCTATTCTGAAGTGTCAGTTGGCAATGGGTTTGTTTCTCCTGGTGTCAAATCCTCCCATGTAAGAACAGCAAGAGCTGATATTTCTCGTGCCTGCCTTTGAATCAAGCTCAATCTCATGAGCTTTACATGAAGTGAGCCTATCAAGAAAGGGAGAGAGGGAGAGAAGGAGGGGGAGAATGAGGTAGAGAGAGAGAGAGAAAAAAAAAAGACAATATGATTTTGTTCATTTTGGAGATGGGAAATGGAGGATAGCAATGTTAATTTTCTGGACCACACAGCTTTCTGGGACCTGTGGGGGTTTTTTGTTTTGTTTTGTTGGTTTGTTTTGTTTTGTTGTTGTTTGTTTGTTTACTTGGGATCTATAATGCTGACCCTGGGAAATTAAAGAGCTTACACTTGGTTCCAGATTCAGCTTCGTAACAACTGCTGTGTGACCTTGAGGAATTTACAGAGCCCCTTCTCAGCTTCAGTCTGTCCCGTCTTTAAATTAGGGTGATATCGATAATTTAAACCTCACATTTGGGGGAAATGGATGTGACTAAAAATGGGGAACAGAATGTGAAGTAAAGTGAATCCTAAACAGAAAATTAATCACGCACAAAACGGAGACCGTGCAACAAGTTCCATCTGGTCCAAAGAGCAAATGTGCTTCCTGGGAACTTAGAGGCTAGAGTGGCCTTCGCTCTCAAGCACTGCTGCTTCCTGCGGCGCGTACGCTTTGAGAAATGTTCAGAGGTAGCTTACGTTTAAAAAGAGGGAACCTTCTTTTAGCTCTTTATCAACAGCTCTATTATTTAATATCCAATTTCTGAGAATGATGTGTTTCATTGCTTAAGTACAGGAAGACTTCAGACATGAAGAAAACTAAGAACAGCAATATCTGCCCTCCCTTATTCATGGCTATGGCCAATGCTGTTTCACTAATAGCATGCCTCAACCCATTTCCTCCCTTCCCCCTAAGCAAACTCAGCCAGTGCCTCTTTCTGTTTAATCTTGTTTCGAAATATGTTTCATGTTTTCATACCTTGATGCAACCACGTAAAACTGCTTGCTAGCCAGTCCTGGTGAGACCTGATAAGCTAGGGTCAGATAGAAGGGGAGGGGGACCTCCCCTATAAGTGGACTCAGAGAGGGGCAAGGAGGAGATGAGGGAGGGAGGGTGGGACTGGGAGGGAATGAGGAAGGGGGCTACACCTGGGACACAAAGTAAATAAACTATAATTAATATAAAAAATAATAAAAAAGAAAAGCAAAACACCCTGCTTGCTAAACAGACTTTGAGGAAAGAAAAAAAAAAAAACTTTACCGATTAAGTCACTAGCTGCAACTTTTGCCTTGCTGATGCAAGACTGAGCATGTTTTGTCTCTTTTAATTCTGAGTGCTCTACCCATTTGTAGCCTGGAAGTTGATTTGTATAGGGCATGAATAGGGCACCTGAGATGGCCATGGCTCTCAGAAAGCTCACACAGTGGGCTTACCACATGATGTCAGAGTTTGGATTGAGATCCGCAGACCTGGTTGGTTGGTTTTTCTCTGTGTACAAAGAGCTTCCAGAATGCTCTTTGGGGCCACAACGCTGAATTCTGAGCTCAAATGTCTATTTGGCAGTTTTTAACTAATGTCTTCTGTGTGTCAGATACTGCTCAAGGGAGTAGGGAAGCTACAGAAAATCAAGTGGAAACCATTGCTTTTTTTTTTTTTTTTTTTTTTTTTTTTTTTAATGGAATTGACTAGAACAAGGATTTTGGTGGGAGGGAAGACCTTTCATAACAAATCAAGTCTAATATGAAGGCCACTATTTGATTTCCTGACCCTGCTTTTGCTTGAAAACTACCAAATATTCTAAGCTTATAATCCTTCACAACAGACTAAAGTCTCCTGGAGGAGAAAACATTATGAGCTCTCTCGTATTGTGTCGTTCTTACTCTTTGATGACATCTGTCACAGAGAAGGTATCTGAGTCCCGTGTTCTATGGATTCTGTTAATAATTTCCCATAGGGTCAAGATGGAGCTTCCCAAGGACCCCACAGAGAAAGCGACACGTGTCTGATCAGCTGAAGGCTTACGAAGGGTATTTTGCCCTAAGTCCTACAGGTGATCAGGTAGAAGAGCAGATTTTAGCTCCTGCCTATCCCTTCATCTCTCTCCAAATTAGGAGTCCTTAGCCATGTCTAGATTCTTCCCTACTTGGGTAATAGTGGGATCTGCATGGCTTTCAGTCTTAGGCTGTGGCAACCACGGTACAAGAAAGCTGAGAATTTACTAGGCCCAGTGCTGTTTGAATGAAAGTGACAAGCTATTACATGGGGATCTGAGGATCCAGAAAATGAATTGAAGAGCCTTGCTGCCCTTTGAGAGTCCTTGTGGGTGGTCGGAGGACAGCAGAAGCCAGGGTGTACTCTCCATGTGAAGCTATTAGTTTCCATAATGGAGCACAGCAGATCTGTAGCTTTTAAACAATACCCAAATTTCAGACTCCCATTTGGCCATTTCCTGGGAATCATTGATTCTGATGTCAGAATATGTCTTATATCAGTGTGTTAGAGCTAGACATCAAAATTTAAAGTGTTCTAAACAATTCGTATGGCATTTTAAGTAACTTTCAAATTGTAGGCAGCTTTCGGAATATTTAGATTCCCGTGATACTGTGACCCACGTGCATATCGAGCTCCATAGACCTACCACACCCGAGTTCTCTTGTGCTAAGCTGTAGTCTATACAACTAAGCTGGGAAGTCCCCCAGACACAGAAGGAAAAGGATTCTGTGCATGGACAGGGTGTCAGGCAGTACTGTGGCACTGCGCAGGCCTATGAGGTGGCCTCCTTTGTAGCCCAAACACTAGCTTTGGGTCTTGACTAGGTCGACTGTTCACTGATCCAGAAGGCAATTGCTGTGACTGCAGTATTTGAAGGAATGCCATCATGAGTTTAGGCCACATTTTACTGAAGTGATTTAAAAACATGTTTTGGAAAATATCTTAATTAGCTTTTCAGATATGAAGTGAAGGTTAACTCACGTGACACTGGAAGGCTTTTCCAGGGGTTTCTTTGAATTACATAGTATACAGTCACCTTGGATTGATTCCTGGCTCCTGTACCCTTTTACAAAGAATACTTGAACCCTTTAATTATTCCTGAGACTCTTCTGTTTATCCTTTATATATTTTTTTGAGTCAGGGTCACAAGTAAGTCAGTCATGTAGAATGGCCTTGAACTTGCTGTAGATAGCCAAGGCTGGCATTGAACTCTTGATCCACCTGCATTCACTTCTGGAGTGCTGGAACTATAGGTGTGCACCGCTGCACCCAACTCTTTTCTTTATATTTTTGTTTGTTTGGTTGGTCGGTTTTTCGAGACAGGGTTTCTCTGTGTAGCCCTGACTACTGAAACTCACTTTGTAAAGCAGGATGGCCCCTGCCTGCCTGAGTGCTGGGATCAAAGGAGGCATTACCACTGCCTGGCTTTCTTTATATTCTTTTTATTTTATTTTATTGTATTTTATTTTATTTTATTACAGTTTATACACTTTGTATCCCAGCTGTAGCTCCCTCCCCCAACCTCTCCCAATACCACCCTCCCTCCCTCTTCTTCTTCTATGACCCTCCCCCAGTCCAATGAGAGGGAAGGTCCTCCTCCCCTTCCATCTGACCCTAGTCTATCAGGTCTCATCAGGACTGGCTTCTTTGTCTTCCTCTTTGGACTGGTAAGGGTGCTCCCCCCTCAGGTTGAGGTGATCAAAGAACCAGCCCATGAGTTCATGTCAGAGACAGTCCTTGTTCCTATTATTGGGGAACCCTCTTGGATACTGAGCTGCCTTGGGCTACTTCCGTGCAGGGGTTCTAAATTATCTCCATGGTCCTTGTTTGGGGTATCAGTCTCAGAAAATAACCCTGTGCCCAGAGTTTTTGGTTCTGTTGTTTCCCTTGTGGAGCTCCTGTTCCCTCCAGGTCTTTCTATCTCCTCCTCCTTTCATAAGATTCCCTGCACTCTGACCAAAGTTTGGTTATGCATCTCAGCATATGTTTTTATCAACCATGTTTGTAGCAGCTTTATTCGTAATAGCCAGAACCTAGAAACAACCCAGATGTCCCTCATTTGAGGAATGAATACAGAAATTGTGGTACATCTATACAATGGAATATTACTCAGCAATTAAAAACGAAGGAATCATGAAATTTGCAGGCAAATGTTGGGATCTAGAAAAGATCATCCTGAGTGAGGTATCCCAGAAGCAGAAAGACACACATGGTATATACTCACTTATAAGTAGATATCAGACTTATAATATAGGATAATCATACTAAAATCTGTACACCTAAGGAAGCTAAGCAAGAAGGAGGACCCTGGGTAAATGCTCAATCTTCATTCAGAAAGGCAAATGAGAAGGACATTGAAAGAGGGAGAAAACAGGGAACAGGACAGGGGCCTATCACAGAGGGCCTCTGAAAGACTCCACTCAGCAGGGTATCAAAACATATGCTGAGATGTATAACCAAACTTTGGGCAGAGTGCAGGGAATCTTTATATTCTTATACTAACTCCATTTTCTTCTTTGCTTTCAAAAACTGACTCTGTGCAATCAAAAGTGTTAATATATTGAAATGTCAAGTTCAGGCCAATTAGAGTTGCTCCTTGTTAAAAGTATATTCCTGGTACTTTTTGAAAAGAATTATTATTTTTTTAAAGATTTGTTTATTTCGCATGTATGCATGTTTTGTTCACAAGCATGCCTGTGCCCCACGTGCATACCGGACATTCTCAGAGGTCAGAAGAGGACCTCTACTTCTCTGGGATTCTGGACAAAGCCAAGCCCTCATCACTCCATACAGTTTCTTCCCCAAAGAAGCACACAGACATTTAAAAGGGAAGCAGACTGAGAGGAAGAGCTACCACAGTAGAAGACAGTTCTAGAATAAACTTGCATTTCCTCCCCCCCCCGCCCCCCCACCGCAACCATGTTTTTAAGAGGTGGAATAGAAAACTGATTCATTTGGCACATCTTTGAGATCCCCAAATATTTGGAAGTCATTTTAACAAATATTGGCTGGTTTCATGGGTGTGTATTTTCTCTGTAAAATGCAAATCAGAATGCGTGTCTGTGCAAACTTTGCATTTGTTGTCTGGATTTGAGCAACCAGTCATTATTTGCACTAAATATTACTTTTACTACAAATAACACTTTAAGAGGGAAAAACATGTTTCATCATCCATTAACATTAATTAAAAGAGAGAAGAAAGCATCGTCATTTAGATTTCATTGTAGCATTAGAAGAGCTGGCAGCATTTCTATCTGTGTACTTCCAATCCATAGATGCAGAATGACAAATCTTTAGCCCTAATATCCTTTGCTAGTAGGAATCAAGTCATTTTTAAAGCTTCTTAAAATTGGAAGCTACACACTACAGCTGTGTGTGTGTGTGTGTGTGTGTGTGTGTGTGTGTGTGTGTGTACACCTCTAAGAAGTAGACAACTGCGTGACTTCAACAGTGAAAGTGCAGTATCTCAGTTCTCAAGGCTGGGAAGCTGGTGCCCTCCTGATGGTTCCATTGGCTTGTGGTATCTCCATTCTGATCTTCATGAGTGTACTTTGTATCCGTCTGTCTCAGTTCCGCCCTATGGGATCATGTCCTACTATAATGACCTCATCTTACCTAGCTATATTTGTTACAACCCTATTTCTTCTTCTTCTTCTTCTTCTTCTTCTTCTTCTTCTTCTTCTTCTTCTTCTTCTTCTTCTTCTTCTTCTTCTTCTTCTTCTTCTTTTTCATTTTGGTTTTTTGTGACAGGGTTTCTGTGTGCCCAGGCTGAGGACTCCAGTGTGTGGGAAACCATAAGTTTGCTTTAGCAGCTTGCTCATTTGAAGAACCTTATGCATTTCTGCAGCTCAGCTGCAACTGTAGCAGAAATACCTTCCCCAGGCGGGGCATGGTGAAGAGAGAACTCTTCATTTTGGTGTGCACCTGCCTATGAAACATTTGATATTCCTCCCTCTTCCTAAGTTTCCCACAGATAAACCCTTGAGGGGAGCCATGACAAAGTGTCAGGATCAGTGGGAAGAATTTCTTCCTCTCACATGGATACAACTGTGTGTCTCTGGGTCATTTGTCTTCCCAGGTATAAAGTAGATTAATTATATTTTATTTAGCTTTCTCCAAAGTGGTATCATTAGGTACAATGAAGGCATCAAATGTAGTAGTTAAAATCATAGACTCTGACAAGAAACTACCTACCATGATCAACTATATGTCCTTGAACAAAGACTTGGCTCTTCTGTAATGTTACTTTCTTATCTCTAAACTGGGGACACTAATTTTGATGTTTTCCAAGTAAAATAAGATAATTCCATCAACCACAGTGTGGATTCTGATTCATAGACTATGAGGTCAGCCCTGAGAAAATGCTCACCGCCTCCATCACAGGAGAATATCGGGAGATCAGAAGCATTACCAGAGCTCTTCACTGTATCAGGTGCAAAGGAGACAATATGGAAACATTCCTGTTAGTTGCTCAAAACTCGAAAGCCCAGACAGAATTGGGCTGTAGCGCTTTCAAATCCAAGTATTTCTAAGGGATACGTAAAGTTCCAGCTCTGCGTTTGCAGTGCGATCAGGTACAGAATATTAAGGTGTGAACCCTGCTCTTGTGCAGATGCACCTGTAATCCAAACTGAGTCAGACACAACCGATGAGATGGTAGTGCCTAGCAGATGTGGCCCTCATTCCTTCAGCCTCTGGATCTGGAATATATGAAGATGCTAACTTTTGGTTGAAGAGAGAAGTGAGGGTCACAGACAGGGAGACGCATGAACGGTTCTTGGAGGCGTCAAGTACATACATGACTGTGCTTGCTTATTGATGATCAGTGGCTATGTGTATCTGAGCTATGTGTATCTCCATTTTCAGTTGAAGCCACAGTTTTGGATGTGAGTCATTAAGGTTGAGCAGGATCACTAAGAATAAAAGGCAGTTCTGTGAGTGTGCATGGGTGTGTGTGTGTGTGTGTGTGTGTGTGTGTGTGTAAGAGAGAGAGGTGGGGGAGGGAGAAAGAAGGAGGGAGGGGAGAAAGGGAAAAGCAGGGTGAAATGGAGAAAAGGGAAGGAAGAAAAGAGGGGAAGGAGGGAGGGAGGGAGAGAGTGAAAAACTTCAGGTGTTGTCCCTCACACACCACCTACCTTGTAAAAGTAATTGTATTACATTCATTTGTGTGTCTGTCTGTGTGTTTCTCTCTTTGTGTATAGAGGGTGTACAAGGACCATGGTATGTGTGTGGAGGTTAGAGGAGAAGTTTGTAGGAATCTTCCTCCTACATGAGGGTCCAGGGAATGGGACTCAGACCATCAGGCTTGAAGGCTAGTACCTTCATCCACTGAGTCATCACCCCCGCCACACATACACACACATCTGGTATTAACCAAATAAAGACTAGGCTAGCTGGCCAGTGAGCCCCAGAGATGCGCCACCTCTGTCTCACCAATGCGATTGACTTTTAAAGTCATCTTTGCCATAGGACCTGTTAGGCACTCAAGGTCAGTTCTTAGTGAGCACAGCACAGCCATGGATTAGGATCTTCACTGTTGTGTGGACCAGCAAGGTCTCAGGGAGGAGGAGCTGCTACAGACTGGATTTCCTGTAGCCTGTGATCCTTGGAGGGAGACTCTTAGACTCACTAATGCACCCCAGAACCAGCAAGGTCCAATCCAGAACACCCTCGGGTTTCTTTTCTCCCTCCCTGCCCTGTGAGCCAGACATCCTCTGAGCACAGAGGCTATCTCTGGATGCTGCTGCTAACCTCGCCTACCACTCTTTCTACTTCTGAGGTCGTTTGCAAATAGGATGATGCTGAGAGAGTTTGGGAGAGTATAATCTTAACACCCTGAGAGAAGTTTTCCTCCTGACTAGAACAGCGCTGCAATTGACTGTGAGGGTTTGAGGGACAAACAGACCTACTATGTGACACTAAAGACGTCCGACTAGTTTCTCACCCCGCATGTATTATTCAAAAAGATAGTAGTCATAAGACACAGTTTGGGGCTTTTCCTTTTCTCCCATTTAATACTAGAAAGCCCTTCCTTTATTTCAATCACTGTAAATTTTAATGCCTATATTGAAGTGGTAAAAGGATCTAAAATCCTGTCCCTTCCCAAGGAGCTATTAGTTATTCTTGTTTTCTGAGAGGAGGGGAGACATTTTCTCCTGCAGCCACTGCTCAGTTCCTGTAAATAACCTGTCACCTATGCCCAACCCTAATTAAACTGAGTCACGCATCTAGGAAGATGAGTGAAAATAGAAGATGTGAAGATAGAAGAGGGGTTCGATGGGA
>NW_026596040.1:25505968-25516891 GCF_907164565.1 Psammomys obesus | reverse complement strand
GTGTATTATATCCATGTATGAAAAATGTCATAGTGAAACTCATTATGTGTAATTAACATACGCTAATTAAAAAGAGAGCCGCTGGGAGTTGGTGACATGCCTTCGCAGTTAGGAGTGTTCAGAGGACCTGGGTTTGGTTCTCAGCATCCATGCTGGGCAGCTCACAATTGTGTGTACCTCCAGCTCCAGGGGGATCCAGTGCCTCTAGTCTCTATGGGCAACAGTACTCATGTCCTATCCTACTTTCAAGTGGCTTCTCTTCCTGTTTTTCTACTAACAGTAAATATTTTGCGTGAGTTGAGTTCTTTTGCTGAACTGTTAGAAAAGTGTCTGCATGATATTCTTGGCTCAAATATATCTGAGTGTTCTTGATAAAAGAATATTGCCTTGTTTATAAGGGATGCATAGATTTCTGTGCAGATAGCCCAGTATGAACGTGTGTGTGTGAGTGTATGTCAGAGAGAGAGAGAGAGACTATGTGTTCACCTTTACCTGAGCCAGCACTAGACACCATTGTTAAATATTCAGCACCAAACGGTGTCTTCTCCATTCATTAGCCTGCCTTCCTGCCATTAGCAGGGAGAATAGCCTTTTCCTTGTCTGTCTGTTATTTCCTGTTTACATACCTCGTCTGCCCTTTTATTGAAGCAAGCTGTTCCTGTTGAACGTGGATGCAGAGGGTAAGCGCTCTCCATGCAGATGGAAAGTGTTACAGCTTATGCTCTGAAAATCCACGCCAGTGATTACATCCTTGTGTTACACTCACAGCTCACTGGCTTCCAACATCACAGTTTGCCAAACTCCACAGCTTCACTTTCCTCTGGAGGTTTTTCTTCCCTGTAACTGCCAATTATAACCTCCCTTGGACTTTCTATTATTGAAACATGACTATAGTTTTAGAACCTAATTTCAATGGCAACAGTAATGCATTAACAAATGAAACTGTCATGGGACCAGCCAAAAAAAAAAAAAAAAAAAGTTTTTCTCCTGAAAAGTTTTATTATTTATTATAAAAGTACATCCCGGATTGAGGCTGAGTCTCCAAAATAAACATTTGGGAGAATTTTAACACCATTGCATTCTGGGAAAGCAGGTCTAGTCTTTTGTATACTTTTCCTCCTTAGTTTTCCAGACAAAGGAATGGAGGCCCCACCCTGTCTTGATTTTAAACACATTTTTTTTCCTAGTTGCCACCACCCTAATTTGGACCTCATTCCCTTTTGTTAAGAGTCAGCTTCCCACAGCGGAAGCTGCGACTACTCACTCCTGCACAGGTAGTTAGTAATAATCATTAACAGGAAAGACTATTTGGCAGATGAAAAAAAAATCTGGGACCAGGAGCTGTTCAGTGTCCTGTGGCTTGAACTGCCTGGCTGCCTCCCTCAGCCCTGACAGATGGATGCTGGGAGGGTCACATTCCTCCTCTTGGCAGATACCACCCGTGCTGCAGGCAGTCCCTAAGTGAGGCATTGCCAAGGCCACATGGGCTTGGAAGGTGACGTCATTCAACCCCTGAACCTCCTCTGGCTCTCGCCTGAGGCGGGTACCTGGTCTTTCCACTGTACTTTCCTGCCTCTGCCCTTGTGTTCTGGTTCTTCCTCATTCCTAAAAATCCTCCTGCCTTCCTACCCTGAGGTCCTCAGCACTTCTGTGACTCTTACATTGTCCAGCTCAAAAATATTGAGGAAGTAACTGCCAGCATACAACGTGTTTAAAAGAAAAAGAAAAGGGAGGCATTTTAACTCTTAGAGTTGGCTGACACAGGACACGCCTGCCTGTAGGTTGGAAAGAGTGATACATTTTTGTTAAGTGCTTCATTTCCTTTACCTAGGCCTTTCTTGTGCCCCATTATGCTCTATGTGGGTCTATAATTTGTCTCTTGAATTTATCTCAAATGCTTATGTATAGAAGGCTCTGTCCCCAGCCTGTGGCAATATTGGGAATTGGTTGAATCTTTAGGAGGTGGAACCCTGTAGAAGGAAGTTAGGTCTTTGTAAGCATGTCCTGAAAGGGATATTGGAACCCCACTCTCTTCTGGTCTTATCTTTTTCACTTCCTGGAAGCCATGAAGGAAACCAACCTCCTCTGCCATGTATTGCCGCCACAGTGTCCTGTCTTATCATGGGCCCAAAAGAAACAAGCTAATCATCGTGAACTGAAACAAATCGTTCTTCTTTCTAAGTTGATTGTCTCAAGTGTTGTGTCACCGTAACAGGAAGCTGACTGACAGTTGAGGCCTGGAGTCGTTGAATGGTAGCGAGGACCCAGCATTTTCTGGACAGAGATGAAATTGCAGTGACTCGACCCTGCTCCCTGGATCACATATGTCACAGGCCAGGCCTGTGGCGAGAGGACTGAAGTCCACATGACCTTAGTCCCTTAAAAGCTCAGTAACCTTTGGCAAGTTGCTTGGCACTGCACTTGCTATGACAGTGCTAACGCCTAGCAACGTGCCTCAGATTATTGCCAACATTACTGTAGGACAACACTCTCAACTGTCAGGGGCTGCCGATGAAGGGATCATCAGAGTAAGGATATGGAGGGGAACCAAGGACAGGGCTGGACCAAAAAATCCCCCCCTCTTCACCCTGTTTTCTCTGAAAGGCCCCAGTGTGCAGGATTTCCGCGCCCCTTTTTCCACGACTGTGACTCGGGATGAGAGTAGAAAATGGAATCAGGTCAGGGGTGGGCTTCTGAGTAATGAGATGGAGCTCAGGCACAGAGAGGCCTTTTGAGGGTCATGGATGGATCACAGTGGCGATGCAAGGGTGCCTTTGTTTCAAGTTAGCTGCCTCAGCCTCTAGGTTCTTAGGCTTTGGTTTGGAGAGAAAATAGCTACAATCCTGTGTGTGCTGGAAACTGCAGTCAGATTGTTTTCCTAATAGCGGAAGGTTTGATTTTAATCTCCATCTTAGGTCTATTTTATTACCATTGTATCATGTGAGTCCTTATCTAATAGCTGTCAACAGGCTTATCCGATTCTGCATTCAAGAATGCTAGGCATGTTCCAAAGACAGTGTGTAACAGGTGTCGGGGCTGTCTGACCAGGATAAGAAGAGATCTCTGCTTCCCTTCTGCTTCCCATCACGAGGAGATGAAGACTTGTTATGCTTAGTTTTATCTATCTGTCTGTCTATCTACCTGTCTATCTGACTATCTATCTATCTATCTATCTATCTATCTATCTATCTATCTATCTATCTATCTATCTTCAGTTTTTCAAAACAGAGTTTCTCTGTGTGGCCCTAGCTATTCTTGAACTTGATCTGTAGTCAAGGCTAGCCTCAAATTCAAGAGATTTGGGATTAATGATGTGTGCCACTGTACCTGGCTGATGCTTAGCAAGTTTTAAATGCCAACTTGCTACAGCCTAGAATCACATGAGAAGAAACATTCTATTGAATTGTCTAGATCAAGGCCTGTGGACGTGTCTGTGTGGGGATTGTCTCAATTGTTAGTTCATGTGGATAATGCCTTTCCCTAGGAAGATGGTCTTGAACTATATAGGACAGGAGAAAGCTAAATGAAAGCAAGTAAGCATGGACGCAGGCATTTATTCTCTCTGCTCTGTGTGCAAACATGATGCTTTAACTTTGTGCCTTGACTTCCTGAAATAATGGACTGTGATCTGGAATTGTGGGCCACATAAATCCCTTCTTCCTCTGAAGCTGTATTGGCTCAGTGTGGTGGCTTGAATACGAATGGCCCTATAGTCTCATGTGTTTGAATGCTTGGCCCATAGGGGGTGGCAGTATTTGGAGGTATGGCCTTGTGGGAGTAGGTGTGGCCTTCCTGGAGGAAGTGTGTCATTGGGGGAGTGGGCTTTGATGTCTCCTATGCTTAAGCTACGTCCAGTATGGCACACAGTCATTTCTGCTGCCTGTGGATCAAGATGTAGAAAACTGTCAGCTACTTCTCAGCACCATATTTACCTGCAAGCCGCCATGATGATAATGGACTAAACCTCTGAAACTATAAGCCAAGCCCAATTAAATGTTTTCCTTTATAAGAGCTGCATGGTCATGATGTCTCTTCACAGCAATAGAAACCTTAGCTAAGACAGTCAGGGTATTTTATCACTGTGACAGACGTGAAACTAATCTGGGACTCTTCTTGGATCCAGGACTTGGGAATAACATTGATCAATTAGGCACTCTATTGGTGATCTCTGACCGTCAAGATTAATAGTATGAATATTCATGGCTGCATAATGCTTAATTCCCAATGTAGCTGCTTAAGCTAACACAGGTCTTCCATCCCCCATGTTATAGACAGGTGTCTGGTAGAGCTTAGCTGAATCCTCTGTTTCAATGTGTCTCACAAGACTACAGTAAAGGCGCCTTCTTGACTGCTTGAAGGCAAGACTGCGGAAGGTTGTGCTTTCAAGTTTATATGACTGCTGGCTAACTGCATTTCCTTGGGGATTCCAGCACTTGCTGGCTGTTGTCAGTGCCCACTTCATTTCTTGTTCTTGAGCCTCTACATTGGACAGATGTCCTGTCGAAGCCAGGAAGGGGATAGAGTTGCCTGGCAAGAAGAAAGGCACTGATTTTTATAACCTAGTAATAAAAATTACTCTCCATCACCTGTTGCCATGTTCTGTTGCTTGGAAGCAAAGTACCATGTCCATCTCCCAGTCATAAAGAAGAGAAACAGGTGTGGACAGCAGGAGGTGGGGTTCATCGGAGGCCATCTTAGTCTCTGCATTTTGAGATAAAATCGATCCTGTTTAGAATAGAACACATGACAAAGACCCTGTGGCATAGAATATAGAAACACACTGTGTGTACTTATCATGGGGAGTGTTATGTTGGACAGATAGCATCGTTATCCTTGGTAACCATGAGGAAAACTGCATTTCAGAAATATCCTTTCTCGGGCCTGGTGGCTCATGCCTGGATCTCAGCACTTAGGAGACTGAGGAAGAAGGATTGTATAAGTTGCAAGTTTAAAGCCAACCTGGGCTACATAGTGAGTTCTAGGCCATTTGGGCTGTAGAGTGGGGATGTCTCAACCATTCCCCATTTAAATGAAGAAAGGAAGGAAGAAAAGAAAGAAGAAGAATACATTTTCTTTTTGAAAGCTTTATTAATTTGTGAAAAAGACAACTGAGTGTAAGCAAAAATGAATGTTCTGAGTCTCCCTCTCGGAGCTTGGGTCTCCTTGGAAATGAACCAAGTTATACAACAAAGATGCTATTGACTGGGGCCCTGAGCTTTCCCTTCATCTGGGTTCCCATTGCTATAATGAATACACAAGCCCATCTTGTCTAATACTAGCAAAACTTGATTTTGGCCAGTGCCTATTTTCCCCCATTTAAATCTAGATGTCTGTGATCACATCGGAAATTCCCATTTTTATTAATTCACCTCCAGGGTGTTTTGTTGCGAAGGCAAGAACACTAATCTCTTCTGCCTAGGCTCCTGGTTCTCCTCTTCAGCCCCTCCTCCCTGTAAAGGGTGGTGATTTCACTCATCTGTTCACAACGCAAGCATTAGGTAGCCAAGTGCTTAAGTGCCATTTGTTAGAGTGGTGACACAGAAATCCTGCTGGTTTTCTCTCCTGTCTTCTGGGCTTTGTGACTTTGCTGGCTGGATAATACACAGAGACACATGGAAAATCTGGGAGGAAAAAAAAAAAAGTCCTGGTATCAGTGAAGCTTCTCTTTCTCTCCTGGCCCTATCTCTTTGCTTGTTTTAGGCAGGTGTCTTAGTTACCTTTCTATTGGCGATATGACACCATGTCCAACCTACAAAAGAAAGTGTTTCATTTGGGCTTAAGGTTTCAGAAGGGTAGAGTCCTTGATGATGGAACAAGGGCATGGTGGCAGGAACAGCTGAGAGCTCACGTCTCAATTTACAAGTGGGAGCCAGTGAGAGAGAAAGATACTGGGAATGGCACCCACCCCAAAAGACCCGCCCTCAGTGGCACACCTCCTCCAACAAGGCCATACCTCATAATTCTCCCCAAACAATTCTACTGACTTGGAACCAAGTATAAAACATATGACTCTCTAGGGGACATTTTCATTCAGACCACCATAGCAGATCTGCAGGCAAGTACAGAGCCTAGCGACCAGCAGGGGCTTTCATGATGAGAGGAAGAAGTCATCTTGAGAGGTATCTTGGGGTACTTCCCATATGAAGAAGATGAGGGAGGCAGAGCTTACCACAAAAAGGACTGAGCATTAAGGCTACCCTGAAACCTGTTATCTTTCCATTGCAATGATGAAATGCTTTGAGTTGGGCCAACTTACAAGGTAAACATGCTTATATAGCGCACAGTTCTTAGGGCTGAAAGTCACAGTGTTGGGGCTTCATGTGGTGTCAACGTTCATATCTCAAACAGGAAGCCAGAGAGAGGTTGGGTGGCTCAAACTCAGGCTTTCAGAGAGCTAACCTCAGTCTTTTTTAAGGGCCCAGTGCTCCTACTAGATGTGCTCCTACTAGTCCTTTTTAATGGCCCCAGGCTCTTCCAAACCTGGATTCTTGGGGAAATAAAAACCCTATCTAAACCACAGCACCTTGAGGCTTTGACCACAATGTACATACTAAGGTCCCTCTCTGGGGAAGTGTCATGGGGCTGGGAGACTGAGCCCTCTGTGGTAGATTTAGGCTTCATCTTGAAAGTCTTTATCCTTCAAGAGCAAGGAAAAGTGGAGGAATGGAATTTAGCATTCCCACACCCTGGGGCTTTCTCCAGCATTAGCATTGTCTGCATTAATTAACTATTATTGCATCTAAAAGGCCACATTGTACCCCTCCCCTCTTCTACCGGAACTGAGCTTTCAACATGTTAAATTGTGTACTAAAGTTACAAACTAGTGAATTCTGGAGCTGAAATTTGAATCTAGGCCCACGTTCCTTCCTTCCCTCCCCGCCTCTGTCTTCCTCCTTCCCTTCTTTTCTTCCTTCATCTCTTGGAAAGGCCCTCACAGTATAGCCCAGACTAGCCTCATACCTGTGTTCCTTCTGCCTCAGCTTCCTAAATGCTGGGATTACAGGCATGTACTACCAAGCCCATCCCCCATTTGGTGTAGGGCGGGAGGGCTATGGCATAAACCTTGGCCCAGGAACATTGTCATTGTGGTGTGGCCTGTCTCTGTTCCCTGACACTCAGCCAGTTCCTGATGGCCTTTTGAGGATCCAGAGCATTTCAACTGAGCCTTGCCTTGAAAGTGGATGTGCTGCACACACTTACTCTCATCCCAGTTAGGTATCCTTCATTCTGTGGTAACCAGGGCATCAGGCCTTTGTTTTAACCATCTAGTCCCTTGAGACAATGACTTTTTGCAACCTCTCTGCCTATCCTGCTAGTACCTGAAATGAGGACTGTGAGGACCAGGGCATTAGATGAGGAAGAGGAGAAGGAAGAGAAGGAGAAGGAGGAGGAGAAGGAAGAGGAGAAGGAGGAAAAGGATATAGGTGGATTTGATCTTAATTAAGTCAATTTGTGTTACTAGTCAGAAAGATTAATTTTATTCCAATGTGCAGTAATACTAATTTTATAAAACCAGAGTATGTATTCCAGTGCTGGAATCAAACAACTTTCCCTTTTAGGACACACACAGGGTGCGGTGATGTGATCAATGTATCAATGTGAACGTTACCCAAAAGACTAGAAACAATTTAGTGGCCCCTTGCAGCTAAGCTGTCTGAGGGCTGTTTCTAAGGATGGGTGACCAGAAAATTCCTTGGATGCTACAGTTCACTAATAAGTTAAAAATTATTTGTTTATTCGTTGTTTTCTTTCTTTCCTTGTGTGTGTGTGTGAGAGAGAGAGAGAGAGGAGTCTCATGAGGCAGGCTGCCCCTACTGCTGAAGCTGCTCTTGAATTATTGATCCCTTGCCTTGCCCTCTTCTCCTCAGAGCTTGGATCACAGCTGTGTGCCATCACACCCATTTATGTAGTCCTGCTTGCTAGGCATGTTAGGCAAGCACTTTATCTATGTATCTTCAGCCTTTTTGTTTATTTTTTGAATCTGTTACATAGTGCAGATCAGCCCCAAGCACTGCATAGCAGCCAAACCTGGCCTTGAACTTTGTGTGTACATTTTCAGGTGTGTGTCAACCAGGGGTTGACTCTATTTGCTCTCCACCTCATGTAGGAGACAGGGCCTCTCGTGAACCCGGAACTTATCAGTCTGGCTAGACTGGCTAAGGGGAGCCCCAGGGATCTGCTTGTGTCTGCCTCCCTAGCACTGGACTCCTAGGAGCTCACGGCTGTGCCAAACCAGATGTTAATATATGGGCTGGGGATCTGAATCCAAGCCCTTGGGCTTTCTTGGAAAGTGCTTTACCAACTAAGCCAGCTCCTTGGCCTTGAACTCTTGAGCCTCCTGCCTCCACCTCCAAAATGCTGAGATTACAGGTGTGCGCAGCCACATCGAACTCTGTTGTTCCTTTTAGTACATGATTGTAATATACAGATTGGGGGGGGGGGGATGCCATCTCGGAGACTGACAAGATGGCTCTGCCATAAGAGTGCTTCCCATCAAGGCTGATAAGCTGAGTTCTAGCCCCAGACCCCACATGACGGAGAGAGAGAGGACTGATTCTGTCCTCTGCATTGTGCACCCAAGTACATGCCCACAGATACACACAAGGACACAGACATACACACGCAGACACATACACCATCTTATTTGGTCATGGGTGTGTAGGGAGGTTCACAACCACAGCATCCTCACAGCAGAGGGAGGGGCTAGCATGTCATCCTATTGACTGTCTGGTGTGCATCTTTTCTGTTTGCACATCTGAGGAAAACGTGAGGGAGGTGATACCCCCAGGTCCAGATGGCAACTCTTGTTATTAAGGGATATTTTCCCACTACTTCACCCGGTAGTTTGTTTCTCATTCCCAAATGGTGTGCTATTTACCCAGTTCATTGTGAATTTTATTTTGGCTTTGGACATTTGATGTTGACCAGTTGTCTTATTGGTTATATTTTATTTCATTATAGTTTCAGGGTCAGCAGGCTTTTTCTATAAAGAGCCAGAGAGTAAATGCTTTAGGATTTGAGTACTCTGGTCTTCGCAGGGATTACTATAGTTTTGTTGTTCTTGCAGTACTAAAGCAGCCCTAGACAATAATGCCTAGATGAATGAGCAAAGATGTTCCAATAGGACTTGAAGAAAGCCAGCAATATGGCAAGCAGAGCTCTTGGGCTATAATTTACCAACTCCTGTCTAGACTCCTAGTCTCATAGGGGCAGAACGAAAATTGTATCCCCCATAGCAGATATGGAACCTGGCCTGGAATGTTGTGATGGTCAAGAAAGGTTGGTCCTTACATGTAGTATCTTCAGAACCTTTCCTGGAGCCCTGCTGTGTTTACTACGAGTACTAAGGTCTTGAAAAATGCCTTTTTGATGATCTTGAAAAAGCCAGCCTCTGAAAGAGCTTCATCTTTCTGGACTTGTAAACTTGGCTGTTTTGTTGGTTAGTTTTCCCCTTTACTGAGCTTCAAGCTTTGAGCCTTCATCCAGTATTGTTGGAATCTGATATCAGCTAGGATATATGAACTAGAGGGTAATAGCAAAGGATGTTGATAGCAAACACTTCTCAAAGCCCTCTTTGTCTCCAGATCATTGAATGCCAGATTTGTGAGGGTCGGTTTCTGTATTTGAAGTGGTTTTCAACCTTCCTTAATGCTGTGACCCTTTACTATAGTCCTTCATGTTGTGGTGACCCTAACCATAAACTTATTTTTATAGCTACTATAAGGGTCTGAGAATCGCTCAAGGAAGACCCCAGACTCAAATAGTATGTAAAGGCAGAGAGCGTTTATTCTGCAGAAACAACCAGCATGCAAGGGTTGACCATTTGTGAAAAATGGTGACTATGCAGGCTCTTCTTAAGGCTTCTAAGGGGAATTTCAACTGTGACTATGTGACTTTGATGGGGATTGACCAGTGCCCATAGAGCGGTGTATTTGTTCAATTGTGACTGGTCTGTGAGGTGGGGAGAGGATTACCTTATAGGGACTTTTCTTTGTTTGACTGACTTAGTTTCTGGCTAGATATTGGGCAGTCGTTGACTGGTTGCCCATTTCCTGTGGTCTCCAGAAACTCATCAAGCAGGAAAGGGGGGAGGGTGGCAGGAACTTTGGTCTTGCTTTGGGCCCAGTCTCAAAAAGAAGTTAGTCAGGTCCTCTCACTACTTCATAACTTGCTATTGTTATGAATTATAATGTAAATATTGTGTTTTCTGATGGTCTTAGGTGACTCTTTGTGAAAGAGTCATTTGACTCCCAAAAGGGTAATGGCCCACAGGTTGAAGGCTGTTGATCGTGGTCTAGTCAGGTTCCTGTGTGTTCATAGCTGTGAAAATGTTAGGAAGGAAACAAATGGTCATGGTAGCAACAGAGGTGGGCAGGAACCTGCCTGGTCTGTGTCATAGCAGACGGGGACTTTGACATTGTAGTCTAAAGAATGAGAACTGCTCATGCTTAGACTGAGGGAAGAGCATTTCGGCAGAGGAAGAGTACGGTCAAAGGCATCGTGGCAGGGGAGGCGTGTTTGGTTAAGGAACTGGGCAGCACTGTGATGTGGATATTGTTATCCTATCCTACAGAGGATGGGACTGAAGTTCAATGGATGAGTATCAGTCAGGACCAAGCTCTCTTTCAGGGGAGTGTATGAAGTACCAAAAAGTGGGAAAACACCATATAGGAACACTTTTAGGTGGTAAGATAAAACAAGTGCTTCCACATCAACCATTGCCGTATACAAATTGATTAATAATGGATAGTGGTGTGGGTAGCTCACCCAGAGCATTTTGGGACTTTTTCAAAAGAAAGCATCTAATGCTGATATACTTCTAAAGCATAGATGCTACTGCATAATAAAACCAAATCAGGTTAATTAAAGCACAAGTGACATCCTGGGATTAATAAACCGACAGAAGTCTGAAAAGAAGGAGCA
>NW_026596040.1:25497909-25505958 GCF_907164565.1 Psammomys obesus | reverse complement strand
AAAAAAAAAAGCTTGTGTGCCCCCTGGCCATTGACATGTTTACCAAAGAAGGAACAAAGTATGTTGACTGGGTGGACCCAGAGAGGAAAGGGTCATGCCTGTGCTTAACTGTACCAAGCAGACTCCATTTTTAAGGGAATGGTAGTCAAAAGTTTTACTTTCTAATGATAGCTACCTTTTAAGAGATAATTTTGGAACTGGAAAAGCTTAAAGTCTAGATGGGCCCTTCTACTTGCTGTTGTAAACACTTATCTAATCATGAAAACGATGGCTAGCAGCAGTGCCGGCTAATGTTTACTGAGTTGTTACTACAGGTGATCCACCAATTTGAGTACTTTGAATGCATCATTCACTTAAAGATTCGTTTTTATCTATATACGGGTGTATGAACACATGCTTGAGGATTCCCTATGGCCTCCAACTCCCTGGAGCTAGCGTAATAGGCAATCGTGAGTCACCCAATGTAGGTTTCAGGAACCAAACTTGTATTCTCTGGACGGGAAGCAAGTGCTCTTAACACTGAGCCCTCTCCCCAGCCCCAATCTTTACACTTAAAATAACGCATTCCCGGTGTTGACATTTTTATAAATAATGGAGACGATTCTGCACAGATAGCCATAGCTCACCTTTCTCCCCACAATGCGCTTTCTCTCCCAGTCACGTTCTAAATGATGTACCCTATTCCACAGAATGAGCACTGATTTATTTGTATAATTGACACTCTTTAGATGCCTGGCCTGCTTCTGGCTTTTGGTCTTTTAAGCCACACTAGACAAAAATCCCCATATAAAACTTGAAAATGTTTTATACTCCTTGGTATGAATACTACTGTAGATGTCTGAGGTGCTGGATGGGAAACATGCACACATGTAAATAGTTCCTCTGCAAGCAATTTACACTTAAACTAAGCTAGAGTATAAGAGACAGTTCCTGGAAAGTGTTTGTTTTTGCCACATGGCTTTTAATGTTTCAGAGTTTTGGTTTCCCTCTTTGTAGGAAACAAGTAATAACACCTTCGTCGGGGTGATATGAAACTTTCAAAGGAGCAGTCTTTATGAAACCCTTAGCCCAGGGGCTGCCGTGCGCCAACAGTAAAAAGTGTGTGTGACTGCCCACAGTACTAAGTACATGGCAGAGTGACACTTGGGTAAATAAGGTCAGGCTGGATGACTGTCCTCAAGCAACCCAAGGAATTTGTGTAAATATTTTCCCAATATAAATATAGCTCAGGGTATCCTTGTTTCCAGTGTAGAGTTACTTCATGCAACAGCACACTCACAAACAAACTCTAGGTAAGAAGAATGGAGGGTGATAGGAAAAGAGGAGCTCAAAGGACTGTTTGTTCCTTGAGGCAAACTGACTAAAGGCTCAAAGTATTAGCATCCACAGGACAGTTCTCCTAAGGCAGCAGTGTTCCAGCTCTGCCAAGAGTCTAAAGTAGGAAATAAAATTCCATGAATATTAAATAAATGTAAATAAATAAAGTTCCATGAAAATAGATGTGTGCTTCTTGGTACAGTACAGCCTTTTCTTTCAACCAGAAAATGCTTATTCTTACTACTTGAATCATACTTTAATACTGGTTTGCCTGTTTCATTTTTAACATGGGGGGTGACCACACTAAATTTATTACACTGGATAGAGATGTACAATTCAAAATATTCCTTTTAAGGTTTGTGTGACCTTCCAGAAAGAAAGAAGAAGATCGAGAGAGATCGAGTTGTATAGTTACATGTTTTCTTTGTGTATATTGTATGTGGGCATTATCTTATATGTAGGTGCATGTGTGTATGCAGGTACATGTGAGGGGACCAGAGGTGACAGTGGGTATCTTCCTCAGGTCCTCATGCTCTTATGCAGCAAGTGCTTATAAACAAACCCATCTTCATTGCCTCCTTTTCCCCTCAATTCTTATCAAACACATAACTAATACTGTTTTTGTTCTTTTGCATATCAAGTTAACTTTTAGATCATTAGTCGTGAAAATTTGCATTGTCGGTGGGATGGTGTTCTGTAAAAGGGGTGTTATGACAGGATGCAGCAAAACACAGCCCACCACAGGAAAGTCACAATTCACTCTTGTCTCCTCCTTTCTTTTCTCCAGGTAGTTCCAATTTGCCAGCAGAATGAACACAGAAAGAGACTCAGAAACAACGTTTGATGAGGACTTTCAGCCCAACGATGAAGTGGTTCCCTACAGTGATGATGAAACTGAAGACGAACTTGAAGACCAGGGGCCCTCGGTTGAACCAGAACAGAATCGTATCAACAGAGAAGCAGAGAGCAAGGGGGAGACGTTCCGAAAAGGTGACTGGGTGAAGGGCCTGCCAATGGCACGCTGTATGTGTGGATGCTTTAGGAGCCGTGGGAAACGTACCAAAGTCGACTGGTCCACTTCACATGGTCTAGGAGGGTATCTTCCTTCATTGATGTCCTCCTAGGGCAGGACTGAGCAAGTACCCATCATCACCAGTGTGGCAAGTGTGGGAGAACCTAGCTGACAAGTTCTGTGAAGAATTAGGTTTGGTTAGCGCATATATTTTACAAATGGCATTGTGTGTAGAAGTTTTGACTTGCTACTGCACTCAGGAACCTGAAAAGTATACATGCCAATCATAATAACAAATAACTTTTTATTTAAATGATTCACATTGCATAAGAACTAATGAGCATCCAATAAGAATTTATACCTGAGGTTGGGGAGGTGGCTCAGTGGATGAGAGCATTTGCTACATTAGCATGAGGACCTGAGTTCAAATCCGCAGCACCTTTGTTTAAGTAAAACCCAACCCAACCAAACAACAACAACAAAAAAGTGGGTGTGTCTACTCACATGCCTGTAGCCCTAGTTCATTGTTAACGTGAGGAGCCAGGGGCTTGCTGGCTGCTAGCTTAGTTCCAGGTTTAGTAAGAGACTTTGTCTCAGGGAAATAAGGCAGAGAGCAATAGAGCAAGACACCTGATAGCTTCCTCTCTCTCTGCACATATGCAAATCATACCTGCACATACAGTTTATCATACACCATATACTTATGTGCCTATGTGGGTTTGTTCATGTGCCCACAAATAGATTAACAAGAGCAATATCCACTTGCAATTTTTATATTGTGCTGAAATAAATGTGCTTTGGTGAATGTTCAACCTGTGGGTAGCTCTCTTTGAAATGTCTCTTTTCTCTGTTCGTCAGAGATCAGGGTATCAGAGAGGGAGGGCAGCTTCCCAAAGAACCCTCAGACTCTTCAGAGGGCTGGTATTGGAACATCTCAACTGTACATTTTTGGGATCAAGATATAACTCTGAGCTTTTTATTATCCTGTTCAGCTTGTTCTTTCTAATGCTTCCTGATAGTTTATGGGGCCTTGGAGTCTCCATACCTTATGTTCAGTCATTCATGAATATAAAATGGCTTTGGCCCTCCAGAAAGAATTTTTGTTGACTATGTTTGCATGTTTACTTTAGAAATATTTTCATAAATTCTTTAATAATTGTATACAATGCATTTTAATTATATTTACCCCCAGTTCCTCCCTTTAATTCCTCCCAGATCTTCCCCCACTTCCCTACTCCCTCAGTTTAGTTTCTTCTTTTTCTTTTAATTCAATACCCCATTGACTCCAGCTTGTGCTGTTCATATACTACCGGGCATGGGGGTATTCACTAGAGCATGGTGAATCCATCTACCAGGATTGATGCCTAAAGAAAACTGACTCTCCCCCCACTGGGAGCCATCAACCATTCTTAGCTCCTCAGATAAGGGCAGGAATTCATAAACCCACTCGCACTCCTTTCGAGAATGTGACTGGGTTGATCCTGTGCCAGCAGTCACAGCTGCTGAGAGTCCATGAGTGTCTTGAGCCTGTCATTTCTAAAAGACCCTTTTTTCTATGATCCTCTCCAGCCTCTGGCTTTTACAATCTTTCTGACACCTCTTGATTGATGAGCCCTGAGCTTTGGGGAGGACTGTGATGTATATGTCCCATTTGTGTCCCGGCACCCCTTATTGCTTTTTGACCACTTGTGAATTTCTACACTAACTACTGCTGTTACATAAACTTCTCTAATGAGTTTCTCTAATGAACTGAGAGAAGTACACTAAACTATAGGCAAAGAGATACAGAATTAGAAAACAATTTCATTGCTATGTCCATTCAGCAAAATAATAATACTAAGTTCATTCCTGTGGTTTTACAAGCTCTTCAACCATTGGCGCTCGGCCTGCTTTCAGTACCAGACACAGGTTTTTATCTGTGGAGTACCCTTAAATTGGAGCAGAAAGTATTATGTAGCTGGGCTCTTTGCCTACTTTACTGTTTTTTTTTTCCCTATCTCCATAAACCACCCCTCCCCTTCCAGTCCCCCAACACTAGGTAGGAGAGAAAGAAGGTTAGAGGGGAAAGGGGGTGCTGATATTATTAAACTACTTCCTGCTGATTAGGGACATTGAGTTTCTTGGGGTGAGCATAGTCTTCATTTTCAGGTTATCTCCAACCAGCAATAAGCAATCCAGCAACCAGCAACAGCAGCAGGAGCGGCAGCAGTGAATGCCCCTTGCCTGATTCAGGCCTGCTGCAGACATAGAGGCAAGACAGGGAGCTTGTCCTATGGGAAGACAGACAGGAAACATTTCTGGTTTTGCAGGCCTTGTCACAACTGCTCTACCAATCAAGTGGCCATGGATGGTGGTCACTTGGGCATCAGAATGTGGCTCACTTTCATCCTTCTACTTCCACCTCTGGCTTTACTGGTTTCTGCTGCTCGCCCCACCCTGGCAAGCAAATGTGACCTCTTGTGGCTTGTCTGCTCCTGAAAAAACAGAGTCTTCTCTCTTTGAACCCCAGGATCATCCAGGATTCAGGCTAATTTTTCCCACTAGCTGCCCCGGATTCTAGCAGGACGAACAGCTTTTCATTGCTGAGTGTGGCACACTGTGACTTCCAGCCCTCCAAATAGTCTCCCCAACTCAATATAAGCGCTGCCGCTACCGCTGAAGTCTTGCCTACCTGTTTATCCCTACAGGCTTTCCCTGTGCCTCTGTTTCCTCCCCTGCCACACTCTGCTCCATACTCCCCCTTTTTGTGGTCTGCACCCAGTTAAGCCTACTCTCGCCCATCCCCGACCCCAAACAGTTTTTACCTGTAGAAAGTGACAAGTGCCAGTGGTAGTGGCACATGTGTACAATCCCAGAACTCAGGAGGCTGGCGTAGGTGGATCACAGGTTTAAAGCCAGTCAGTCCCAGGCCAGCCTGGGCTACATACCAAGATCCTGAGTCAAAAAGAACCAAAGAAAAGAATGGTATTTCTTCCTAATTCTAGTTGGATTGGATCACTATCCATTTCCTACTCCCCTACCCTAGTGGAGTACAGTCTTTGTTTGTGTGTGTGTCTGTGTGTGTCTTTGTATGTGTGTATACAAAAGGATTTTAAGGGGCCCCATTCCCCCACAGCTTCCAAGACCCACGGTTATCTGCCCTCCAGCTTTCATGTCTCTCAGCTGGGTTGGATCTGTGGGTTCTCCCTGTCACTTTACACTCTTGAGTACTGTGGGCTTGCTGCCCCAAATAGAAAGTATGAAACTCAGAATCTTTGATTGGAATTAAGATGAAATCACATTGATCTGAACAGGAAGGTGGCCTCCTGTCCCAACAGGTCCCAACTGGACTTGGTGGAATGGGGACAAAGCTGAAGTAGCCCGACGAGTTAATAGGGAGTTCTAGCTGATTGCTCCCGGTGAACAAAAAACACGCTTCTTCCTCATTCCTCCACTGCCCAGCCTGGTATCATAATCTCGGAATCTCTGCAGTGTGTAGACAGCTTGGGAGTTGGCAAGGGTTCCGTATCTGTAGGGTGAAGGGCAAACTTTGCAGTTTGTGCCTGGGGCCACACAATCAGATAAATGGTCCAGTGAAGGGACCGGGGTTGGGTGCCCACAGAAATGTTGGAAAAGCACATCATGGGTACAGACATCTCTTCTGTTTTTTTCCGACTCAGCCTGTACTCTGTGGTGCTTAGAGCCCTTCACTGCTCGTTTGTTGACAGACAAATTTTTTCATAGATTTTTTTTTCCTTGTGCTATGGGCATTGATGGAGCTCGGTCTTCTAAAAATAGAAATTGTTTTAACATGTGTGTGTATGTGTGTGCGTGTGATGTATGTGATGTCTGAGCATTGCCACAGCACACACTCGGCGGTCGGAGGACAGCTTCTGGGAGTCAGCGCTCTCATGCTGCCGTGTAAGTCTGGGGGACCAAACTCAGGTGGTCAGGCTTGGTGCAGGTGCCTTTAGCTCGCCGGTTCTTATTTAATTCAGTCTGGTCTATATTCCTAGGGAAAGTTATTGGTTCTCATTTTTCAAAACTTCTGACTTGGCCTATGAATTTTGATACCTGTCTGCACAAAAGGACATTCAGGAGATGCCAGGCCTCTCTGTCGCCATTTCTCTGATGCCCTGTACCCCTATAACTAACCATCTATCTCGCTTTCTTCCCTTCTTTGTCTGTTTTACTTCCCTATTTTTTTTTTTTTTAGTTCTTTCTAGGTCATTTTCTCAGTCATATATTAATATAACTCTGGCCTTCCTTCGTTGTTGTTTTGTTCTTAAACTGCCATCTGTCTTTCTTGACATTGTACGCCATGAGTTCTTTCCTACAAACAATTCAGTTCTTAAGGACATATAAGTAAACTGTGACCCACCCTGGGGCCCTTTAACACCACAGCTCAGCCCAATTCCAGTGAACCTGCACCTCAAACTGCACTAACCACAGTTATTTCTTTAATGACACCACTGTCATGTAGTCTGTTTTCTTGTTTTTTAATCAAGAGAATGTCCCAACCAGCTAAGCTTTCTTGTTGACCTCATGTTAAACAAGAGTTTTAAGAGACCCATTGAAAGTTCCTTTCCTTTGAAGAGCCATTCTTGTGTGCTACAAATAAAAAAAATGGAGAACAAGTGTGGACATGCTGCTAGAATGTGCCAGGAGGAGAGATAAGCTCACAGTATTCACTGAGGTAGCCTTACTGTTCTTTACCTTGAGCAAGGGCAGACGGCAAACAGTGGATGCTTGCTTGTGAATGCCTGAGAACACTGGATTCGGGGAAACAGTGTCAGGGCCACAGGCTTTGGTTGCCTCTGAGGGTGGAAACATGGAAGTCTCATTCCCTCTGGGGTTTTGGTTTCTTCATTATATCAGGAGAAAAGAGTATAACTTAGTGGATCCAGAGATTTCTACCATTCCTTGGCTGTAGGATGCTGGGTTTTAACTAACCAGCCCAATTGTCCTGATGTCCCCAGACCAACTCCTTGGGTAATAATTCTTTCCATTCTGGAAGTGCCTCAGGAAGGAATATGCTCTAGAGAGACTGTCTGGGTTGGTGCAGATTTAGGCTTTACTGAGCCTAGGGATGGGGTGTGGACACTGACTCCCACCTTCTTCACAGCTGGTAACTCCTGACTTGCCTTCCAGCTCTGGCTGGCTTCCCCATCTACACACAGCTTCAACACCCCGGGCCACATTCTGCCCTAAACTCCACCTTCTGCATGAGATGCCCTCATAGTCGGTTCTCGTGGTCAGGCTTCTGAAAACCAACGTCAACTATCACACTCTCCCATCCCACCGGGTTTTCCCCCTCTGTGGGCTCCCTGCCCCTACAGATAATGCTTTCTTAAAAGTCACCAGGTACCCAACCACCAAGCGTTAAACTCAACCATCATCTTCTCACCTCTGCTTCCTGTGATGTCAGAGCTTCCTAACAACCCCCTGCCCCTCAGAAAACCCTCTTCTTGTCTCTCCACCTTTCCATTCTTTGCAAGTTTCTGTTCATGTCTGAAAATTAATTATTCTGGGATAAATTCAACCTTTAAACCCACATCATAGAGTCAGGTCATCAGGTTAAGGAATTTGCCACCAAGCCTGATGACTGAGTTCTGATTTCCAAAACTCATTTATTGGAAAGGGAAAATGGACTCCCTCATGTTGTCCTCTGATGGCCAGATACATACTGTGGCATACACACACACACACACACACACACACACACACACACACACACACAC
>NW_026596040.1:25447770-25497899 GCF_907164565.1 Psammomys obesus | reverse complement strand
ACACACACACACACACACACACACACACACACACACACACACACACTCACACTCACTATATTTTTTCAAGCTCACAATTTTTAATTTTATTTTTATTAATTACAGTTTATTCACTTTGTATGCCAGCTGTAACTCCCTTCCTCTTCCCCTCCTAATCCTACCGTTCCTCCCTCTTCTCCAGCCATGCCCCTCCCCCAGTCCACTTATAGGGGAAGTCCTCCTCCCCTTCCTTCTGATCCTAGTCTATCAGGTCTTATCAGGACTGGCTGCATTGTCTTTCTCTGTGGCCTGGTAAGGCTGCTTCCCCCTCAGGGGGAGGTGATCAAAGAGCAGGCCAATCAGTTCATGTCAGAGACAGTCCCTGTTCCCATTACTATGGAACTCACTTGGACACTGAACTGCCATGTGCTACATCTGTACAAGGGCTCTAGGTTATCTCCACGAATGGTCCTTGGTTGGAGTATCAGTCTCAGAGAAGACACCTGTGCCCAGATTTTTTGGTTCTATTGCTCTCCTTGTGGAGCTCCTACCCTCTCCAGGTCTTACTATCTCCCCCTTCTTTCATAAGATTCCCTGCACTCTGCCCAAAGTTTGGCTAAAAGTCTCAGCATCTGCTTTGATACCCTGCAGGGAGGAGCCTTTCAGGGGCCCTCTGTGGTAGGCTCCTCTCTTGTTCCCTGTTTTCTACCTCTTCTGATGTCCATCCTCTTTGCCTTTTTGAATGAAGATTGAGTATGTTACTCAGAGTCCTCCTTCTTGATTAGCTTCTTTAGGTGTACAGATTTTAGTATGTTTATCCTATATTATATATCTAATAGCCACTTATAAGTGAGTATATACCCTGTGTGTCTTTGTGCTTCTGGGATACTTCACTCAGGATGATCTTTTCTAGATCCCACCATTTACCTGCAAATTTCATGATTTCCTGAGTAGTATTCCATTGTATAAATGTACCACAATTTCTGTATCTATTCCTCAACTGAGGGGCATCTACACACACTAATTTAAAAAAAATATAAATTAAGAGTACCCATGTAATAGGCCCAAAAGCATGTCCCTGAGAATGCCAGTATGCGGTGGTTGAGAGGGAAGACCCTGGACTCAAGCTGTGTAGCCCTCTAAGTCTATTCTCTATTTTCTAACTGCCCTTAAGGAAAGGGGCTTTGTTTTCCTGTGCTTCTGGGTCCTTATCTCTAAAATTGGATTGATATTAGGACAAGTTTTAGGGCAGTTGTAAGAATTAAACCAGAAATAAATGTGAAGGACTTTAATAAATATCTGTTGTCACCTTCTGCCTGGAAGTTCTTTCTTAATCTCCAAATCTAAACTGTCTTCCCCCACCCTCAGTTTCTGCCTCATTTTTCTATTAGCAGATCTTCATCTTCACCCCTTCTTTTTTTCCTCTGGAGCATTTGCATTCTTCTGGTCTCCCACACTGAAGCTGCAGGGTCATTTATTAACAGAGCACTCTTGCCCAAATCCATGAGCGAGGGAGGGATAGATGGCTGGATGAATTCCAGCATTCCCAGTGATCAGGCTTTTTTTTTTTTTTTTAAATGTGGGGTCTTCTCTGCCTCTGCACCCCAGGGCTTTTGCTTTCATATAGACTTCTGTGAGAAAGGTGCCAGCCCACACCCACTGACAAGGATAACACTAATGTTCTCAGTGAGACTAAAAGTGTCACTTATGTGGTCTTTTGATGGATTGACCTGCAGCAGGGAATATGTCCCTGGTGGATCCAGGGGGCTTCCTCATGATGCTGGCCTGTCATCTGGAAGAGGAGAGGTTGATCAGATGAGAGGGGCGCTCACAGGAAGATCACATGCAGAGACTCTGGCAGGAAGGAATGTTACGATGATGACCCATGGGGGAACAACATGGAAGCCAGTCTCTGGTGCCATGGGAAAAAATACATACGCACTTCCTCTTTTTTCCAGCAGCTATCCTGGGACAATTTAAAAACTGAGATGACTGGTTGGAGACTGCCCATCTCCTAGCCAATCAGGGGGTGCTGTTGTTGCCTGGGGTCCCATCTTTCTACTCTGGTTCTAGACTTGCACCTCCCTCCGCCTTATTCTTCTTTTCTTTCTCCAACACCAATGAACATCATTCAGTTTTTTGCTTTGCCTTCAACCTATCAATTATTGAGATTCATTAATTAATCAATGGCAACAGTCAAATCAAGCAAATGAACATGATACATTTTTTGAGTGCACCATCAGCTCTAGTCTTCCTACTCAGAAGCTCTCCAGGCTTTTCTCATTGCTGTGTCTGAATAGTGGACACAAAGCTACATAAGGGTTGGGGGAGGTGGCTTATTATGGCAGGAAAGGCATGGCTGTTGGAGTATGAGGCAGTTTGCTCTCATGGACCCACAGTCAGGAGGGAGACAGAGATGAGAGCTGCTCTCAGCTGGTTTTATCCTTTCTGTGTTCTCTGGGACCTCAGCCTATGACATGGTGCTGCCTGCATTTTGGCTGGGACTTCCCACTTCTGTCAACCTCATCTAGAAATTTCCTCATAGACATGCACAGAAATGTGTCTCCTAGGTAATTCTAGGGCTGTCAATTATCAGGCTGGCAGTAAGCCTTAATAACCATTACTCTTCTCTTCACAGTGATCATAAGACAGGTAAGAACCAGCTGGATCTAGTGGCCCACACCTGTAATCCCAGCACTCAGAGAGGCAGAGGCAGGTGGATCACTGTGAGTTTGAGGCCAGCCTGATCTGTGAGGTGAGTCCAGGACAGGCAAAGCTGCACAGAAAAATAAAAATAAAAAAAAGAAAAGGAAAGAAAGAAAGAACTGTAAAACAATGTAGTGCTTGTTTTTAAATTCCATTTTATTTGGGGTTTCTTAAATCCTCTCCCTTCCAACCCCCTAATCCTAAGTAGAAGAGAGAAGGTTGGTAGGAAGAAGGAGAGCAGACCCCTTTACTTCTGCTGGCTGTTTAGTGTCAATGGGCTCTTTAAGGCTCTATACCAATCCCTGTCAACAGCAGAGCCAGCTCTCTCCTCCAAGCTTCCCCCTGAAGTGTTTGTCTCCATCTGTCTGCTCCAAACTGCCACGCTGTCCATCCCTGATCTCTGCAAACTGCTACATGCTACACGCCAACACCACATGCCATACTTTCTCTTTCTGGGCTCTCAAATTTATATCCTCAGAGCTCTAGACCACGCCCCTCTCCGTGCTGCACAAGGCAGGCTGTCACCAGCTGGCAAAGGCCATGCCCCACATGAGACAATAGCTGTGGACAAACTAAAACTCCACACTTGGGATTAAAACAAAAACATATTTACATGACATAACTGGGTTTACAACGAAACCAAAACTTCCATTACAAGGCTCTCTCTGAACCTTCCTTTTTTCTAAGGGGAAGATAAGAACCTTCCTCCTCTGCCCTCAGCAACTCCTGCCCTCAGCAACACATTTGTGCCCCTATCTGACTTGTATCTGCCATACCTAGTGGGCATTCCCACTCACAGATCTCATAGATAATTTTAGTTCAACTCCTCAACTAAAGCCATCTCCCCACTATCGGGACTGTCCTTTTCTTTTTTTTAATATCTATTTGTGTGTTTATTAATGTCTGTTTGTAAGTCAGAGGACAGCTTGTGGGAGCTGTTTTTTTCCTTCCACTGATGGGCCCTGGGATGAGGACCTGTACCTGCTGAGATATCTCATGTTAGACATCCCGGGTCTGTCTAACCCTTTGACATTGTAACTTGACATTGTCATCTCCCATTCAATTTCTAACCATGGCTGACCCCACTTGGCTTCTGAAATCATACGGGATCAGGTGGTGATCAGGACAGTGTAGCCATAGACAGCATCAACACTAAAGTTAATGCTCTAGAACTGCACAATCTAGTTTTTTTTTTTTTTTCCTAACACACACAGTGGACTGCAGAATGCTCTACTGTTTAAGTGTAGGGTTTCTTGTTGGACGACCTTTCCATCTTTGCAAGGCTGGGTGCTGGCCGGGCTTGTGAGTTTAGTTTGTCCTTGGGTTACTCTTGTTGCCATTTTTATTTTAATTCTTTTCGGCTTCATTGCAGAAAGAGCAAGGTAGCTCTTAAAGCTGTTTCTTCTCTATTTCTAAGACCGGAACAAGGAGTCCTTGTTCATGCTACCTTTAATGAAGGCCCTGGTCTTCTGCCACAAGTCTTGTGTCTTCCAAATATATCCTTACTGCTGTGTGACTGATGTCAAGTTCAGTTGGACCATGTCAGTTTCCCCTCAAAAGCACATGACATATGTATTGTCATGGGGTCCCAGGCCCCACCATCTTCCAGGTCCTAGCTGGTGGCCTTTGTGGTCCTGCAGTGCCCAGCTTTTCACATGTGAGCCAAGCTGTTCACTTTATGTTCTTCCTAATAACATCCTGTTTCCTTGAATCACTGTTGGACCTTTCTCCTCCTCCTTTACTGGCGTAACTATGAACTAATAAGAATCATGTAAGCCTGGTAGTCCGGAGGCTAAGATAGAAAGGTAACAAATTCAAAGTCAGCCTGGCCCCCTGTTAGGGGATGGTCTTGTACATTGTGTATTCAGATGATGATTTCTGTGCCCTGAGATTTCTGCCCCCAAGTCCAGTGGGCATTGTCACTACTATGAAGAGTCTCCTGTCTCAATGTTGTGTAAAAATTGTTCTCCATCATCTCTGATTGGTTAATTAAAAAAGCTGATCAGCCTATACCTGGGCAGAGAGGACAGATACCCTATCAGGGTGTCTCAGATAGGGACCAGAGAATGATGAAGAGGGAGAGAGGAGGAGTCGCCATGAGGACAGACAGATGGAGCAGAAACAGCCAAAGCAAGACTATGATGGCAAGTAACACAGGGCACATGCAGAAAAGTAGCCAGGCCAGTGTAGATAGGTTAGAATAGATCAGTATCTGCCCAGCTGTAGTGCTTTAAAGGTTATTAATAAATGCAGTGGGTCTCTGTGTCATTATTTAGGAGCTGGAACAAGGAAAAAAAAAACCTTTGTATTGTTTTTACAAGACCCCACCTCAAAAGACAAAAGCAAACCAGAAACCTGGTAGTCAATACAAGTCACGTATGTTCCCACCGCATGCCACCAAGTGTCATTTAGTACATGGCCATCTCATTGTCTGGGTGTTTAGGCACCTCTGTGTTCCCTCCCCTGGCTGGACAGTTGGGGTTTTGGAGGTTGAGGTTAGGCTTGGTCCACAGATGTCTCTCTTTGGTAGGCTCTCACATCTATCTCACTCCATATCTGTGCTTTCTGAATTTGAATGTACAGAAGAGCCACACAATTGGCTTGTGAGAACAAACCACTGAGCTCCGTCTGCAGTTTCCGCTGCCACAGGGTAACAAGTGCTGGCAATCTAGAACCATTGTTCGTAGAATCACTGCTGTGGACATTACTCCCGCTGATCTGCTTGCTCTCTCTCCATCCATGACTTCAGAGCCTGTGGCCCTGGTGAGACTCATTCTATGAGCTGATGGGCATCTTCCCTTTCACCACTTGCAGCCTGTTGGCAGAGCAGCTGCTACACTTGGCCCACACTGGAGTGGAAGGACCCAGCAGAGCTGGGTTCAGAGAGCTGAGGTAGGCAGAGCCTTCCTGCAGACATAGAAAGGACCAGGCTGACGTCTCTTAACCTCAACTCCCACCAGGGCCAGTTTGACTCCCTCCCAGGCACACAATCAGAACCCCTCAGAAGAACGTGGCTGGTGGCACTATTACACCTTTCCCTTAGGTAATTTCCATCACCTGTGCCCATCATGCCAGCTGTCAGAGCCCTGGGCTACTTCCCACTTCCCTGCTTTCCCTTTCTGTTTACTTGCATGCTTGTCTTTTTTCCTTTTTAGTTTTTTTTTTTTTAATTTAGGTTATTTATGTTTGTTTGTTTGTTTGTTTGTGGTTTTGCTACAAGGTGTGACTATGTAGCCCTGACTGTCCTGGAACTTGTTAAATACAACGACCTGGCCGGACTTAAGCCTGCAGCCATCCTTCTGCCTCTGCTTCTGCCTCTGCCTCTTGAGCACTGGGATCATAGGCTAACACATCTGATGCACATCTGGCTTTGATGGCTTTCTCTTCCTATATTTTACAATCCTGAAAACCACAGAGAACACAAGTGCCCTGCTAAGCAGTTATTTCATGAACACGTGGAACTGTCCCCGTGGCAAGCATGAGCATATATATATGGCTGATTGCCTGGAGGATTTTCATTTCGTCTCTCCTGTCTGCTCAGAGGAAACCCTCCGTCCTTCTTTAAAACATTTTAGTACCTATTTATTTGTTTGTTTGTTTATTCATTTGTTTATGTTTGGTGTGTGTATGTACTGCGTGTGTGCCATTGCCTATGTGCGGCAGTGAGAGGACAACTTGTAGGAGACAGCTCTCTTCTTCAAACTCAGGTGGTCATGCTTGGCCGCAGGCATCTTTGTCCTCTGAGCCATCTTGCTGGTTCCATCCTTATTTCCATAGCCACAGCCTCTTTTCTTTTCTATTTTGTTTTGCTATCTGAATCCACATCTTTAAATACTGTAGTTTAGTTCTGCATGCTTTTGAACTTTGTGTTTATCTATGTAGAGCTGTACAACATGTATTCTTATTCAAAAAAATATTTTAAGGGATATTTATACTTATTTCCATGGCTATGTAAATTGAAAGAAGTTAATGGACTCATAAGCACATTTTAATGATAATATATGCAAATGAATCTAATTTGCATGAGTAGGGAGTAAAAATAAATTCTCCCTTCCCTGGCTCTTCCTCAGCCGTGAATTTTCCTTTTCTGGAAAGAAACTTGTTCTTCCTATTGTCTCAGAGATCCTTCTAGAGGTACATGGCACACATATGGATATGCACAAACCCTCACATACCTTTTGCTCTGTGTGTGCATGCAATCCCACCATGCATTTCCTCTGCATCTTGTAGCCGAAAGCATAGGATGATAGATGCCCTGTGCCTTTGTCAGCTGGCCATGTGGTGTGGAAAATTTTCCTGTCATAGAAAGCCACATCATCTGTTTTATGCTGCTTTTTTTTCTCTCAGCGTAGGCTTTCATTACATGAATGTTTTTAACCAACTGCTCCTAGTAGGCATTTTGCTTATTCCTAATCCTTGGAAATTTTGACTGGATTCAGGAGTTCTGCCCCGTGCCATGTCTCCTCTGCCAAAAAGTACACACATGGAGGATTACCCGTGGAAGTCGGAATACACTCCACTACAAACCTGGAGACATAGCCCAACTGCTCCCCACAGAGGCCAGCCACAGGACCCAATTCTTCACTCTTTAACTCAAGTCTCATGAGATTCTTTATTCTTTGCCAGAATTTTAACATCATAAGATCAAAAAAAAAAAAAATGGTACCTCTATGAACACAGCATTTTTGTTTGATCTTCGGTATCTTTTCTCCTGTGAAAGAACTGTTTGCATTCTTGTGTGTGTATGCTTTGCCTGCCTGTGCCCTGTACCCATGCCTGTCGGCGAAGATTGGTTTTCTTCTCTTAATATTATGATACTAAGATAACTGATTTTTTCCTAGCCTCCTGAGCGGATTGCAGCTCACACCAGCTAACTAATCCAGGCTTTTGGTCAGTGGTGTCTTTGTAAATGAGAATTCAAAACAGTAAAAAGGATAGGGACGAGGCCATGCTTACTTCCTTGGCCAGATGGCACTGATCAAAGCACTTGGCACCTGTGAGAACACTCTGGGCATCACGTAGCTGTGCTTACATGCATCCGTGACAGTAAGCACTTAGCCGGGTGTGGAGTGGTACTGAGCCACAGGTGGCTGATGTTCCGTGCCTCCCGGACATGTGCCTAGCTGGTTTGTTGCCACAACTCTGGTTGATTATCTTTTTAGCATCCTACTACAGGGCCGTATGTTCAAGTTGAATTTTGATGTTGTTGCTGGTAAATTCATAATTTTTTCTCTTTACTTTGTCAATATTCCTGTTCTAGAAAATGGGACAAGGTGCTTTCTTTGGCTGCAAATTACTATCGTAGTGTGACTGTGTAGTAAAATATGTTCAAAAGGCAAACACCCCCAAGTACTGCTTTGCTAGCCTTCACAGAGGCATGCTCATTAACACCGCCTTTCAAACCACATTACTAAATGTTCTCTGGGGGGCTGGAGAGATGGATCAGACATCAAAGGCTAGGCTCACAACCATAAATAAATGTTCTCTGGTGCTTTCTTAAGTCTTATATGTATGAGTATATGAACTCGCATGTATATGTACACATGTTCATTCAGTGCCTACAAAATCAAAAGAGGTCATCAGATTAATTAGAATTCTGAGGCTACAGATGTAAGCCACCTGTGGATACTGGGGACCAAACCCAGGTCCTCGCAAGAGCAACAAGTGTTCCTTTTTTATTTTTGTAAGGTTTATTTACTTTTATGTGCATTGGTGTTTTGCCTGCATGTATATATGCCTGTGTGAGGGTGCCAGATCCCCTGGAACTGGACTTTTACACAGTCGTGAGCTGCCATGTAGGTGCTGGGAATTGAACCTGGGTCTTCTGGAAGAGCAGCCAGTGCTCTGAACTGCTGAGCCATCTCTCCAGTTCTGCAACAAATGCTACCCCCCCACCCCTGTTTTTGTGAGACAGAATTTTTCTGTATAACACCTCTAGCTGTCCTGGAACTCTCTTTTATAGACCAGGCTAGCCTTGAACTCACAAAGATCAATGTGCCTTTGCCTTCTGAGTGCTGGGATTAAAGGCATGTGCCACCAACACCCACCAACAAGTGTTTTTAATCTCTGAGCACGTCTCTGCTTATTTTTAAGTACTCATGGTAACATTAATTTGCAAAAGCCATCATAAATAAATAAATTTGCTTATTAAGGGTATTGGAAGAAAGGTTTTTAAGTGTTTTCTGTAAGTATATTTGACCATGTACCACCATCTTCAGAGCTTTAAAAAGATCTTTGGTTGTAATTCTGCTCAACCAAAGATGAAAAGACACAGATCTGCTTGTCCACCCAGGCAGCTTTCTAGAGTAGAGCTGAGAGATTCTTGTGGCGAACCTCAGGTACAGAGACACAGGATAGTTTCTCCAGGCCCTTCAAGGTATTATCACACATATAAAATAAAGAGACCAAGGTCATCTCTGGCGACCCTCACTGCATCTACATGGAGTTAGGCTTTACCCTTTGTTTAAGACTTACAAATGAAAACAGACTCGGGGAGGGTGTGAGGGATAGGACTAAATTCTGGAACTGCCCGCTAAAGCCTTCATCATACAAGGGAATTCAAGCAGGAACTGAGCGCAGGGGAAGGCGGAAAGACTCATTATGTTCAGCTCATTCACAGAATGGCTTATTCTTTCCTCCTAGGCTTTTTGCTGGTTTGTTTCATTGTTGCATGTTTGTTTTGCTTGTTTTGGGTTTTGTTGTTGTTTGATTTCTTTTGTTTGTGTCTTTGTTTCTCGAGACAAGGTTTCTCTTTGTAGCCTTGGCTGTCCTGCACTCACTTTATAGAACTCAGAGAGATCCATCTGCCTCTGCCTCCTGAGTGCTGGGATTAAAGGCATGCACCACCACTGCCTGGCTATTTTTGTTTTTGTTTTTAAAACACGGTGTCACTGTATAGCCTAGGCCAGCTGGCCTATAACCTTAATTATTTTTAATTTTTAAAGACTTACCTATTTATTTCATGCCTGTGGGTGTTCTGCCTACATGCATGTATGTGCAGCATGTGTGTGCCTGGTGCCCATAGAGGTCAGAAGGTGACTTTGGGTTCCCTGGAATTAGACTTATGTGTGATCGTGAACCATTATGTGACTTCTAGGAACTAAACTCAGGTCCTCTGCAAGAGCAGCTAGTGCTCTTAACTGCGGAGCCATCTCTCCAGACCCTGGCTTGGAACTTTCGCTCGTCCTGCTCCATGTCCCTGGTAACTGCTCTAACTGCAGGTGGGCACCTCCCATGCAAAGCTCCTCTGGCAGTTTCCAACTGTCTGTATTTCCAATTCCAGAGCATGCAATGGCCCCTTCTAGCCTCTGTGGGCACCAGGCATGCATGCAGTCATACATATACATGTAGGCAAACACCAATACACACAAAAGAAAAAAAATGATAAAAACCAGATGCATTTGCAAACCGCAGCAAAACAGAGTGGATTCAAGATTATCCTAAGAAGCAACATTTTTAGCTAGTTGCCTTAGAGCTCTTCTTTGAGTGGGAAAGAAGCGTTCTGATTGCAGATCTTATCACAGCGCTTACGGGGTGTTTTGTACTTCCGCTTCCATTTTTCCCTTTTGATGAAATTGCTCTTGAGCTTGAAAGATTCCAGGAACATTTGCACTTGTCATAACATAACACTTAGGATTATCTGATGAGTGGCAGCCGAACCATGCAAAGAAACGCTCAGTAATGGTATTGTGATTTCAGAAGTGTAATCCAGTTCATTATTTGCATTCTCTGGCGGTCTGCACTTGATCTATTCCAGCAATATCCGTGTTTCCTAAGGAAGCTGAAAAGTTAAAAAGGATACAGTATTTTCATATGTATGACTTCGATTTTTACAGTTGCCCTGTGATTGATCGTTTTATGATCCCTTTCTCATACAATTTCTTTTCTCTGTTTCTGCTTCTGATATGGCATGTCATACCCATTGTTAATTTCAGCAAAACTTGGCCCCACCCACTTGTGTGTCACTCAAGGGAAAGTCATCTCCCTGTAGTTTAAAGAACAACTGAGTGCCTAGGGACACTGCCTGCGGCCTGACTCCTAACTGATGACATCCATGTTTTATGCTTCATGGCAACTGTACACTTGTACCTTCATATTAGGAGATCGAGCGTGGCTGTACGCCGTGGTAACAGAGGAAAGGTGGTACTGTTCTCATAACTGATCTTCCCAAGCTGGCTCTTGCTGGCTGAGTGGTATGAGGATTGTGTTCCAAAAGAAGGGCCTCTCCAGCACAGCCAGGTAGAGGGGCAGGTTAAACAGAGAGCTCAGGTAGACCACCTAGATTCTAAGTCTTATGCCAATAGTCAGATTACTATTGAGGACACTGGCTCATTGTCTTATAAAATAAAGCGAGCTATAAAATAAAGATATTAACCACTCAGCACGCTGCCCGTCTCATACATAGAATGGAACATGTTATCTATTAAGCTGACATAGAATAGGGTGGTAAAAGCCTAGAGTGGCAGAGCAAGACAAAACACAGGAGATGCGGCCTCACTGCCAAGTGAGGTCATCTCCATGTTGTGGAAGGTCCTTTAAGCATAAATTTCCACTGAGTTCTGGGTTTCACAATGGGTACCAGCTGATATAGAAAGGGACCGAGCTGAACTATGAATTCAGCATTTCCAGTTTGTTCTGTAGACACTTCTGGTGCTACAGTTGTTCAGGACACAGGGAGGATCTGTGAAGAATTCAGGAACAAGCTTGGCATGCCCCGGGCTTTCCTGGGAACCAGTCTGGGCAGGGAGGAGGATGTGGTACCTATGATGATGATGTGCGGCCAGAACGGCAGTCATCACTGCTGTCCCTCTGAGAGGCTTAGCTGCAATGCAGGGTAAGTATGAAGAATTCACTATGTCTCAAATTGTATGCCTGCCCCCGCTCTGATCTGGTCAGGGGCAGCTCCATCACTTGAAGACCCATGGAGTGGGCCTGACCAAAGGGGCAGCAGACGGAAGATAGAATAAATGGCGAACTTTGGGAGTGGCACTGATAAAGCACAGGTTGCAGTGGGCTTTAAAATTCTACTGCTGGAAGTCATGTCGTTGGCCCAACCAGCCATTGATTGTGCTGAGCATGACTAAGCCACTGCGGGAGGCAGCCACAAGTCTCCAACAATGTCAGAGTGACCCAGACTCCCTGTCTTAAAGCTTATAAATGACCTCTGACTATGAATATGAGAAACATCAACTATTCAAGAAGCTTGTCACTAGCTAGCTTCCTGTGGTATCTGTGTATTCCTGCAGGCGAGTGGAAAGATATCTTGGGCTACAGGAGAAAATACATATATCTCATGAGGCTACCATGAAGTACCTCATCAGAAGTTAGACCATTCGAGCTGTGGACATCCCTGTATTTGGAGCAAAGGTGTGAAGAGTCCTATAGCTACAGGAATCCAGGGATATCAGGATAGATTTAACACAAAGAGCCTCTACCCTACACAAGAAGCAGGCTTTGGAGAGACATTTGTTACAGGGTGGAAAGGATAGAGTCCTAGTGTTATTTCTGTTGCTGGACTCAAAATATTCTGACACAAAGCAATGAGCTGAGCTCCTATGCACTTTTTTCTCTTTTCCCTTTAGTGGTTGCACATGGTAAGACAAAGCAAATGATTGAAAGCTCTACAGCCAACCTCATTATATCCCCATAAAGCTATTTTTATACTAAAGAGAGCAAGTGTGTGATTTATATTGGCTCACAATTCCAGATTACAATCCATCATAGCAGAAAACTCAAACTAACAATACAAAAACAAAAACAAAACAGTGACAGGATCTTAATATATATATATATATTAAGCTAGCCAGATTACATCCAGAGGCAAGAGCACAGAAAAATGGATACTTGTTACTCAGATACCTTTCTCCATTCTCATATGGTACAAGACACAGATTCAGGAAATGTTGCCACCTACTGTGGGCAGGTTCTTCCCGCATCAATTAATTTAATAAAAACAATTACCCATAAACATATCTATAGACCAAACTGATCTATCAATCCCTCACTCATTGAAATTCTCTTCATGGGTGATTCTAGATTGTGTCAAGTTGACAATTAAAACTGACAGTTGAGGATAAGATTGGTGCACAGAAAGATAGGTATACAGACATCAGCAGAGTTGGAAACTGCAGTGTTAAAGAGAAGACCTTGGCCAGTGACTTCAGGGATTTACCCTAAGGAGAATCAAGTTAGCAGTATGGTATGGTAGACCTAGATAGGTGTTTAAGGAGACATCTGTTGGACAAGAACGTTCTCCTCAGCAGCAAAGGCACTATGAGCTTTCTAAAGTTCCCTGGAGTTCAGATATAACAACAGCACAAAATGAACTTGGAAAATGATAGGCTTTTCACTAGGGAAAAGCATACTCAATGCTGATCCAAGATCATGACTTGTAAGTGTGGGACTAGTTGGTGATATCCTTCTTTGCAATTTATGCATTCACTAAACATTTGAAGCAACGTAAATGCTAGAAACCAAGTTGATGGGATTGAAATTTTAATATAGCTGAAAACTTCTGGGTCTTCAGTGGTTTTGTTTTAGTCCTGTTTAGAGGTGGATTGTTCTTTTAGAACGCTAATGTTCCATGAGCAACTAGTCAAGTCAAAACTTGGGCATTCACTTGCTAGGACGACCAACAGTAATTTAAACATATGTCATGTGTTCTCATGCGCCCTTGGTCTGAAACGCTGAGATAAGCTGTTGGCAGGTTTGATTCCTTCCACGAATTGTGAGGTTAGGATCTGTCTTATTTACTTTTCCTGTTGCTGTGATAACATACCTAAATGGGAACTTAAGGGAAAGGGAGATTTATTTCAACTCACAGTTCAGGAGTACTGTCTGTCCTGGCAGTAAAGTCCTGGTAGTAGGAGGTGGAGGCAGACACTCACATTGCAGCCACGCCCATTCAGGAAGCACCTGGAGAAATGCCTATGTTTGGCTCCCTTTCTTCTCCTTATTCAGGTTCAGACCCGAGCCCATATGATGAGCTGACAGTTAATGTAGACCTCCTACCTCAGTTAATATAATTGAGATAATTCCACACAGGCATGCCAAGAGCCCTGTCTCGCATGTGATTCTAGACCTCAGTGTCAACGCCAAATGACAATTGAGATTTTGCCCACCTCCGGTTCTATGACTTTAGATTTCCATCTTCCACAGATAACTTCGCACCATCCTCCTTCCTTGGTGGCATCCCAGTGGCCTCTTTGAAGAGGCCATCATGTATGCAGTAGATTAGGGCCTACTCTACAGACCTCACTTTGATTCCTTTCCCAGTGACCCTTGTTTCTACTTATAATCCTTTTCTTGTTCCCTTTTAAAGATTGCACATGGCAAGTCAAAGCAAATGATCGAAAGTTCCATGAACAACCTCATTTTATGAACACCAAATTCTTTTGTATTAAGGAGAGCAAATATGCGGTAAGTTAATGATAGATTTGTTTTTTTTATAATAGTCTGGGTTTGCCTGGTCACTGTCATGTTTGTTACCTTTGAACAGTACCTTCCATCTACGTAACCACTAGCCTGGGTCTGTTAATAACCATCCCTCATCCTATAGAATGTCATTTTTATTAAAGTTTAACTGCTCTGAAGGTTGGAATGTGTGACTTGAAGCAAAGTAGAGTTATGTCAGTGGAAATGTCCCCTGTGTAGCTGCAAAATATTCATGCTAAAATATTTTATGAAAATTCTAAGATATTGTCACTGAAGTCTTTTTTTTTTTTTTTAATTTGAGTAATGAGTGACTTGACTTGACTGCCTTGGATGGGTTTAGAGATATCAAAGATATTTTCACTTAAAATGCTTATTTCCTTTAAAATATGATAAAGCATATAGACAAGTGGGGTTGGAGAGGGTTCAAGTTAAGAGTGCTTGATACTCTTGCAGAGGACCCTGGTTCAGTTCCCAGCACCCACATGGCAACTGCTTGTAACTCCAGTTCCTGAAAGTATGGCACCCTCTTCTGGCCTCTGCAAGGACCAGGCAGGCATGTTGTGTACATACATACATGCAGATGAAACATTCATATGCATAATATAAAAATCGGTAAGCCTATAAAAAAGAATGCAGGCAAATATTAATTAAAAGCAGAGAAAAGAATTTATTCAGTGTAGGCACACTGAGAACGTCTCCAGATCTTCCCATGAGGTGAAGGATAACTAGAGAAAGAGAAGTATGCATCGCTAAGCTGTCCCTGTCAATATGTTGTTAACCCTTCTCTGGCCCGTCACCCTGATGGCTCTAGTCAGATCTTCAATGCCATTTGACAAGTTGTCATAACTGTGTGAAATCTCTTTCCAGGAGAGAACTTCCTCCTCTGGCTGGCACCGGGTTTCAGCCTTTTTCTTCTCCCAGCCTGAGATTCTTGGAAACATTCTGAATTCTTAGGGACTATTGTTTCAATAGTTTGATAGCCATAGACAAGGGTGTAAGGCTTATCCTCAGAATATCTTTCCTCCTGCTAGTTCCACAAGAGTTCCACAGCTGTGTGGCTTAGCAAACAACTCTATTTTCTAATTGTTCAGGGAGTTGGAAGTCCAGAGTCAAGGGGCTGACAAAGTAGGTTCCTTAAGAAAATTTCAAAATCAAATTCATGCCTGTTCCAACACTTGGTGAAACTCAGCATTCTTTGGCTTGTAAACACATCACCCTAATCCCTGCTTCTGTCTCCTCTCTTTGTGTCTCTGGATCCAGTACATCCCACCTTCCTATGAGGCACTGGTTCTCAATCTTCCTAATGCTATGACTATTTAGTATAGTTCCTTGTGCTGTGGTGAGCTCTAACTGTAAAATTACTTTTGTTGCTACTTCATAACTGTGATGTTGCTACTGTTATGAACTGTAATGTAAATGTCTGTGTTTTCTGATGGTCTTAGGTGACCACTATTTAATGGTCTTTCCACCCCAACTCTCCTTCCCAAAGGAGTCAAAACCTACAGGTTTAGAACTATCACTATAAGGACACCAGTCATTAGCTTAGAACTCCTGATCCACTGTGAAGTCATTTTGATTTTGTCTGCCAAGACCTGCTAGATAAGATCTTGTTAGCAGGCGTTAGCGTTAGGCTCTGGTATGCCTTTTTGGAGGACACGGTCAGCCTGCAGGAAATGTTTTTTGCTTTTTCTGACACAGTGGCCTTCATCTTCCTTTAATAAAAGGCACTTTCCTGCTCTGTCCCTCTTGGCATCCATCTTTTTCCCCAACTCCTAAGAAGTACTATGGATCAAGAAATGTGACTGCATAATTTACCACAAGGTCACAGTCCGGTGTCTGTATCCTGTGGTTTAGACTCTGAAATCGTTCCAAGCCTGGATAGAATGAAAAACTTAAAATCTCAGCGTTCTTCTGGCTGGAGAGTCATAGCCCTGGGTTTTGACAAGCTATGGGAACTAGCGATTTGTGCGGGTGGGTCTGCTCCGTGTATGGCACCATTCCCAATAATTCGTTGTGTTTGTTTGTTTGCCTTGTTTCCAACAGAGCAATGCAATTAAAACATACAAGTACAATGGATTTTCCTTTCTACCCATGAATTTGTTTGAGCAGTTTAAGAGAGCAGCCAATTTCTACTTCCTGATCCTCCTTATTTTGCAGGTAATGCCCTTTGATGCCTTGACTCTGTTGTCAGTGATGTATGCTGAAAGTATGCAGCAAGTAGACAATCTCAAAGATGCTTTCTATTTAAATCAGGGTTATCTCCATAAGGGATCTGTGCCTCCTGTGAGAACCAGCCCAGCAAGTAATTTAGAGGCAACAAACGGCAATACCATTCTGGTTCTATTTTGCATTTTTGTTTCGGATATGGGAGATTCAACTTTAGATCTCATATATGCTCTACCATTGAGCTAGACCTTCAGCCCCCTCTTTACTGTTTTATTTGAGGCAGAGTCTCACCCACTTGCCCAGGCAAGCCTTGAAGTTGTAGTCATCCCTCTTCGTTCTCCTAAATTGCTGGGATTATAGGCCTGGGCCAACTGGCGTGGTTTAATTCTGTTTGTAAAAAACTGATCTGGGGGCTGGAGAGATGGCTCAGTGGTTAAGAACACTGCCCTTCCAGAGATCCTAACTTCAATTCCCACCAGCCACCTGGTGACTCACAACCATCTATAATGGGATCTGATGCTCTTCTGGCATGTAGGTGTACGTGCAGATAGGGCACTCATGCTCTTAAATAAAGAAATCATTCTTTTTTTTAAAAAAAAAAAAAGAAAAAAGCAAACAAACTGATTTTTGTACTGATCTGGGTGATAAAAGTGTATCCCTAAAGTAAATAAAAACTGAACTATGTGCTTTATAAAACTATCTGCACCTTAAGATTAGTAGGATCTTTTTACTGTGTTTGTCTTTTTTTTTTTTTTAACTTAGTCACCTGTTTTTCCATAAGGATACTTTTGATTATAAAGCTTCTAAGTTATTTATGTGTGTGAATTGGTTTCACATTAGAAATAAAGCACTTTTTTTTTTTTAAGCCAAGGAGTCATTATCTGGAGCATTAGACTTTCATCTGTATAGAAATGGTTGCCATAATCAAGGGACTCTACGCATTTAATTAGTGCTCACAATCAACCTTTAGTACCTGATATGTGGGTTATAAAGAGAAAGCAGTCGGTTGGCTTTATCAGATTCTTTATCATGAGGGTTGGATTGGAAAACACCCAACCACTGTGATTTGCTAACAAAGCCTTAAAAATATAGTAACGTGTGTCTGAGAGGGATGTAGGGTATGTGGAGCAGAGAGTATAGAAGAGGGAGAAAAGACACCAGGAAGAAGTAGATACTCAACAGATGTGTGGAGACATTAGACCTGCTAACCAGAATGGAAAGGGTGTGTTGCCCGGCAAGTGTAGATGTCTACACTTCAAATCATATTAGTTTCTCTGTTGTCAGTGGGCTACTTTCCAGTCACCTACTTCTAGAAACAAAAAGACAGAGTGACATGTCCATGATAGAGCTGCAGCTGATATACTTTCTCTTAAGGTACCTTAGGGTGACTGCAATGGACAGGCTGTTTGCCTGCTTACTTGCTGTCCATGAGGTAAACACCAGCACAGACTTCATCTTGCAGAGAAGAGCTCAGGGTTACTGTGGTAAAGTAACTTTCCCAAAGCCGGAGAGCCTTGAATGTGTAGAGCTGAACAGTCTTGAACTCTGGAACTTAACTTCAAAGAACAAGATGTGGTCCAGAGATTAGCAAATGATTCTGAGAGATCTTTTCTAAAGATGTATCCATTCCACCTCCACCTCTTGATGAAATGGAGCTTTGTTTCCTGGGCCAGTGGTAAAGACCATGGTGGGAGCTTTGCCTAATCAGTTGCCTTCAGAAGCAGCCATCCGTATTGCCATCTTTAGTTGCATTGCAGGACCACAGTAACCAATGACTGAGCCCATTGCTGCTTAGAGCCAAAGCCTCCTTCCTCCCCACCCCACCCACTTTGAATTTGTACAAACCAGTCTAGAGCAGTTGTGATGAAATCCCCCTGTAATGTCTAGTTAAAGCCACAGTGAGATGGTTTCTGGGACCCCTGTCTGCCAGACTGTTCCATGTGCCGGAAGCTGGTGAGAACCAGCAGAATGGCGCACAAATGTCCTTTTCTCACTGCACTCCAGTGTATAGACTTGTTCGATGATAGACACTGGATTTTAGCAAGCTTAAAACCAAGTATCCACTATCTGCAAGTTAGCTATGCTCTTGTGGAAACCTATGTATGCAAGCTTTTCATTTTCTTTTAGGCGATTCCTCAAATCTCCACCCTGGCATGGTATACCACACTTTTTCCCCTACTTCTGGTGCTGGGCATCACAGCCATCAAAGATCTGGTAGATGACGTGGTAAGGATTGCAAAAGCCACTTTCTTCTTATCATTCTGACCTTACTGACATTTGTTGGAAGATGTCTTATGTGTTGAGATGATCCAAATAATACTTCCGCATCTTCCTTCCAAAGGCGCGACATAAAATGGACAAGGAAATCAACAACAGGACGTGTGAAGTCATTAAGGATGGCAGGTACCTATTTTTTAATTTAGCTACAAAGATTTCATGTGTAAATATGTATAAGCATATTGAAAAATAACAATTACCGCTTGGAAGTCTGTGGCACATTACGCCTGTGTGTGTGTGTGTTTGTATGTGTTCCTGTGAGTTGGGGAGGGTACACGCACTAGTACAAGTTCATGTGGACACAAGTGCCTATGCACATGGTGTCAGGAGTCCAGGTTGGGCATCTTTCCACAGATGCTACCGACCTTCCTTTTTGAAATCATGTCTCTCAAGGTGCTGGGACTCACCAAGCGAGCCCAGGGGTCTGCCTATTTCTCCTTTCCTAGTGCTGGAATTACAAGCACACACTGCCTCCCGTTCCTGGCTTTTTTGCGTGGGCTTGAGGATCACACTCGGGTCCTGCCAGAGCCATCTTCTCAAGTACGTTAGATAGAGAGTCATCTCTCATATCGCCTCTCCTTTAGGGCTGTGGAGCTGAACCCAAATTGGAATGTGTGCGGTGGATGATGAGGCTTGTGCTACCAGAATTCGGAGCTCTTACACAGCCTGCTTGCTCCAGGCTGTTGCTTCTCTGTCCACCCTTCCCAAATTGCTCATACAGGAAGTCCACGCACTTTTCCTAATTTGCCACCTAAACTAATTTCTCCCACCTCTCCACTTTCAGAACATTCAGTGCTCATTATTTCATGGTATAAACTGCATCGGAATTATTGATGTAGGTTTCTCCCCTCCTGGCCCAGACTACGTCCTGCATCTAACATGCAGAAAGTATTCAATAAACTCTTATTCAAGGAACACAGAAAACAGTCAACTCTAGCCAGGTCAACCAACTTAAGGATCAGTAATGAGTTGTCTTATGAGAAAGAGCCCCAGGGAAGGACTCCAAAGACAAGTGATAAAAATAGGAATGAAAACCCAACTCAAAAGACTGCTGAATGGGCCCACCATTGAGAAAATAACCGAATTTATAGCCACACCTCCGTGGCACTTAGTCCAAAATAGATGCTACCAGGTTGTAAGTGTTGACATAGGTTGTTCTCTTTCTTTCTCTCTCTCTCTGTAAAGAAATGGGTTCTGGGCTGGAAGTTACCTCTGGAATTACCCAGAGTCAGTATTGTGAATGGGGGTGAGATTCTTTGCCATCATACCTCACTATTTAGTGAATATCAGTGACACAGGTAATGTGCAGCCCTGACGCTAGGGAATGCAGAGCATGCACACACACACACACACACACACACACACACACACACACACACACACACACATACACACACGCACACACACGCTGTCCTGAACCTGGAGCTGAGGATCATTTCCAGCAGCTCCAGCAGACCCTGGCAGGTCCTAACAGCAGATCAAGCCTTGTGTAGTGAGATAGGCCCAGAAGCCTCCTCCAGGAAAAGTGTCACATGACTCAGCCCAACGGAATGGCTTCTGATGTCCCCAGAGTAGGGACATAAAGTTACTAATGTGCCCTATGTAATTTGGGATCAACACATACATTTCTAAATCATAATATAAGCAATATTATAATATGAAATTAGATATCAACTTCCCTTTGCTTTCTGTTTTTGTTGTTGTTTATGTGTCTGCTACCTTTATTATTGTTTTGGGGGCTGGAGCCTGGAGTCAGGACCATACACGTGAACTTGCACTCTGGTCACGAAGCACCATCTCTAGCCCTTAGAATTTCATTTCCTGAGTGATTAGCCAAGTTCATTTTTAAAAGTTCTGTCACTGGGAATTCAAATTCTTACAAGTTGGAGAAACAGGATATTAGTAAATACTTAAAATGCATTTTAAATGCCCAGTTCTCTGTTATTTGTAAGCACATGGGAGGAAAACATAGTAACTAGATGTGTGTGTTCAGAAAACGGCTTTATTGGTTACTTAGGGTCGTCATGGCCATTACCACAAAGTATCTGAAACTTTTGCCTGAGAAATTTTTATGAAAGCTCAGGTATGTAAGTGTATAAAATACATATATGAATCAACTATTATCTATTAAAAAAAACATAAAATTTCTTTTAAAACAAATCTTTACCATTTATTAAGGATGAAAGTACATTTTCATACTAATGGGATAATTGTGCTTATTTACTTTTACATGAAGAATTAGGTCTCAGATGAACATTTGACACTGCAGGACTTAGAATAGCTTTGGCACTTTTCAGTTGGCCAATATTTTGTTATTTTTGAATCATTACTGCTGGCAACTCGATTCCATATAAATACATAGTACAAATGGTAGAAGTAAGTTTAAAGCCACTGAAGAAATTGTTGCAAATTCTATCGTAATCCTAAGCCAGAATTTATTTAATACTTCATGCCTGTGCATGTTTTTTTTTTTTTAAACAAAAGTCAAGTAAGAAACTTAAAACCAGAAAATTTTAAATTTATTTTAAAATTTTTTGGGTTATCATACAAAGCAATGAGCTTCATTATGACATTTTCATCAAATATGTCATACTTTATTCTCAACAATTCCCTTCCAGCAATTTTTAAGATCAAGCATTCTAGCATAATACAAAGATGTACTAGCTTTCTGAGAAATATGACAGAAAATAGTAAAGTCTCCGTTTTCCACATTTAAACAGTTATGTCTAGAAAAACAGAAAACACTTGTGTGTACGATGAAAATGCCACAGTCCTGACAAGCGATAGTCTTGAACCTGGGCTGAGGCCTTCAGTGATCATTGGCAGAACCAATCTCTCAGAAACACCCCAGGATCCTTAAGCATTTGACTTTGAACTTTGAGTTATTGTATGTTCAGAAGTCTATTACTGTTGCCAACATTTTCCAAATCTTCCCATTCAGTTACACGACCTCATATGGAACACAATCCCCAGGTTTATGAAGCTGTCAGTACGACTTTCATTTTTGTGAAAACCTTTGGGGCAGAGTATTCTAGTTTGAAGCTTTTTAATCATTGATTCCTCAGAGAGTTATCCTGTGGAATTTTGAAAACGAGAGGAACCCAGCTTTAAGGCCTGTATGGATTCTTGGTGGCCCTTAGGGAAATCATGTGTTTCTGTCCTCAGTATACCAGCACTAAGCAGGTGAAAGAAATCAAGAGAAAAATAAATAAACAAACAAAGCAGGGAGGGATAGCAAGCCCTGAGCAGGACTAGCCACTGTCCCCACCACGTGTTGAAGTGCCACTTGTGGGTCCTTCCTTATATGAGGTAAGGTGGAAAGAACCCAGCAAAGTACTCCAGTGCCTTTCAAGTTGGCGTGGGTAACTCCTATGGCATCACTGGAAGGGAGAACTTGTAGCAAACACTTTCCTGTGACCTGATCATTTTCCAGAATCTTTGACACTCAGGAAAGAGCGATAACTTCTTGGCCTGAAAACTTAAAAACCCACACTGTCGTTATTTTTGATTCTTAGGTTCAAAATTATCAAGTGGAAAGACATCCAAGTTGGCGATGTCCTCCGTCTAAAGAAGAATGATTTCATTCCAGTGAGTGAGCAACTTCTTTTCTTAACTTCTCCTGTGCACTCCCACTCTCTCCCCCCCACCCCTGCCCCTTCCACCCGGGGCCCTGTGTGACAGGCATATTTTGTTTTCGACAGGCTGACATCCTGCTGTTGTCCAGCTCGGAGCCTAACAGCCTCTGCTACGTAGAAACGGCCGAGCTGGATGGGTGAGTGTGTCTTGGGTGGGGCTGTTCCAAAGGTGGCCTGGAAGGGAACATGCATTCCATATTCTGGGTAGGAAGCCCTGAGTGTTGGCCTTTGCCTCGGCTGCGGTCTGACAGTGTCCACAGTGGACTGACTCCTATTCTTCTAGAAAAATGGAGCTTTCCCTACAAAATGGGGCTGTTCCCTGCCTCCCATCAAGACCCCATACCCGATCCCCTTATAAACTGCTGAGCAGTGATCAGACTCACAGCGTGACCATGGATACTATTAAATCTTCAGAAATGAGACTGGGTTCTTTGCCAATGAACAATTTTGAATTCTTGTATTATTCTTAGAATAAAGTGTTGGGAATTTTTTTTTGAGCAATTTTCAGTAGACTTATTGAGTACTTACTCGCATGTAAACATTTCTAAGTATTAGCTCATTTAACCTTTTTAACAGCTGTATAATTATTATCACGTGAGGAAGCTGAGGCCCAGGGAGGGGGAGTAGCCCATCGAAGATCACACAGGAAGGGACAGTCATGACTCTGCTCTTGGTCCTCATATCCCAGATACTCACCCACAGCTTTATGGAGAGCTAGAATCACAGGAGTGGAGAGCTGGCCTTCTCCGGAAATCAGCTAACTGATCATCCAGTCTTAGCAGGGGCACAGCTCTTATTCCCAGTGCTGAGAACTTCTGAAACTTTAGAGAGACGGGAAGTCCCATCAGGCCTTGCCAGAACTCAATGGTGGAGCTGTCAGGAGGAGTCAGCCTCCTAAGGAGCAGAGGCCCCTGTGTGACCACTCCTGAGAAGGCAGCCTGGTCCTCCTAGGGTGATGAGCCTGCCTGGCCCCAGGGAACGCTCATACATGCCTTGTGCTGTGGTTTGAGTGGCCTAAATATTCCCACTACCTCCTACCCCTGGATAGAGTTGCCTTGTAGAAACACATACAGTTGTCTGCTCTAGACAACCTATGGACAGAAGAAGGTGCTCAGCAGGGTGTCTGTGCTGAGTCTGTCTTGCATACCATCAGAGCATGGCAGCATGCTGTGGGCCAGGTTGGGGGCAAGAGGCACACTTGAAGAGAAGGCTGGCACAGTGGCACACAGCAAAAGGCCAAGGTACATCTTCAGTTTATAATCTTGCTGGAGTATCAGATTGGCCCATCTAAACTTACAATTAGTTTGAAGCTAACGATTAAGAATCAGTCACTCCTAGATAGGAAGAATATTACTCCGTGGAATTTTCTCTTTGTCCTCATGAGCTCCAAATTGTGCTCCTTTAATTCTATATCCCTCACTTCTCTGTAGAGAAACCAACTTGAAGTTCAAAATGGCCCTGGAAATCACAGATCAGTATCTCCAAAGAGAAGATAACTTGGCAACGTTTGATGGTTTGTAGAGAACTATCTTACTTTGTTTTAAACTATAGTTTCGTTCAGTCTCCACTGGTTAAACCTGGGGCCTTTTCTATTTGACTGACTATGTGAATTATAACTTCTGAAAAAAGGTTTCATTGAATGTGAAGAACCAAACAATCGGTTAGACAAGTTCACGGGAACGCTGTTTTGGAGGAACCGAAGTTTTCCTTTGGACGCTGATAAAATCCTGTTACGTGGCTGTGTCATTAGGAACACCGATGTCTGCCATGGCTTGGTCATTTTTGCAGGTACTTTCTGAATGTGCTTCCAATTCTTAGGATTTAAAGAAAGAGCTAAGCTGTGCATGGTGGCTCACCCTGCAGTCCCAGTACTTGGCAGGCAGAGGCAGACGAATTGCCATAGTTCGAGGCCAGCCTGGTCTACAAAGCAAGTTCAGGACAGCCAAGGCTACACAGAGAAACCCTGTCTCAAAAAAAAAATGCTAAAAAAAAAAAGAAAAAGAAAGGAAGGAAGAAAAAGAGCGAGTGAGCGAGTTGAGCATATTGGATTAAGGATGTTATCCCAGTACTCAGGAGGCTGAGGCAGGAAGGCTGATATTCCATTAGTGGTGGGAAATGCTTTTCTATTCTTTTCTCACCAAAAGCATAGAAAGAGTGATTTCAGCGACACGCTTATTAATTGAATTTTCCAACTACTAATGACATTGATTTTTCCATGTTTAGGTGCTGACACTAAGATAATGAAGAACAGTGGGAAGACCAGATTTAAAAGAACTAAGATCGATTACTTGATGAACTACATGGTGTACACGGTACTCGCTTTTCATTCTGGTAGAAAAGAGACTAGATTGCTGGGTTTTGCTCTAATTTTGATGTATGTTTTTCTAATGATTTCACATCTCTACATGGAGGGCAAAGAGGCCTGGGTACAACAAGCCTAATGGGATGGATGTAAAGGGACTCCCAAGTCTTTTCTGAGAAATTCCACATTTCCAGCAGGAGAGCCCCATTGGAAAGAGAAATTTCAGAGGCTGCTCCCTGGTGTTTCATGGTTGGCTATTGACCAGTAAATAAAAAAGGGGGGGGCACTACATCAAGGTCACATCAAGGCCTTTAATACAGTTGTTAGGGTCACAGCCTGGACCCTGGAAATTTTATTACTACTGCAAATAATATAAGTATTTCTAGGAAATTTGAAAAAAAAAAAAAAAGAGTTGAGACAAGGTCTTGCTCTGTAGCTCAGGCTGGCTTGAATTTTTTTGTCCCATAAAAATATGCTTCTCAATACCATAACATGGTATCTATTGTACATTAGACAGTCTTGTCTACCATATTAGTTACCTTTCTGTTGCTATGATAAAATACCGTGCCCAAAAGCAACTTAGAGGGGAAAGGGGTTTTTGGCTCATGGTTCCCAGTAAATAGAGTCTATCACTTGGGAAGGCCTCAACTAGCCAAGGAAGTTTAAGGTGGGCCTGACAATCAGGAATTAGCAAACAGGAAGTGGAACCAAGCTACAGAACCTCAAGTCCCACCCCTGAGTGATAGTCTTCCTCCAGCAAGCCTCCCCTGTTGAAAACTTCACAACCTTCTCAAACCATGCATTAATGATGTTACACAACTCCTACAATATTGAATGTGTATGAATAATTACTCAAGCGTGAGAAACAGTTCCCTGCCTTTCAAAAAAAAAAGCCAGATATGGTGGCCCATTCCTATATTCCCAGCATTTGACAACTGAGACAGGATTGAGAGTTCAGAGCCTGTCTGGATTACAGAGTAAAGCCCATCTCAGAAAACAAAACAGGCCTGCCTGGCAGTAAAGCTCAATTGGTAGAGAATTTGTCTAGCATGAAGGAAACCTCTTTACCTCATAAACAGAGTATAGTGGCACCCAGAAAGTAGAGACAGATCAGGTGAATTCAAAAGGCTATGGTCATCCTCAAGAATATAGGGAGTTCAGAGGTGCATGGGCTACATGAGACCTTTTCTCAAAAGAAAGGGGGACGGAGAAAGAAAACACTTTCATTCAGCTTTTTTACAAACCTCTCAATCTGGTATTCTTTGAAGTTGTTTCCTGCTAAGATGAAGCATCTTCACAAACAATATGTCATTGCTCAAAGTGATAATAGCGGAGAGGCTTCCTTGTCGTAGAAATGACTTTAAGAATTTAGTATAAGACATCAGCTCCTCGTTTGAAATATTATTCTGGGAAGAAAGCCTCACCTCATGAATGTAAAGCAATCAGTCATAACTTTGTATACTTTCAGAGCATCCTTACCGTCCTGTGGTCTTTTCAACGTAAGCTTTTCACAAACCATTAGAAAGTAATGTTTATGTAAAGTACTAACTATTGCTATGAGAGTCTGTGAAACGTATGGTGTTGGAAATCTGCTTCACAACTCATGTCTTCCAGATCATTATTTTACTCATCCTGGTTTCTGCCGGCCTTGCCATTGGCCATGCTTACTGGGAAGCACAAGTTGGCAATTATTCTTGGTACCTCTATGATGGAGAAAATGCCACACCCTCCTACCGGGGCTTCCTGAATTTCTGGGGCTACATCATTGTGCTGAACACCATGGTACCCATCTCTCTCTATGTCAGGTAAGCCTCTCCTTGGCCCCTTGCGTTTAGGCAAGAATGTAGTGTCTTTTCCCAATCGATCCTTCAAGTTTAGCAATAATAGTTTCAAAGGTCAAAAGGAAGAGGAAATTAATTTCCACTCTGGCACTGAGGGTGAGGTAGGGGAAGAGTATGAACTTTGAATGTCTGCTCTGTGCCAGGCACTTTCTATCTTGTCCTCGGTGCAGATAAGGCCAGTAACGTCCCATGGTCAAAGGTGACAAGTCATTTGCTTGGTGAGTCCTTCTTAGTGTGTTCCAAAGCACAGGGTTCAAAGAGTCTGGGGAAAGGTGTAGATTCCAAATGCCATGGAAACATCCTTCCTCTTCCAGAGCCTTTCTGTGCTCTTCATAGAACCTTCTTTACTACCGTTGCTCCAGCTTTGCTCGCCTGCCAGACCCCTGCTTTCTGCCACTACCTCTTGGCAGGAAAGGTGTCCCCTGCCGTCCTTTGGCCTCCCTAAATGCTGATTCTATGTGCAATGCCAATCCCAACAAGAGGTCAGGGTCACAGCCTCTAGTTTATAATCCTCCTTTGTCTCTTTCTTCTTCCTCTCATATCAAAGTTCACGATTATTAACCAGTTGGATTTGGGCCCTTTGGAGGAGAGACGATGCCTTCTAATACGTAGAGTAGCCAGTCAGGCACTGCCCCAACGAACAATAGCCCAGAGTCACTTGGGATCTCACACTCATGCGTCATTAGAAGCCTGCACTTAATTTAAATTTTATTGCACGTGCATTTGTTTTGATTTTATTTGATTTTTAGCAATATATTACTCATATTCTCTGAGTGGGAAGGAAGTCCCTGCAGCTGCCCTCTGTTCAGTAGCCACTTTAAAAGAAACCAAGATGGAGGAGGTGCTGAGGAGATGGCTCAGTGGGCAGAGTGCTTTATTGAACAAGCAAGAAGATGAGCTTGAATTGCCAGCATCCACCTAAGAGCTGGCTATGCTGGCGTGTGTCTCTAACCCCAGTGCTTCAGGGAGAGGAATGGTGATAGGGTACCTGGAGACAGGTAGATCCTCGGGACTCACTGGCCAGCAAGTCTTACAAAATGGTGAGCTCCGGGTTCACTGAGGGACACCATTTCAAAATACAAGATGGAGAGCAAAGAAGGAAGACCCCTGAGTGACCCCTGGCCTTCAGATGCATGTGCATGAGCAAGCACACCAGCATCTTTTATTTATTCATTTGTTTGTTTTGTTTTGTTGCAACATGGTTTCTCTGTCCTGGAGACACTTGGCTTGGCTGATCCTGGAGTCACTCTGTGATGAGGCTCGCCTCAAACTCACAGACATCCACCCGCCTCCGTCTCCCTGAGTGTTGGGATTACAGGCATGTGCCACCTCACCGGGCTCCTTTTTAAGCAAGATCTCCCACTCAACCTGAAGCTCTCAGGAGCTTGGCTAGACTGACTGGCGGAAAGCTCTGGAGAGCCCCCCCACCCTCCACCTCCCAGTGCTGGATTACAGGCTGACATTGCTGTATCCTGCTTTCTGTGCAGGAACTGAGAAATCAAACTGCTCAAGTTCACCTTACCAACTGAGTAATCTCCCCAGCCCTGCTTGTTTGTTTGTTGTTTTGACAAGGTCTTTATATTCCTGGCCTGGAACTCATGTTCAGAACAGGCTGACCCTCAGCTTGTAGCAATCCCCCTGCCCCCGCCCCCCCCCCCCCCGAGTGTTGGGACTACAGACACATCCCACCACACTGGACCATCTGTTCTCTTTCATTTCCTTCAGGCCTCCACTCAGGTGTTACCTTATCCCCTAGTCTCTATCTCCCCTGATCTAAATGGTCACTTCCCCTTCCTGTTGGTCTCCATCTCCTGTTCTCTGTTTTCATTGTCTGCAGAGAATGCACAGGCCCTGTGAGCTCATAGTTTGCTGGGCTGTTTTTATCTGTCTGCTTAAGAACATGGGTTTCATCTGCTTTGTTTGCGGTGGTTCAACACCAAGTAGGGCTGCTGTTTGGAAGGGAGAGTTATTTCCATTCATTGAACTGGTTATGCAGCCATGCGCTGTCCACTTAGCAGTTCCTGGGTATCCGAACAGCCTTCTCACAGCTGAGTTTTAAGATCAACACAGTCCTCTTAGGGTATCTCATTTGGGATATTCTGTAGCTTCTAGGAATTTAGGAAGTGAATATACTTTTCCACAGTGTGGAAAGCAATCAAAATGCTAGTTGTTAGAGACTTGATTCATTTGAGACACAATGGTGGGTCACCTGGTGGACCCCAATGCACTCTGAACAGGTAAACTTGGCCATCCCAATTGTCTCTATGTGTGAGGGGCAATGAAAGAAAAGAATGATGTGATTGTCTCTGTTGTTCTGTCCTAATGTCCCTGTCACTCTCCCCTCCTGGGCTGTGTATTTTAGATGCGGAGTGCTTAGCTATGGCTTATGTGCTAGGGAGTGAGTTAGGAAGTCACACTGGAGAGGCACCAGGAGGGACCCACTGACCCTGAAGGCCGAGAGTGACATGTTTGGTTATAGGAGCCCAGTGTGGTTTTTAAGCTGGGTGACTTCAAAACTGCAGAACTCTACTTTCCATAGTTCAGGAGGCCAGGGAGGCCATTGGGGCCATCACCACCCCAATGATAGGTGGTGAGAACTGGCCGCTGTGTCACAGCTGACCCCTTCTTATAGTATCTCACGGCAAAGGAAGCAAATGAGCTCCCTTGGGCTTCTTTAACACAGGCTCGAACATCATTTGTGAGCTCTCTGCCCTTTGGACACAGGGAAACCCCGCCTCAGTACTGTTGCTATAAAGATTAGGTTTCACTATACGAGCTGGGGGAGGGCAATGTTAGTTGCTTTTCACATTGCTGTAACAAGATATCTGTTAAAAGAAGCTTAAAGGAGGAAGGATTGGTTTGGGTCCTTGGTTTGAGGATAGTCTATCATGCTGGAGAAAGCACGATGGCAGGAGCCGAGACAGCTGGCCACATTGTAGCCACAGTCAAGAACACAGGTTTACTGAGACCCACTTCACTTTGTCCTTGGGTGTTCAGTCTGGGGACCCCAGGCCACCATGTGGGGCCTTCCCACCTCGGGTAAGCCTCTCTAGGAACACTTGTGGAGACAAGAGGTGTGTCTCTTGGGAAGGACAAAATCTGTCAAATGGATGTTCCTGATTAGCCATCATGGGGCTGGAGAGACGGCTTAGCAGTTAAGAGCACATATGTTCTTGCAGACTGTCCGAGCGTGATTCCCAACACCCGAGTTGGCGACTCACTGTCTCCCATAACTTCAGCTCCAGGAAGATACAACACCTTTCTCCTCGAGAGCACCTGCCCTCACGTGCATATACAAGCACATGCACACACACATACAGAGACACAAACACAATTAAAAATAAAGTGAATCTTTCTTTAAGAACAACTGACCATTACAGGAGTGGACACTAACTTTCAGACCAAAGCAATAGATAAGAGACTCACTCCCATGTGCACAGGGAGGACAGAATCCATTCCCCACCAATCCCCTCTCTGCTCAGCCCTGAAGCCTTCTTCTATGCCCCTAGTGTGGAAGTGATCCGTTTGGGACAGAGCCACTTCATCAATTGGGACCTGCAGATGTACTATGCTGAGAAGGACACGCCTGCAAAGGCGAGGACCACCACGCTGAATGAGCAGCTGGGGCAGATTCATTACATCTTCTCCGATAAGACGGGCACGCTCACACAGAATATCATGACCTTCAAAAAGTGCTGCATTAATGGGCAAATCTATGGTGAGTGACAACTGTGAAGAGGGGAAGTCAGAACATATCCTTGTCGTAAGTGCACTGGGCGCTTGAATTCTTATCTTTCTGTGAAGTAACTCCAGAGATACTCTTTCACTTACCAGGCTCAGTTTTGGATCTGTAATAAGAGGAATGGTTGGCTGTAATGTAGGGGTTAGCAACAGCATCCCCTAGGTGCTGTCTGGAGTAGGCTCTGCCTTTCTGTGATTGGTGCTCTCCCTGTGTGGAGTCCAATTGCCAAAGAAACATGGACACTGTTGGGAACAGACTGACATACACACACATACACAGAGAAAGAAAGAGAGAGTAAGTTCAATAGTTAGATATAATCACCCCTCAAAAAATAAAAAAACTGAATTGCCACATGGTCTAAAAATTCTGTGTCTAGGAATAAATTCTGTTCAAAAGATTTGAAAAGGGCTGGAGAGATGGCTCATGGTTAAGAGCACTACTGGCTGTTCTTTCAGAGGTCCTTATTTTGATTCCTGATAACCACATGGTGGCTCACAACCATCTGTAATGAGAACTGGTGCCCTCTACTGGCATACAGGCACACACACAGGCAGACTACTGTATAATAAATAAGTAAATAAATAAATCTTTAAAAAAATTTTGAAAACAAGAACAAAGTGTGGTACAACATGAGTGAGCCCTCAGGACATTATGTTAAGCGATACAAGCTCACAAAAGGAGGTGTTATATGAGAGCACCTAGAATAGTCAAGTCACAGGACAAGGATGAGTACTGGTTGGAAGGGCAATAGGAAGTTAGTGTGCAGTGCTATAGGGTTCAGTTATCAAGATAAAGACAGTCTAGAGGCAGATAGGGATGGTAGCTGCATGAGACAACTACACTGAGTGTCACCGGGCTGTCCAGGAAGAAATGGTTCCAAAAGCTTATACTTGACTTCCATCCTACTTTTCTGAAGCATTCCTCACACACGGAAGCAGTAGTATTAAAGTCAATGTTGTCTTAAAATACAGATATTTAGCTTTTTTATTTTTTTCAAGAAATATACTTGCGTACATTTTTCCCCTTTAGAAAAAAAAATATATATATTTTTTATATATATATATATATATATATATATATATATATATATATATATATATATATGTACTGTGTTTCCTCATAACCAAGAAAGATGGGACACTATGGAGTTGAGGAATTTGTCACCATGGTGATGGCAGACTAAAGCATATCAAAGGACTCCATTCTGGTCCCAAAAGGGTATGGCGACACAGGTACCAGTATTTGAAATGACTCTGGCCATTATTTGGCCACTTCTTTTGGTGAAGAGCCAGACACAATATTGTAGCCTTTGCAGGCCACATAATAGTTTCCAGCATATTCTTCGTTCTTAGAATTATTGATGTATTTATTTAGTTAGTTTTTCAGATGGGATATCACCCTATAGCTCAGGCTCCCCTTGACCCATGATGATTCTACTTCAAGCCTTCTAAATGCGTGGCTTATAGGCATGAGCCATCAATGCCTGGGTCTAATACTCTTCTCTTTTTCATTTTCTTTCTAATTCTTTAACCCCAGAACCATCCAAAACCAAGGGTGAAATCAGACACTACAACTGCGTTAGCAGATCCAAGTAGGGTTGCTCTGTACACAGACTCAACTTGTTTTGTTTCTTAGGAGACCATCGAGATGCTTCTCAGCACAGCCACAGCAAAATAGAGGTGAGTGGTCCTGGGAAAGCAGCTGTTTGGTTATATTTCCTCCTCAGGCTGCTGGAAGGAACTGCCTCGGATTGGGGCGTAAGGCAGCAGAAACGTTATCTTTGCACAGTTCTGGAGACTGGAATCCAGATGTTGGTCTCTCCAAAAGTCCTAGAGGAGGCTTCATCCTGGCTTCTCCCTAGCCTCTGGTCATTGCCAACGGTCCTGACACCAGGCTACAGTCTGCTCTTGTCATGTGGGTTTCTCTGCCGTCACGTGTTTGGCTCTATCCATATTTGTCTCTTACAAGGACGTCCGCCTTTCCACCCTAATCCACATGACCTCTTCTTAACTTGGTTAGATTTACAGAGCAAATAAGGTCACATTCACAGGCACAGGTTGGGACGCCAACACGCCTGTGAGGGAGAACACAATTCAGCTCACCATAGTGTGCCTTTTGTTTTAGGCAAAATCTTCCTAAGACTTGGGACAAGAAAGAGGGGGCCTAAGGAGATGGTTTAGCAGGTAAAAGCAATTGCTGCTCCTCCAGAGGACCCGGGTTCAATTCCAGCACACATACAGCAGCTTACAGCCATGGGTAACCCCAGTTCCAAAAGATCAGACACTCCCTTACCCACTTCTGACCTCCATGGGCACCAAGCATATTCCATATATGTCCATGTTGCCAGAACACTCATACACAGAAAATAAAAAAAGAATGTGCTAAAATCCCAAGGTGACTATAACATAATTAAAAATTTTTAAAACTTGGCTACAAAGAAAATGGAATATCAGTTATTGATACAGATTTTTAAACCATTTGTTTGTACGTATGTGTGTGCATGTGTGGAGGTTCAAGAATAACTGTGTGGATCCCAGGTATCAGTGTCATTCTTGGGTTGCCAGCCTTGGCAGCAAGCGCTTTGGCCCCGTGAGCCACCTTGCTGTCTTTAATACCTGTTTTTTTGTTTTCATTAATGGCACTTTCTTTCCCTTTCCACTTTGTTCAGGTCGTGGATTTCAGCTGGAACACATTTGCCGATGGAAAGCTTGCCTTTTACGACCATTACCTTATTGAGCAAATCCAGTCAGGGAAAGAGCCAGAAGTTCGGCAGTTCTTCTTCTTGCTTTCCATCTGCCATACAGTCATGGTGGAAAGAACTGACGGTGAGTGCTCCTCTAGAGGCCACTTTTGGAGCTGACAGGTGACTCGTTTTAATCATTTTATTTCATTTCATTTTGGGGTAGGACTGGACTGGAAAAGTGCTTGTATGCTAGACAAATGCTTCTTGCAGCTCCAGAAAACCTTCTTACTTCTCAGGGTTGGCGGCTGATTTAGTTATAGCTCTGAATGGGTTATCACTTTGTAAAAAAAAAAAAAAATCTGTTAAAAGATATGGTTGGTAGCCTGGTGAGATGGCTCAGCCGGCACAGGAACTTACTACCAAGCCTGCCAACCTGAGTTTGATCCCCAGGATCCACATAGTAAGAGAGAACAGATTTTTATTGTACAAGTTCTTCTCTGACTTCTGTCTGACCTCCATATGCGTGCTAGACACACACACCACAGATACACATACATGCACACATAATAATAGAATAATAGTAATTAATAATCAATTTTTTAAATGGTTGACTATTGAATAAAATAACTTAAATTTTTTCCTTCTACAAATTTTTATGGAGAATGTATAATCAGGCTTTATCTGTATCGTGAATGGGCTTCAAACTTAAGCATTATTTTCTACAAATTCAGATGTCTGCTTTTGTTCTTGAGCTTAAAATTATTTGGAACTTATATTAGATCAGCCAAAACCTGGGCCTCTTTACTCATTTGATGGAACAAGATTAAAGAGAATTTGTGAGTGGACAGCAAGGAACTCTTTTTTTTTTTAATTTTTTATTAATTACACTTTATTCACTTTGTATCCCCCCTGTGGTTCCCTCCCTCCTCCAATCCCAATCCCTCCCTTCCTCCACCCTCTGCATGCATGCCCCTCCCCAAGTCCACTGATAGGGGAGGTCTTCTTTTCCTTCCTTCTGATCCTAGTCAATCAGGTCTCATCAGGAGTGGCTGCCTTGTCTTCTTCAGTGGCCTGGTAACGCTGCTTTCCCCTCAGGAGGAGGTGATCAAAGAGCAGGCCAATCAGTTCATGTCAGAGACAGTCCCTGTTCCTATTACAATGGAACCCACTTGGATACTGAACTGCCATGGGCTACATCTGTGCAGGGGTCTTATGTTATCTCCATGCATAGTCCTTGTTTGGAGTATCAGTCTTAGAAAAGACCCCTGCGCTCAGAATTTTTGGTTCTGTTGCTCTCCTTGTGGAGTTCCAACAGATCTTACTGTTGCAGTTTGTGCCAGCTTTGTCAGAGGAAACCTAGACAGTGAAAACTAGTTATTTTATCATACATGGACATAAATTCTCTAATTGTCTAGATGGACAAATGCATCATGGAAAGAGTAAAAGGCGCATACTTCAGTCTATTCTCCCTTTTTACTTCAGTCCCCACAGAGCCTCTCATGGAGTCCCAACACTGATGTTTCATATGTAGTGATAGGAAACACTCCTGTGAAGGCATACATGGAATACTACCTCTCAGCAAGTCTCCGAGAAATCCATTCTTCAAGGATGAAACAAATCAGTAAAGCAAAAGAGCACAGTTCAAGCAGGAGGGGTCTGGGAGAGGGGCTGTTTGTGGCAGCGTGGGAAATAACAGAAGGGGGGAGAATGCCAAAGTGGGGTTCAGTGTCTGGCTAGCCAAGCAAATATGACTTTTAGAACCGGACCTGAGTTCAGAGCAAGAAGTGGCTGGAGCCATCATTCCAGCCCCACATTTTTGTTTTTATTGTGGCAGCATCCATCGATGGGTCTGTTAAGAAAAGCTTTGGGGTTGCCTCTAAGAGTACAATTAAAGAAAGTTTTCTTCAGAGGCATGTTTGGCCCTCCACATTTCTCCTGCAGGTATAAAAGTGAGAGTTGGATTGGATCTCAAATGTTCTTCCAAGTCTGTGATTCCACAACCGGAACATTTTCCTTTAATAATGAAAACATCAATGTTTGGGCTGCAGATAGGTTTGCCCAACCCATGGAGACTCCACCACCTTTCATTATTTTGTTTCCTTTCTCTGTCAATATTAGGGAGATATTTATGTCCCAGCTAAGTGAAAACATTGAAGAAAGATGCTCTGTTCTCACTGCTGCTTGCATAGCACTGGGCAAACAGTGCTGGCATGCGTGTCTTTGCACAGGACCCGGCTGTAGGCAAGCACGCCCGTGACTTCCAGTGTGTGGCTTTCTGGAAAATAGCTATCTGTTACAAACTGGAAAGTGATTAGTACTGGCATGAGCAGGACCAGTGGCGTCTGTAGTTCCAGCTCTTCTGGAGGGAAGATGGCATGAGCTGAAGACCCGCTTGAAGAGCACAGTGACACCCCCCGTACATACACACACACACACACACACACACACACATACACCCCAAGATTGAAAGAAACAAAAACAGAGTAAAAATGCTGACTTGATAGGAATGAATTCTCTGAGCCAACATGAGAAAGGGTTCCATCTACAGCTGCTGGCCCTGGAGCATTCTACCCTTCTAGATACACTGAAGGGAAGACGCTGCCAGCACATCTGTGCCCTGTGTTCTCATTGAAAAACTAAATGCCTTTTTCTGTAAAACTGGCTGTGGAAATGCTTTTCCTTCTATTTTGAGGCAAATTAATTAGGGACAGGAAACAAACAATTTACCATATATATATATATATAGTATATAATTATATATATATACCATATATATATATTCTTCCTTTAAGTATAACATATGACAAACACATATACATCATTGCACAGCTCGGTAAATGGGTCCTTATAGCAAACACCCAGGTTTATAAGATATCCTATAAACACATACACACATACACACACGTTTTTTACATGCATACTCAGTGATGATTACAACTTTATTTTTAAGGACCAGAAATTTTGGAAATAAACCAAATAGCATTTCTTTTGCATTCCCTCCTCAGGTCAAATCAACTACCAGGCAGCCTCTCCTGACGAAGGTGCCCTGGTGAATGCCGCCAGGAACTTTGGCTTTGCCTTCCTCGCCAGGACGCAGAACACCATCACCGTCAGTGAACTGGGCACAGAAAGGACCTACAGTGTGCTTGCCATTTTGGACTTCAACAGCGACCGGAAGCGGATGTCTATCATCGGTGCGTCTCTACCTCGGGCTCTACGAGTCCTCAACTCCATGCGCCTTTTCTGCATTTTTCTCAGTGGTGCTTCAGTAAAGGACATGAATCGACAACTGACTTCTGAAAGGTGTCCAGATTTACTGAAGCTGGTGTCTCTCTGTTCTTCCCTCTGCTGCTGCTCACGAGGACGGCGGTGGCCTTCCTGAATCCGCAAATGTGGTTGGCGTTCCCTGGCCTTAAGCCCTTGAGCTGTGAAGTCTGAAGTAGCTGGAGAAGCACAGCCAACAGTGCTGGCCCAGACCTAGCAATCGTTTACTTTTGTCTCCTGCCAACGCTTCTCTGCTTGAGGCTGGGAAAGGAAGGCCCCAACAGGAAAGGCCACCAGACGGAGATGAGGGTCTCAAGACATTCTGTATTTGAATTTCTTTTTCTAAGTTACTTGAAATAACTTCCAACCTACAGGAAAATTATGAGGCTGGTTGGTGGTACTTTCCTGTGTTCATTAATTCTACCAGTTTTTAACATCGTCTCCAGCTTCTTTGTCAGTTTGATTACAGACAGAGGTGACTGTCTTCTGAACTGCTTGAAAGTAAATTACAGGTCCAATACTTCTTCCTTCCCATGTATGCATTAGAGGTATTCCCTACCAGCAAGAAGGGCAGATGCATGCAAGTAGTCAGAATCAGAAACTTGCGCTGATACAGCAGCATGCCCTGCAACCAACAGCGCACAACATGGTGTGAGCTTAAAGACAGGAAGGAAAGAGTCCTATGGGTCAGTGTGGAAAAAAAAAAAAAAAAACTGTGTGGAAGGTATTAGTTTTCATAAGACATTGCACATAGTATGGAGCCTGTAAATGCTTGTTAAAAGGATATAGAAAACTAAAGTGACCTGGAATGAATGATTTCATATGTGTTTCATTACTTCATTCCATGAAGGTGGTAGCCTGCCAACTTTGTTGAGGAAAGCACTTCAATTCACGTGACACATGTGGGTTTTTTTATTATTATTATTAATTAAGAAACCAAGCCTAACTTTATCATTGCTTTTCCTTCCCTTGCTTCCAGTAAGAACCCCGGAAGGCAGCATCAGGCTGTATTGTAAAGGTGCGGACACCGTCATTTATGAACGACTCCACCGGATAAATCCCATGAGGCAAGAAACGCAGGACGCCCTGGATGTAAGTCTCACTTCTGCTCTTTCTGCGAGAGATCCCGCTCCTGCCTTCGAGGACTGTCTCTCCAACCATGTGAAAACTGTGCTTGCGGTTAGCAAACCCTCACTTCGCTCTGGTGTCACGGGCAGGAAACACCAAAGTAGGAACATAATGGGCCATCGTTTGGCTTTTGCTGCCAACGTCCCAGAAAATGACGCCCTTTCTTAGCATCCGAGTCTTACAGGGCTGATGCAGGGGAATAATAACTCATCACTCATTAACCCAGTGAGCTTAAGCAAGGGGCAGCTGCTCTGAGCTGTAGACTTAATGCCTCTATGGTCACCAAGAGTTTTACCCAACTCTAGATATAGAGTGAAGGAAAGAAAGCATTTCTATGTATGTCAGGATAATGAAGCAAAGTATTGGATCCCTGAGTTCTGATACCTTTGCTGTAACATTTATAGTCCATCGCTGCAAAACATTGGCTTAGGGACCTCCATGCTTACTCCCTATTGAGCTACTAGATGTATCTGAAACTCGCACTTTGGGAACTTCCCACCACTTCTGCTTTAGGTTTATATGGTGGTGGTGAGATCCTGAGGAGATCCATTAGAACAGTGTCCTTTTTCTGCCTTCTTACCGATCTTGTGTCTTTGGAATGAATACTTATAATACTGTATGAAGCATCAGTCTCCATGTGAAGAGTGAAGGGAAAAGTTCTGCTGTGACAGAATGTTGCAAGAGAGAGCCCAGTTTCCTGTAGTAAGTAGGTCCTCAGGAAATGGTTGTTTCAGTCAGCCAACGCCCTTTGGAGAGAAGCCTGGTAAGTGTGATATTTACCGAGTAGGGTCGTACTTTCAGGTTATACCTATTGACAATGAGTGCGTTCTCGTGAGAATAGAGCAAAGCTGGTGTGATCAACGACATGAAGATCCTTCCAAAGAGTCTTTGGAAGCCAGCCTGTGGTTGAGCCTGCTCTGCTGTCTTAGCTATAGAAGATGGGACTTTGAAGTGAAGACCTTACTGGTTTAGATAGAAAACTGTGTGAACCTGCTCATCACATTTCCAGATACCCTTTTCGTTGACGCGTGATATAGCTGGATATAGCGTGATATATTGGCAATTTTAGAATTTGGTTTTGGTTTCAGTGTTTGGCTGAGAATTCATAGTTGATTGGACTTGAGACACAGTTTGAAGGAAGGAGTTCTGAATTTGCCAAGTCTCTGTGTACACCATGATCACACTCTTATTTTGTTAGCCATTAAGAGCAAAGAGTTTGCTTGTTTTGTGACTTGATTTAAAAGAAAGGCAGACTTTTCTTTGCTTCATCTAATTTGGGTGCTAGAAATATAGTACAGAGAACCCCTGAGATGCTTAGAAAAACAAAATCAACTAGAACGCCAAGTTTAATCTCGCTATACAATCCTTCATAGCCCGTGGGCTCTGTAAATTCTCTTAATATAATACCTCAATGTAAGGTTTCATACTTAGTCTACAGAAAAGTAAATCAAGAATGGTTCTTGGGACCCTATGAGATGGCTCAGCAGGAAAAGGCACTTGCCTCCAGGATGGATGGATCCCACACATGTGCCGTGGTGTGCGTGTGTGCATGTATGAACTCATACCTGTGTGCGTACACACACATAGAGCATAAATGTAGTTTTTAAAATGAATCTTTTGAAATGTAATTATTCTTTGAAATGTAACTATTCTTTTGTCCTCTAAATAAAACAGATCTTTGCAAGTGAAACTCTCAGAACCCTGTGCCTGTGCTACAAGGAAATTGATGAAAAAGAATTTGCAGAATGGAATAAGAAGTTTATGGCTGCCAGCGTGGCCTCGACCAACCGGGATGAAGCTTTGGATAAAGTGTATGAGGAGATTGAGAAGGATTTGATTGTGAGTTCAGCCCTAATAACTTTCTCCCTGATATTTTTAAGACTTTACATCTTTGGTTTATCATGGTTTGGAGACAGTTCTGTGATGTGCTCAGTTGGTACAGATAGCGACATCATATGAAATTTTCTTGTTCAGAAAACAAAATAAAAGTTAATATCATAGAACAGAAACCAAAAGAGAAAACACTTGGGTTTTTTTGTTAGTTTGTTGGTTTTGGTTTTTTGGGTTTTGGTTCTTGTTTTTGGTTTGTTTTTTTGAGGCAGGTTTCTTGCTATACTGCCATGGCTGGCCTAGCACTCACTTTGTGGTTCAGACTAGCCTTGAACTCAAAGCGGTAGAGAAATTTCATTTGGTATTTAAACGGCAACAAACTAGCAATTAGTGGTTTTATTGAGAAAATCACTAAAGCAATTTAATTTAAACTATGGAAAAGTTTATAACAAAACAATTAAAATGTTTCCAATATCATACAGGGTTTTCTTGAATTTTTTAACATTTACTTATTTGTGTACATGAATATTTGCATGTATGCCTGCATGACAGAAAAGGGTGTCAGATTCTAGGTAGTGAGCCACCATGGGGTTGCTGGGAATTGAACTCAGGACTCTGGAAGAGCAGCCAGTGTTCTTATCTGCTGAGCCATCTCTCCAGTCCCAGCTTTCTTGAATTTATATTAACGGAGATAATCAACAAAAGGGTAATGCTGCCTTTAGCTTGAGAAACAGGCTTATGTTCATCCAGCCCAAAACACAAGGAAAGTGGGTCTTTAACATCATGTACTTTTTTTATTTTGGGAGAGGCACTCATCATGTAGCCCAGGCTAGCTTCTAATGGGCTAGCTTCTAATGTGGATGAGCCTCCCACCTCTGCCTCCTTAGTGCTAGGTTTTCAGGGTCAGGCCCCACCCAACCTGTGTCTAGACTTGCCCTTTCTGCCTTGGTGAACTAAATCCTTTAAGGAGCACATTTTCAGATACTTTGGTTTGAGACGAGTAGGCAGTGTCCCAGCTCTCGATGGAGGTGCCAGCCGTTGCCATCAGAGCACCAGTCAGCCTGCAGGACTAGCTCTTCTTCTTACAAGTTGGCAAACTGCACACAATGACATTTTCACATGCTAATTTTTTAAAATCTCTGTTCCAGCTCTTGGGAGCTACCGCTATTGAAGACAAGCTACAGGATGGAGTTCCAGAAACCATCTCCAAACTTGCAAAAGCTGACATTAAGATCTGGGTGCTCACAGGAGACAAAAAGGGTAATTCGTCATGTGGGGGTGCATCTACTCAGACATGATAGTTATAGCTGCTGTTTCCTTTGCCCGAGATGACCTTTGCAGACTCCACACCCTGTGGGAGTGGAGCTGGTCCCTCCTCTTAAAAACCCTCCTCCTTCTCCAGCCCCCACTGACTGCATCCTTCCCTCAGCAGAACAGGTTGTTTCTTAGGATTTAAGCCTGGTTTTGTCTCATCTCTGCAACTAGAGGTGAGCTCCTATTCGGGAAAGGCCATGCCCTGTCCCTGCTGTCTCTCCAGCGAATGGCTGTCTGCTATTTGTTGAGCATAGACTAAAACAACAAAAACAACAAAAAGCTGCCACAGCTTTGGTTTTTCCTGCCTATCCCATGTCTTCAAAATCATAGCAAACATTTTATGCGCTAGGAAATTGTTAGCATTGAAACGTAGAGCTGAATGGGTCATTGCTCAGTGCTGATGCTTTATTCTCCAAGCCCTCCTCCGAAGATTGCTGTCTCTTGCTCCAATACTCTCCCAAGGGAAGCACAACCCTGGCCTTTGACAAAGACCTAATGGGTGTTAATGGAAAAAAGGAAAAGGCAACTTCAGCAGCAGCCCTGTGAGGGTTCATGGAAACAGTCATTTTCTCCCTAACCCTTAACTTGTGTGATTAAGCCACGGGGTATGAATGGACTCATTATATATAACCAGCTTCTGGGCTTGATGGCACAGTACATTTGATTGTTAAGAGTGTCTCAAACTAGACTTTGACTTATTTCATTGCAGAGAAAAGTTATTCTTCTTTATGTGGTTTTGTTGCTTGGCTACAGAAAAACAGCATATTTGATTGACTGTGGTTATGCTCTCGAGTTGAAAATGTTATCTAGAAATCCCTCAAAGGCTTAAAATCTGAAACTCTTTGAGCCCTGAGATGGTGCCACCTGACCTCCTGATACACAGGTCACAGTCAAAATGCATGCAGTTTCTATAAAGCTGCGTAAGTGATTTGTATAAAATTGCTCTCAGGCTGTGTGTATAAGGTTCATCTGGAATAGAAGAGATTTCATGTTTAGGCTTTCAGGCTTGCATTCCATCCTCTAGATAAGGTGTGTGTGTGTGTGCACGCGCACGCTCGTGCACACACTCCAAAGTCCAAAATCTCAAACACTTCTGGTCCCAAGCATTTCAGATAAGGGATACTTAACACAGTTTAGATAAGTAGAAATAACAGTTGACTTAATTCTAATCTGTTGCAGAAACTGCGGAAAACATAGGCTTTGCCTGTGAACTTCTGACAGAAGACACTACTATCTGCTATGGGGAGGACATAAAGTAAGTACCCATCAGGGAAGGGTGTAAATTAAGTACCTGCTGTGGCTGGACATAAGCTAAGTGCCTGCTTTGGGAGGGCTGGACCTGCAGGAAGTACTGGACCCGCAGCAGGTAAGGATATAGTACCTCGGATTCTTTGTTTGTTTGTTTTTTAACAAAGTCAAGATGAGATGCAGAAGGCAGAAAATCCAAAGAGATTGGAACTAGACCATGTCCTTGGGTCTCTTTCTTATGTTCAAATGAAACAGGCATTCCTGTGTGTTACCATGGCTCAGCTCATTTTGAACAAATCCCAGTCTTAGGGTGGGGGCCCAGGAGTTTTAAGGAACCATTTTTCTCTATTCTTTAGAAACACTCTTTATTTGTCTACTGCAAAAACAAAGCAAAACAGTGAGCCTGGGAGTGCAGGTGCCCGCAGCCATACCCAGCTTTCCACGTGAGGGCTGGGCATCCAAACTCAGGTCTTCATGTCCATATAACCCATCTCCCAACCCCGTAGCTAGCAAATTAATATGAATTATGTTTATGTCCATTTTCTAGCAACTTCATCTTTTGAAAGAGGTTTAAAAAAAAAAGTCCCAGAATGAATGTTTCAGTGAGTTATATCATATATAACTTTTATTGGTAGCCTCTAGGAGAACATGCCTGATATTCCAAGCCATGGCTTACACTGGGACATTCATTGGCCACTCACCAGTTCCATCAGACCTGGAAAGGTGTAATGTGAAGGCACAGTCTTATTACAGGCTGAGAGTGTTCCTATGATGCATTTACTGCTGGCTTAATCGCTCCGCTTATTCCTCAAGCGTGTTTTTCCTCACAGTCTTGTCTAATGGCACTAAGTAAAATTGAGCTGTTAATGCTCATCTGCTGTGAGTTCTAACCCAGGATGGAGTTGGTGGGCCGTTCTAATGCAGACAGCCATCTCTGTAAGACATTCCAGCGCATCAGGCAGTTTGCTAAGGTAGACAAAGCTAGCAGTTTTGTGGTCTAAATCCCTTCTGTTTGAAAAAGAAAGAAAAAAAAAGCAAAGCACATAAACCATGCCTCTTTGAACTTGCAAGTTTTTTTTCTTTTTAAATACCAGCAAGCATGCTTCCTTAAGTGGTTTTTGATTTAAAGCATTTTGGTTCAATACCATATGGCTTTATTTAGTTTTTATACATAGGGCACATTTGATAACATTTTCCATCTCTCTTTTGAAAGTGTCAGATTGGGTCTAAGCCGAAATAAACGACAAGTTTATACAGACTTCAAATTTCACGATCATTTTTTTCAGCCAACTTTCCATCTGTAAGGAGATGAGCCGTCCTTCTAGATGGCTCGTTGAAATGATGGTTCCCATCAAATAGTTTGAGTAGGCATAGTCATGCATTGGTCTCCTGCAGTCTCTCAATGACTTGTAGTACTCAACCATTTTGAACGTGAAAGTAAAAATGAAAATGAAATTGATGTGGAGAGAAGTTAATACCTAATCCTCTGAGCAGTGCTTCTTAAGGTTTTGTTTTATTGATAATGATGATGATACATGCCATATGTGGAAGAGGTCAGAGGACCACTGACTCAGTTCTCTCCTTCTGCCTCTACATAGTTTTCATGGGTTCTGGGGGAACAAACTTTGGCTTGTACAACAGACATCTTTGCTCACTGAGCCATCTCACTGGCCTTGGCGCAGTGGTTCTGAGATTGATTTTTGCCTTTCAAGCACCATTGACAGTGTCTGCAGACTTCTTTGGTGGGTGTAGGAAGAGGGTCCTAACTGGGCAGAAGCTAGGACTATGTTAAACCTTACAGAAAGGATATATTTTATAGCAGGTGACCATGTAGGGTGGAGAATTATCTGGCTCAAGATGCCAATAGTGCCAAGGTTGAGAACCTGCTTCTGAAGGTGAAGAGTAATTAATGGTGGTGTGTGTTTAATGGGAAAACATCAGGCTGAGTGGGGAGCCCTGAATCCTCTTACCAGATTTTCCGTTGGCTCCCTACAAGTAAAAATCACATCACCTCTTTCTGCCTTCGTTTCCTGATTTGTAGAATGAGGTGGTTGGCCTCTTCCATTCTAAAACTCTCTGGTTCACTTTTCCCATCATATGGAAATGTTATGATAATTTACTGATTTAAAGCAATAAGAAGGCTGAGGAGGTGGCTCAGCAGTTGAGAATACATACTGCTCTTGCAGAGGACCTGAGGTCAGCTCCCTGTACCCATGTTAGGCATATCAGGAACCCACATATATGTGACAAACATTCACACATACACATACCTATACATAACTAAAAATAAAAATAAAACTTAAAAAAAAAATAAAGCAGTGATACCAGATGGTGGTGGCACACACCTTTAATCCCAGTACTTGGGTGACAGAGCCAGGGGGTTATCTCTGAGTCCCAGGCCAGCCTGATGTACAGAGCAAGTTCCAGGACAGCCAGGGTTGCACACAGAAACTCTGTCTCAAAAAAAAAAAAAACAATTAAAGCACTTCTAATTTTGAAAAGCAGATATAATTCTGAGAATGTGGAAATAAGCTTTTTTCTACTATACAGTAGAGTAATGAAATTCACATTGAGACTGCCTCCCTTCTCTTGCTTATGTTACCTGTATCATTATCTGGGTCTTTGACAAGTGGTAAAATACCAAAGACGCGGTGCCCGTGGTGGAGGAGTCAGCACTGAGACATTTCTTCACACTGTGGCCAAGGGGCACACAGAAGCGCTCAGCATCGTGAACTGTTAGGAACAGGCAGCTCAAAGCCACAGAGCGTGATTTATTCCGGGATGGCCAGAAAAGAAAGAAAGACACATAATAACAAGTGCAGGGTGGCTGGGAAGATCAAGGCTGAGGTGTGCGTCAGTGGCCTGAAGTGTGTGTGGCTGCTAAGTGCTGGTGAGGCTGCAAGGAGTGGAACACTGGCTGGCAGGCGTGGGTGGAGCGAGAGCATGTGAACATGGTATGGGCATTAAAAAAACCAGAATTTTCGTATTGTTCAGGAGTCCTACCCTGGGTACTGACTCAGAAGAATTGAAAGCAGCCACGTTTATATAGCGGTGTTCACAACAGCCAAGAGATAGAAGCAACCTGCGTGTCCATTAAAGTATGATTTGGATAAACAAAAATCCACATGTCCAGACAGTGGAATGTCACTTACCCTTCCAAAGGGAAGACAGTATGATATATTGTTGTATATAGCATTGATGGACTTGAAGCCATCAGTGACATGAGCCAGTCACAAAACAGGTGAGCCTGACAGACTGACTGCCCAACATGTGAATAGTCCCAGCACCACTGAACGACACACTCAACGGTGTGAAAAATGTCCCGCTGGGTACGTTGTAGACCAGGCTGGTCTTGAACTCACAGAGAGCCACCTGCCTCTGCCTCCCAGAGTGCTGCGATTAGAGACATGTGCCACAGTGCCTGGCTGGTAGTGTATATCTTTAATCCTAGCACTTGGATTAAATATATGTATTTGAGACAGAGTTTCACTGTTATCCCTGGTAGGTATGGAACTTACTATATAGACCAACCGGCCTTGAACTTACCAATTCCCCTGCCTCTGCCTCCGAAGTGCTGGGATTAAAGGTATGCACTACCATGCCTGGCCCTAGACTTTAATATATAATATATTATATGTATATACACACACACACATATATATATATGTGTATATATATATATTAAAGAGAGCCTTTTATAGTCATGTGTTTTAAATACTTCAATTTCTTTTCTCCTAGTTCTCTTCTTCACACCAGGATGGAGAATCAAAGAAACAGGGGTGGAGTCTCTGCGAAATTTGCACCCCCTGTGTATGAACCCTTTTTTCCACCTGGAGAAAACCGGGCCTTAATCATCACTGGCTCTTGGTTGGTGTGTATCAGTAGTGTATCTTCACCTGTCACTCAAACAAATCCATTGGGACCATTCTTGACGGTGTTGCATGTCAGTTCCTGTCAGTCTAAAAGTCTATTAGCCTGTGAAAACAAGTGTGACTTTTCTAAGTTTGAGTCTTAGTGTTAGAGAGTACTTAAAGGGGATTAGAGCAAAATGGTGAAAATGATTTTCCAGGTATTTCAACAAGTGTAAGTCTTTTTGTCAGAGCAGTATAATCAGTGTTATAACCCACAACCTTTCCTTCCCATGACTCAAATCTTGGGAGTGGTACTCTTGCTTTAAAAGCTAAGGTGGTCGGTGATGCTTTCTCCCTCCGGTGTCCCAGAATGAAATCCTTCTGGAGAAAAAGACCAAGAGAAGTAACATCCTGAAGCTGAAGTTCCCCAGGACGGAAGAAGAGAGGCGGATGAGGAGCCAGAGTAGGAGAAGGCTGGAAGAGAAGAAAGAGCAGCGGCAGAAGAACTTCGTGGACCTGGCCTGCGAGTGCAGTGCCGTCATCTGCTGCCGTGTCACCCCCAAGCAGAAGGCCATGGTGGTAGACCTGGTGAAGAGGTACAAGAAGGCCATCACACTGGCCATTGGAGACGGGGCCAATGATGTGAACATGATCAAAAGTGAGTTGTGTGTGGGTGGCTTGGGACACCCACTTTTCTGGACAGAGGTGGTAGGAATGAGAAGGGGTTGTGTCTTCCGCTCCCATGCCTGGGGCATCATACGTTAGACGTCACTGGAAGCATTTAGCCATGCCCTACCTTGACCTACTTTCAGGAAGCCTGCAGTATGTCCGACACGGGTGGGACTTGCTGAAAGTCAAGTAAGAGATGAACTATAGCTGGGAAAACCATTGTCTCCTTTATGTGCAGTGTGACCATTTTTTTCTCAGGATGGTTCGTCTCCCATACTCTGAAGGGCTTAACAAAAGAGCTTAATTTTAAACTTTTTGTCTATCATGATTAAGAACTTAGGTGCCCTGTAAATAAAATTGATTTTTTTTCCTTAATGCAATTTAAAAAAAACCTTGATATGCAATAAATTCTGCAGGAGATTTTAACTGCACTCAGCATGAGCTGTTAGCTCTCTCTGGTATTTATTTTAAGAATATGATTCTTCTTATGTAAGCTGTGAAAAAAGCATTCTACCACACTCTCATGGTCTTGATCTCCCTAGCAGACAGCCCATGGTCTTTTCTCCAGTTGGAGGATCTGAGCTACTCACCATGGAAGGACTATCATGGAGAGGCCTGGTTACACTGGCATTAGAGCGTGCAGACCAAAGCTGGGGTCCTCACCCATGTGTCCAATCCTGCTGCTGCTTTTTTTTTTTTTTTTTTTTTTTTTTTTTGACTATAGTATACTAGGTATCACAGGTAGATTATCTCCTAGCCAAACTACTTGGAATCAGAAATGTTTCAGATTTTGGAGACATTCCAAATTATGGGGGAAAATTACATTTGTTTTACTTTTTAAGTGTGCTCAGATCTTTTCACACATTGGAGCATATTAGATTTTGAGGTGTAGATGCTCAACTTTTAGTGCTGTGAAAGCACCCAAGCTGCCTTCACCTGAGTCTCTCTTTCCTACCAAACTCCTATGTCAACTGGCTTCAGCACAGGTCCATTTTCTCCTCTGAAACAAGAAAATTACCTTCTCTGTCTTCTAACTCTGTGATCTTACCTTGTTGCTGTTAGGTATTTTACAACTCACACGTCTATCTCTTTCTTTCCTCAGGGTCCTCTCTCCTTTCCTCCTTGGTCTGTGCTAAGAGTCTCCCAATCCTGTCTTCTTCAGCGGAAGCCATCTGTATGACGTATGTCTTCTTGCTTTTTACCAGTGCGCATATCTGTTGCCGGTTTCACCCCCCTCCACTCTCTGCTCTGTGCCCCATCCCATGGCACAGATGCCACTGCCTGCTCTGAATTAGATCCCTCCTTGCTCTCCTCTGTGGCCAGCTCTGGATTACTGTCCCATTTGTGTCCTTTTATGACTGTAACTACCTGTGTCAAGAGAATAACTCAAACATGATTTTCATTCAGTTACAATGTAGACCTTTAGATGTCCTGGAAGGGAAGAGGCCTTACAGACCTGTCACTTTATTAAATAATGGAACCTTCAAAGATTTCCTTCCTGGTTTTGCTGTCTGTCTTCGAGAAAGCATAGCAAGGGAATATAGCTAAACTCCATGAGGGCCCATTTTTCTGAAGTTGTTTAAAACTTTTATTTTAAATCTTCTATTTATTTATTTTATTTTATTTTATTTTATTTGTGTGTGTGTGTGTGTGTGTGTGTGTGTGTGTGTGTGTGTGTGTGTATGACTTAAGGAGCATCCATTTGGGATAAAAATACAGAAAACTGAGATCTCCTTAGAAGTTGTCCAAACAATATCTGTGCCTGTTTCTGTTTGTAAAAAGTTTTCTGCTGTATCAAGAACAATGTATACAGAGAGACAAAATTCCCATGTTCTCTCTCATATACAGATTCTAGCTTATAATGTTTATATGTGTGTGTGTAACTGGGCACAAGTGTAGGCCAGGTTATGGCATAGCCTGGGGTAGGAGGTTTTGAAGAACGTGGGGGCAGGCAGTAGGGCAAATGAGATGTAGACAGAAAGAAGACCGTGGGAAAGGGAAGAAGGGCACAGGGCTAGCACTCAGAGGAACAGGAAAGAAGAGGAGCTAGAGGAGAACCAACAGAAACATATTTTGTTTAAGAATGCCATAACAAAACTTAATGCTCTGTATGCTAATCTGAAGAACAATCTAAAAAGAACAATGTGCACTGAGCTAGCAAGATAGCCCAGCAGGTAAGGGAGCTTGCTGCCAAGCCTGGTGACCTGAATTCACGCTCTAGAACCTATAGTTAAAGGCCAGAACCAATTCCTGAAAGTTGTCCCGTGACCCCCACACATGTGCCCACCACACACAAAACCATACACACTCACACCCGCGCTCACACACTCCCTTGGGGTGATGATAATAACTTGTTGAGAGAGCAATATATGGAAAGGAGGGAGTGGAATCAAGGTGTTGAGAGTAATCTGACGGCAGCTGGTATGTTTCATGTGCTCTCATAGAAATACAGAACACGCCACCACACTTTTGCCCCTAGCAGCAATTTCACAGACTCCTGCCTGAAGATGTCTCACCCAGGCTGGGTGAGTGCTGCCTCTCCTTGGTCTTAGATCCTGAGAATACGCATCAATTGTGGGAGAAGAAATGAAGGCAGAAAGCTTTAAGGCTGTAATTAGTTTTGAGGGATTATGAAGGTGTGTTTACTAGCGGGACACACATCTTCTAGAACCCCCTTGAATACTTCCCACTTCTACCTTCCTTTCTTTTCTTTTCTTTTCTTTTCTTTTCTTTTCTTTTCTTTTCTATTTTCTTCTTTTTAAAAAGAGTCCAGAGTTCAATTAGTACTGCCGATACATGCATGGGTGTGGCCCACTGTACCTACTAGTAGCCACAGCCTTGAAGAAAAATTATTCCCCAACTCCCATCAGCCATCAACCAACTGGCAGTAGCTCCTTGGGTAGGGCTAAGACTTCACCAGCCCCTCGTTACCCATCCTGGAATTACTGACTGCTTGGATCTTTCTCGTACAAGTCTTAGACAGGTAACCACAGCTACCGTGAATCCACGAATGTAACAGACATGCCATCTTTTTTGTTCGGTTAGTTTAGTTTGGGGGGGGGGGGGTGTTTGTTTGGTTTTGGTTTGTTCAAGACAGGATTTCCCTGTGTAGCAGCCCTGGATGTCCTGGAACTCTCTTTGTAGACCAGGCTTGCCTGAACTCACAGAGATCCAGCTACCTATGCCTCCCAAGTGCTGGGATTAAGCCTGGTGACATGTATCTTGAAGGCAGTATTTCACAGAATTCCCTACGCATCCTCCAGTCTTATATTCTTCCTACTCATCTTTCCAGTGTTTCCTGAGGGTGTGAAAATAGATGTTCCATTCAGAGCTGAGCAGGCAACAGTCACTTACTCTCAGCACTTTGACCATTTATGAGTCTCTGCACCAATAGCTGCCCAGTGCAAAACCGAAACCAAAAAAGTCTCTGTCCAAAGTTGAGAGCAGCAACAGTTTATGGAAATTGATGTAATTGTTTAGAAGGCAACTAGACAACATGATCTTTTAGCAAAACAACAGTACTAGAGTCTGTGTTTAGATTTTAGCAGGAAACAGTGTTGCCTTAGAGTTCATTGGTCCTGAGTTACCCCCTGAGCTGTGTCAATGTGCCTTTTCACACACTGCTCCATGGATAAGTGAAAGGACTGGAGACCAGAGCCTAGGACAGAGTGTCTCTTTCCTAGAGTGGCTCTTGGCAGCCCACTGGGAATCTCAGCATTTCTCTCCGTTGCTTCTTCAGGGAGGAAAAGGCCCAAGGTTGGGTAAGAAAGCAGTTTGGCAAACACAACGGGTTGTAAGCACTATTTATGTGTTTTGAAAATACTTGTAAATCAGTAGATGAGGTCTAATTTGTTCATCCTTCCCTCTTCTCCCCTCCCCTCCCTCTTTGTTTCCTTCCTTCCAATTTCTTTTCCTTTTCCCTCCCTCCCCCTTTTATTCTTTTTCTCTCTCTCCCCCTCCTTCCTTCCTTCCTTCCTCCCTCCCTCCCTCCCTCCCTCCCTCCCTCCCTTTCTCTCTTTCTTTCTTTCTTTCTTTCTTTCTTTCTTTCTTTCTTTCTTTCT
>NW_026596040.1:25440922-25447760 GCF_907164565.1 Psammomys obesus | reverse complement strand
TCTTTCTTTCTTTCTTTCTTTCTTTCTTTCTTTCTTTCTTTCTTTCTAGCTACAAAGGATAATTGAAAACACAGGCCTGGACAATTTCCTGTAGTCATGCTTTAAATTTTCCACACTTCAGACTGAAAGCAGGGCAGGCTTTTCGAAGCTCCTCTCATCTAGAAACTGTGGGCTGTAAAGGCACTTCCTCGGGTTAGAGTGATGGTCGCTTGTGTTCTCCAACAGTTTCTCTAAAAGACCTCACTGTCTTTGTTCACATTAATTTTTATGGCCTGAACAAAATTCTGGATTCTCTAACTTGAAAATGTATTTGATAACTATTAGAAGGATGAATATGATTCTGGAAACCTTCTTTGCAGCATGTGTGTGCATGCATGTACCCTATGTGCATGCGTGAGTGCCTGTATGCATGCGTGCATATATACGTGCATTCAAGTATCTTAAAGCCACGGTGGGCCTTTGTGATCTGAAGAAAACATCAGTTAAAATTATTTTGACTAGGAATATTAGAAGACAAACAAAGCTGGCTTAAGAAAAGCATTTCACTAAAAAAAAAAAAAAAAAAAAAAAAAAAAAAGATACAAAGGGAGAATGGAGGCCCATTTATAGAGTCCTTGCCTCTGATGCAGAAAGCCCTGGGTGATATCCATAGTACCGCATAAACGAGGCGTAGTAGAACAGAACTTCACCAGGATATGGAGACTTGGGGGAGGGGGATTAAGAGTTCAAGGCAATTCTTAGTTACAGTGAGTCAGAAACAAGCATGAACTACATGAGACAGAAATCTCAAAATATAAGCAATTAAAAAACAAGACAAACAAACAATCAAAAATATGTAAAGATGCCTCACTCTGGCTAAGAAGCTAGGCTTCAGAAAGACATTGGATTCAGTACCTAAAATTTCCAGAGGAGCCCAATGCCTGTTGGTCAGCCGGCCTGCCTGCCAGCCTATCTGTCTTTCAGAGACCTTCAGAAAAAATAGAAATATATTCCACACTAATGTAATTTACATGGCAAAATTCTAGACACTAGCACACCTAAGTTGCTAATTCTGGGATTCCAAAAAGAGAGGTGGATTGGCCCAAGCCTAGAGTTTCTATCAGTTAGGGTTCTGTACAGAAAAGAGAACCTGCTAATACAGGGTTATAGGTGCCTTCAAAAGCTTTTAATGGACTGAAATTCCTAGGCTGAGTAGAACCTCTGGACCGGTCACTAGAGGAGGCTTTTAGGTTCCACTGAAGAGCTTCTTAATTGAGAAACCTTTGTGGTGACCTATCAGTATCTGGGCAGCTGAAAATGGATATGAGCTCTGCTCCAGAAACATCAGAAAGGGGAGGAAATGCTAGGCTCCAGGTCACCTCAGTTTCCAAGTCATGAGTGGATCTAAATAGTGGGCCCACACCACCATGAGAGCAACTGCAGCAGAGTCTGGGAAAGTGTGCCTATTAGCTTTCCTTCCTTCTCTGCTTTCGAGAAAGGGAGAATGGGGGTTGACAGGGCTGGTTCTGTAGTATCTTCCATAAGTGATATTCAGCTGACTCACCTGTGGCCCATCAGGGTGTCCGGGGCTCTCCCTGGGGGTGGAAGAGATGGCTGATACATTGGGCGGATGATCCAAATGGAATTCATCACCCACCTGAGATCCCACCACAAGTATTTATAGGGTCTCCTCTGTGCTTGGTCTAGCATACTTGTCCCTCTGACCGTGAGTTGGAATCAGGATCTGGAAGTGGGGGTACTGTGTGTATGTGTGTGTGCGTGCGCGCAAGCACACAAGAGCTTTTGTTTTTGTTTGTTTTACTACGAAAGTCTTAAGTCACCCCATGCTTTGCCTTAAAACCAGTGTCTGACCCACCATTTCTTTTCCCTCTGCCCCATAGCTGCCCACATTGGTGTTGGAATAAGTGGACAAGAAGGAATGCAAGCTGTTATGTCCAGTGACTATTCTTTTGCTCAGTTCAGATATCTGCAGAGGTTGCTGCTGGTCCATGGCCGGTGGTCTTACATAAGGATGTGCAAGTTTCTCCGATACTTCTTTTACAAGAACTTTGCCTTTACTTTAGTTCATTTCTGGTACTCCTTCTTCAATGGCTACTCAGCGCAGGTAAGATAGCATTGTTTCTTTAGAACTATTACTTTTGAGTGGAATGTTTACATAAACAGGACGCTAGTTACTCGAATCATTTCATTTGCTTGTTTGTTTGTTTATTGTGTGTATATCTGTTTGGGGGGGGTCCATATGTGCCATAGTGCACATACAGAAGTCAGAGAAACAACTCTGGAGAGTCAGTCTCTTCTGTCTTTACCTGGGCTCCCGGGATTAACCTCAGAATTACTGTTGCCGGCTGAGTCACCTTGCCAGCCCTCCTGAACTAGTTTTATTTCAGTATACTTCTTTTAAGTATTAAAAAAAAAAGTTTTAAACATTCCAATTCAGCTTCAGAACTCTAACTCATTAACACAGAAGCACAAAAATGATGAACGTGGCTGGAGAGGCGCCCCAAGGTTAAGAGTCCATACTGTTCTTGCAGAGGGCCTGAATTTAGCTCCCCATACCCCATCAGGTGGTTCACGCTACCTGAAACTCCCATCCCAGAGGATCCAGCGCCATCTTCTGGTATTCTTGGGCACCTGCACTCACGTGCACATACCCATCCACAGATGTTCACACATCACATAATTTTAAAATATAAATAAAGGCTTTTTTTTTTTTTAAATCAACACTGAATTTTTCCCCCTGGCATTCTCAGTCAGAATAGAGTCTTCTAGCCAAACCTTGTCGTGTTCCCACACACACATATAAGTAGACGAGTGGAAGGGCTTGTTGCTATGGAAAAGTCTGTGGGGCATCTCACTGCATAGACAAGGCCGTATTGTGTACAGGGGTAGCTGAGAGCAGTTTCCTCTTCAGGTTAGATCCCCACATAGCAGGAGATAGGCACGCGCAGAGACAGCAGACCTGTGACCTGTCTTTGTGCGTGACGCAGAGCCTCTGTCTCCTTTTTGCAGACGGCCTATGAGGACTGGTTTATCACCCTGTACAACGTGCTGTACTCCAGTCTGCCCGTGCTCCTCATGGGGCTGCTTGATCAGGTAGGAGCCGTGGGCGGGGGGTTCTGGAAAGACCCATCCGCTGCCGGGGGATTTCAGGAAGCGCATCAGTGCCTTCCTCTGGCTTTACTCACCCTGAGTAAACTTTCGTACACCTGACAAGCAACAATAGCTGCTTTATGTTCTGCTTCAAAAAGAGTTTCTGTCACTCACCGAGTTTGTGCAAGAATGCCCACGTGTTTCTTTCAGACGCCTGAGAATCCGGCAAGATTTATATTGACAACTCATTTAAAAAGTGAATCTTAATGCTTTCCAAAGCTTATGTCTTTGATTCCTAAATCACATTTCACCTGACAAGCGATTCTGCAGGAAGAGATAATTAATAAGGAATAAATGGGGATAATTACGGATTAACTTATCAGCCTCTCTGTGAGAATTCTCCCTCTAGATTTGTGATAATACGAATACATTCTCTCAGGAGCTTAGAAAGTACTCTCCTCGTATTTTTTGACATTACTAATCGATTGTCTTTGCTGGCACAGTGATAAATTCCCCATAGCCACTCTGCAAATATAGAATAATGGTGAGCTAGAGCTGAGTGACCTGACCGACAGTTCATCATTCTAATTTTGTTTTCTCCTTAAGGATGTGAGCGACAAACTGAGCCTCCGGTTCCCTGGGTTGTACGTAGTGGGACAAAGAGACCTGCTGTTCAACTACAGGAGATTCTTTGTCAGTTTGCTGCATGGGGTCTTAACGTCGATGGTCCTCTTCTTCATACCACTTGGTGCTTATCTGCAAACAGTGGGACAGGACGGAGAGGCACCTTCCGACTACCAGTCTTTCGCCGTCACCATGGCCTCAGCTCTCGTAATAACTGTCAACTTTCAGGTATGTGGCTTCCCTGGACCATATTCTGTAACTGTTGGTACCTGTTTTTGCTAGCACACCCAGCCTGCTGTCAGAGCCTCTGTCAATTTACAAGATAAGGATGTTTTTCCACCCCTCATCTTCAGCACATTTCCTCTTTCTTGTTTGAGCCTAGGATGGTTTGGTTTCTGGTTGTTTACTGTTCGAACCAAATCATACCCAAATTTTGAGAGTCCTTGGAGCCTTTCTTTTCCTGCTGAGTTCCTCAAATGAGTGCTCTGTTCTCTGATCCCCCAACAGATCGGCTTGGATACTTCTTACTGGACTTTTGTGAATGCCTTTTCGATTTTTGGAAGCATTGCAATATACTTTGGCATCATGTTCGATTTTCATAGTGCTGGGATCCACGTCCTCTTCCCATCTGCATTTCAGTTCACAGGTTGGTATTTCTCAGATGCCGAAAGCAAGCATAGGTCAACGCCGTTAGCTTAAACTCTGTCATAATTACCGGCTAAGCACAAAAATATATAAGCATCAACTTTCCCTAGTGAAAATTAATATCCTAACAGGAATTGAATGGCAGTGGCTGTTTGGGACGGTCACTTGGAAGCAAGTTGAAGTCATATTAAGACCCAGCTGTGCATCTACTAACTTAGATAGCATAAAGATTCCAAGGCTTGAGCCAGCGAGATGAGCCAGCAGGTAAATAACCGTGCCCACCACCAAGCCTGGTGATCTGTGGCCCACATGGTGGAAGGAGAGAACGAGCTCCTGAAACAAGTTGCTCTCTAACCTCCACCTACAAATACGTTCACGCACGTGCCCATACACCTGACCACACGTACACTCACACACACAGTCACTCACACCGAGACACGTGCTCTCACACACACGCTCACACATCCTCACACAGTCACTCACATATGATCACACGTAACAAAATAAACATAAAAATCAATTAAGCTTTTTTTTCTTTTTTTTCCTTTAAAAGACCGGGCTGAAGAGGTAACTCAGTGACTAAGAGTACATTGAGCTTTTGCAGAGGACCCAAGATCAGTTCCTAGCACCCCATATTGGGTGGCTCCCAATTGCCTGTAGCTCCAGCTCTGGGGGATCATTTCCTCTTCTGGCCTCTGAAGGCAACACTTACACACACACAATTTTAAAATGTAATTTTAGGCCCAGAAGTAGATGGCCAATACAAAATGAACTTGATGATGTTTTTGGAGGTTCTTTGTATCACAACCTTTTGTCAGGCTTTTTGTTTATTTATTTGTTTCTTACAGATCCTTTATATATTATGGTTTCTAGTTTTGTGTTTCCATGAGATTTCTGAGTGTGTGTACCTGTGTTCTCTGCATCTGTTTCTTGTGCTTTTTCTGCGGTTCTTTTTTTTTCTTCTGTTTGTTTGTTTTGTCCTATTCTGGTTTGTTTGTTTTTATTTTACCTTATTTTATTACTATTTTTAGATGCCTGTTTGTATTCTAATGAGAGAGAATAAAAGGTATGGATTTGGGTGGGAGGGGAAGTAGAGAGGATCTGGGGGGAGTTGGGAGAGGGCAAGCCTTGATCATAATATATTATGTTTTTTTAAAACTCTATTTTCAGTGAGGAAATAAAAATGAAAGCAAACTGTATTCAATAAATAGTAATAAATCATAATTTAAAAATAATAAAAACCTAGTGATGAAATTGCTAGGAATGGTGACGTGTGTATACGGTGCAAGCTCATGAGGACAGCAGGAGGGTTCCTCCAAGTTCAGGGTGTCTATCGTGAGCTCCAGGCCAACTAGGCTACATAGCAAGGCTTGGCCTCTTACAAAAAGAGGTGAAAGGAGGAGGTGGCAATTAAATAGAGCCTCTACTCCACTCCCATAATACTGGATATTGATAGCACAACAAATACAGTGCACGTACTTTGATGAAAGAATTGTAATGCCGTTTAATCTTTCCAAAGCACCACTAGCTGAAAATGCACAGTGAATTACAAAACTCTTCATGCATTTTGACCAGGTTATTTCTACTTTAAAGTTCCTTGTGTAAAAACTGCATCACTATGACAGTTTTAAATATTTTTTAAAGAGGGTAGTAGTAATAGGCCATAAGATTAAGAATATTAAATTAACTAATCAAATGGCAAAATGCTAATACAATGGAAACCTAGACCTCCAGGGTTGGGTCCATCTTTGGAAATACGTATACAGAACAACAGTTCAGTGACCAATACACGAAAGCCACGGGGCCAATGACTCTAACTGTGTAAAACATGTGGATAGGCTCTAGAGGTTGGGGCTGCAGAAGGAGGCTTAGCAGTCACGAGCACTGGCCGTTCCTCCAGCGTGCTTGGCTTCCAGCACCCACATGGCAGCTCAACCATCTGGAACTGCAGTTCCGGAGAACCCAGTGCCCTCTGCTGGCCTCCAAAGACACCAGGCATGCAGCTGGTGCACAGGCATACCAGGCAAGCAAAAACACCTGCAGACATAAGATTTTAAAATGAAAGGAAAACAGTTTTTTTTTGTTTTTGTTTTTTTTTTTTTTTTTTTTTTGAAAGAGCCTGAAGTCAGGGAGGAGAACAGTGTCTTCTGGATCTAGCAGGACTGCCGTCCGCATGGACTCAAGCAGCTGGGGGTGCTTGCCCAAGATCAAGCCAGCCAGTGTTTCAGCATAGAGTGGGAAGGGGCTCGGAAGCCCTCTGCCTCTGAGGAGTGACAGTTGATGGCTTCTGAGCGAGGGGGAGTCAGACCTCACTAAGAATGTCCCTCCTGGTAGAGCTCCATGTTCTAGTAAATGGTCCACTCTCGAGCGTATGGGAAGCACAAAGCAGAGAGAGAGCTAGCAAGAAAGAAAGAAAGAAAGAAAGAAAGAAAGAAAGAAAGAAAGAAAGAAAGAAAGAAAGAAAGAAAGAAAGAAAGAA
>NW_026596040.1:25431680-25440912 GCF_907164565.1 Psammomys obesus | reverse complement strand
GAAAGAAAGAAAGAAAGAAAGAAAGAAAGAAAGAAAGAAAGAAAGAAGAAAGAAAGGAAAAGAAAGGGTAAGGAGGTGGGAGGGGTGATCTGGGAAGAATTAGATGAGTAGAATTTGAATACAATCAAAATACATTATACAAAATTCTCAAACTATTAATAAAACTGTTATATATTTAAAACATGTGACAAGTTGAAAAATGATAGACTCTAACTGATGAAAATATTACAACTATTAAAATTGAACATGAGCTGGATTCTGTGAGATTCTCAAATGGTTTGGATTTATGGTGAAATAAAAATTCCACATAACTTTCATTTTGAATAGAAGATTGAGACTTTATGGCCCGTTGTTGGGTCATAAAAGATTGTTGCCATGGTAACCCTTTTATCTCTGGATGGTGCTACTTTTTATGATTTTGCTTAGTTTTTTTTTTTCTTACTCTTTTAATGCCTACTTAGAATGTTTCTATATGAAGCATTTTTAATCTAATTTATAGTTAATAGTATAGAAACAAAGAAAAGACCTGTGTGTGTGTGTGTGTGTGTGTGTGTGTGTGTGTGTGTGTAAATATGAGTAAAGCTTTTAAAACTGGAAAGGAGAATAAGAGAGAGTAAAAATAGATGACAAGGGAGGGTGGGAGATGGGCGAAAAGATACCTGGGGTATGAAAGCAAAAGACACCCAGGGGAGAAGAGAATTAAGAATAGCAGTAGGGAAGTGAGTGGGAGGTGCACTACTTTGCTTTTTGTTCTTGTCTGTTTTGTTTATTAAGACAGGGTTTATCTGTGTAGCACTGGTTGTCCTGGACTTGCTTTGTAGACCAGGCTTGCCCTCAAACTCACAGAGATCCTCCTTCCTTCCTCTTCCTCCCGAGGGCTGGGGTTAAAGGACTGTGCTACCACCACCTGGCAGGAGGGAGATTACCAAAAACGCACTTTGAAAAATGCCATAATGATATCTGATAACTTGTGAGCTCATTTTTTAAGAGAGTTTTTAAATTTTCAGAATTGACTACATAAATTCATGTAAGCTCTGTGATAAATTTGACCTTCCAGATATTTGATCTTGGAGAAATGTATATGGTCACCTGCTCATATTATAAAATCCAGTCGCTACTTGTGATATAAAAGCCTACAGAGCAAATCACCAGTTTCTGTGGCTAACGCATGGCTCCAGTCACAGAGTGCGTTTTGATCTTGGGGCTGCCCTTGTGGCTTTTGGGGGGCAAATTTACTGAGCTCCCAACTCAGATTCCTGTGTGGCTCAGATGGCAGCTCCCGTGTCTCAGAGTAGATTGAATGGTATGACCAGGGGCTGCCAGTTTTTGTGACAAATGTGTGGAGTTTCTGGCCAAAACTAAAAGCTAGAAACTGCTTTGTTTTTAACGATTTTTTTTTGGAAGTCTCTGCTGCCAAATGATCCCAAGGACCTGCTGCTTGCTAAGCATATGCCCTACCTGTGAGCTACAGCCCAGCTCTAACTTTCTTGTGTTTATCAGGGTGGCGTTAACAAAAGCATCTTTCCCTGTTTTGCTCATGTTTATCTGCTTGTAGCAAACAACTGACCCTTTTTATTTGGCTTTACCGGGTCTTGACTTTTAAAATACATGTTCCTGCTGGGCAGCGGTGGCCTTTAATGTCAGCACTAGGGAGGCTGAGGCAGGAGGCTCTCTGTGAGTTCCGGGACAGCCAGGGCTACCCGGAAAACCAAACCAAAACAACAACAACAATGCATTCCTGGCAGGGCATGCAGGTCACACCTGCAACCCCAGCAGTCTGAAGGCCCCAGGGTGAGGAGACCTTGCCTTGAAAAGAGAAAAATGTCCATTTCTGGAGCAGTCTGGGAGGTAAATCTGGTTAATCAAATGATGCCTAAGGTACTCTGAGCCAGCAAACGGAAGGCAAGCTGTGCCCTCAGGATCACGGCGTCTCCGTGAGTCATTGTCGTGTTCTCTCCAGGTACAGCTTCCAATGCCCTGAGACAGCCTTATATCTGGCTGACCATCATCCTGACCGTTGCGGTGTGCTTGTTGCCTGTGGTTGCCGTCCGTTTCTTGTCAATGACCATTTGGCCGTCAGAAAGTGATAAGGTACATAAAGATCCAGACCCACCCTCCTCCTATTCCAGTGTCTCTTCCTGGAGTCCAAGCGTTTCCCAATGCTACCTTTCCCACGGAAAGTGCATGGAGAGGCTGATAAGAGTCGTGTTGTTTTACTGTTCCTCTTTAATTTCGTCGTGAAGGATCGGGAACCCTTCGGAGACTTGCCCACCCTGAGTAGCATGTTTAGTTCTCTTCAGTTTTACAATTATGTTAAAATTTTGCCACGCAAATGGGTTGGGCTTTTTCTCCTTGTTGTTTAAAGCAAAATATTGTCTCCTCTAATGCAATCAACGTCTCAAAAATAATGTGTCATCTTCCCTGGAATAATGGTTAGCAGACTTTATTAGCAGGCCCAGAAGTTGAGCAATTTAATATTGCTTTTTTTTCTGTCACTCTCCTGAAGGGAATGTCTTCATTATTCTGACATCACATCTGACAGAGCAAAAGAGGAGACTCCCCTCCTTTCACTCAGGATCCTGGGAACTTTTAATGTGCACTTTTCTCAGCTCTCCTTTGTCAGGATTAGGTTGCATGCTTTGCTGAACTAACACCCAGCAAGGAAAAAAGCTCCATGTCTTACAAAGGATGTACCCTTCAGTGCCCAGGAGGACACCATGTGACGGTTGACAGGGTTTGGTAAACAAGGGCCTCAGCTGGTGCTTTGCAGTGTAAGTGTGAGGACTTGAGTTCGGGTTCCAGCACACATAAGCAACTTCACCTAGCAAGCACCCTGCACCTGACGAGGTGGAGACAGGAGGATTCCTGGGGCTTGCTGGCCAGCCAATGTAGCTGAAGCCCTGAGCACCAGAATTGGTTCCAGGAGAAATGCTGTCTCAAAAGTTAAGGTGGAGGTGATTGGGGAAGACATCAGACATCCATCTCTAACCTCCATAACTATGTATACACACATCCACAAGCACTTACACATGTGAAAACACAGAGAGAAGAGAGACAGACAGACAGATAGATGTGCATGTTTTAATGCAGGTAAACAGATCTGTAGCGGTTTGTCAACACATACCAGTCTGCCCTGGGACTGACAGCGTTAGCTTAGCGTCCTAGTTTGCTTTCTACTACTTTGATAAACGCCATGACCAAAAGCAATGTCGGGAAGCAAAGCACTGGCTTGTTCTCCATGGCTTGCCCAGCCAGCTCTCTCACACAACCCACGACTATTTATTCAGGGCTGGAATCCTCACAGGGGCTGGGCCCTCGCATAGGAACCATTAATCTAGAAAGGGCCTCTCACACACTTGCCTACAGGTCAGTCTGATGGAGGCATCTTCTTAATTAACGTTTCTTCTCAAATGACTCTAGTTTGGGTCAAGCTGACAGAAAACCACTACACTTACGAAAAGTGCAGGGCGTGGATTTCCCGGAACTAGCAATATAGACTAGGCTGACCTCCCAAGACACCTCCACGTTTTGAGTATAGGGATTAAATTTGGGGCCACCGTAGTTTTCCAAACTCTACCTACAGGATGTTGGAAACAGTCCCCGACCTCCCGGGCCCTCCACGTCCAGTTGGGCTACAAAGCGGGGAGCTTTGTTCACGCATAGGGGTGTTGAGCCTCTCAGTCGGGGCTAGCGTCTGTCCGGCTCATACTGGCCAGGCGTCCTGTGCACCTCAAACCTGTCTTTTCGTGGTTTCCTCTCCCTAGATCCAGAAGCACCGGAAGCGATTGAAGGCTGAAGAGCAGTGGAAACGGCGGCAGAATGTGTTCCGGAGGGGAGCATCCTCCAGGCGCTCGGCCTATGCCTTCTCGCACCAGAGGGGCTACGCGGACCTCATCTCCTCAGGCCGTAGCATCCGCAAGAAGCGCTCGCCCCTGGATGCCATCATTGCAGACGGCACGGCTGAGTACCGACGCACAGTGGAGAGCTGAGAAATGCCTTTTTTTTTTTTTTTTTTAATGAAAGACTCAGGACTTTTTTAAAAAAATAAATGGACAAACTGAATTTGTCACAGTGATACCAAGGACAATAGCCTTCATAATAAACTTCTAGGGTTGTGCTGTTAAGCAATGGCAAAGCCAAGAGACCACCTATTATTCAGCCGATTGTGTCTGCTGAGATTCAAAGGGAATTTTTTTTTTTTTTTTAATCCAGGCCCAATTGAGGACAGCAGAATCCAGAAAAGTCTCCATTTCAGCTCGAAGGATACTACGACACTATAAAATTACAATTACCATTTCCACGTGTCTACTTCACTATAAAATTACACTGTTCTATCCGTGGCCTCATGCATGAATTTCTCAGGTGCACACCCCCCCCCCCCCGCTTGTCACCTTTGTGAGTGTAGTAACAAAAGATTCGTAATTTTTATCACCTGACACAAGTGGTTTAGTGACCTTTTCAGAGCTGGTATTCGACTCCCTGTTCCTTTCTACCAGCCTAGAAAGTTTGAAACAAGTCTTCTAGATTGAATGATTAAGTACAAAGTTTCCTTCTGGTTTTGATTTGCTACCAGGTTAAATAATGCATTACATATTTTTGCCATTTCATATTTTAGCAATTCCCTGTACTACCAAGTGGCTTGACGCCCAACTTTAATTAAAGAAAAAAAGATTTTTAAAAGCTGAGGACATTATCAACTAGTATTAAGTTCCATCATGATAAAAGAAATGGATTATGGCGTTTGTGATGATGGAATGTATATTTCAGAAATACTAGATGAAAGGGATTTGAATGTTTTCAACACACAGCGCTAACTGTCTGAAGAGACGGACAAACCCTGATATCATCATTATACAACATACACGTGCAGGGAAAAGCCCTGTGTAGCCCGGCGGTAAAGCCGGGGGCCTTAAATCCCATCATACAAAGAAAGAAGAGACATCGCACGGTATTCCATGAACACGCACAATTATGGATCACTTCAAGTTAACTAGAAAAGTACAGGACAGTGCCTACTAGAAATTTCATTGTGGTTTCCTTTGGAAGACAACACAACTTAGCTCTTCCGAGCCCCTGGATGCATTGAGGGGCAGAGACAAGGGTCTTGACTACTAAGTTACGGGAAGGTTGCTACCACTGCCCAGAACACGTGAGCACAACATATGCAAAGTCCACAAGGGGTACCCCCCTCTCCTGCTCAGCAGAGAACAGTTTAAACAAGCTAAAGGCCCACAGGGCATCAGTGATACATTCGGAATAGTTTGCAGAGTTGTCTGTTGAAAAAAAGCTGTGTCCCCTTCCTACAAGTTATTTTATAGGAGTCTCTTAGGAGTCTCACTCTGGCATCTGTCTTATGTCTAAGACAAAAGAACGGTATTTTTTATCTTGTAAAAACATTAGGTGATTAAGAAAAATATCCTTGAAAAGGTAACTTATTCCCCACCTATATGCCCCCAGGGACTCTTCTCATTTTATATCTTTCACATTTTAGATCTTCCTACTCCAGGGAAAATGTAGATGGGTTGCAGTGGGTAACTTTTTTCCCTTGCAAATGTTTATATCCGTCTGTGAATTCCCCAGAAGATATTGTGTGTGTAGTTCATCGTCTACACACAGACAGGAAAAGGTAATTGTAATTTTATAATGCATTGTCTGGGTATGATGAAAGAATGTATGCCTATCCTATGGAGGTAAATTTCTGAAAGTTTACAACTTTACCTTGTAAATAAAAACAATTGTATGTTTTTCTTTTTTTTATGGAAAATTCAGCTTGTGTAATTTTGTCAGTTTCACTTTCATTTTTTGAATGGTGGGAAAGGTTGACAATGCAAATGTGTCAAAGACCTACACTGTTGGGTGCAATATTAATAATTTAAAAGTGCAAATCATAAATTATTTCTATATGCTGTAAATCTGAGATTTAATGTATATTTTTGTTTAAAAAATAAATGCTTTAGTAAAATATTGGGGAAGTTATGATTTTATATATGTATATTTATGTATGCATTTTGTGGTTATTTATTTGCAGTGCTAGGGATTGAACCCAGGGCCTCTTGTATGCTAGGCAAATGCTCTCCTCTGAGCTGCACTTTCTAAGTTGGGTGTTTGTTGTTGTTGGTGTGTGTGTATGTATGCCTTGTGTGTACCAGTGCCTGCAGAGGCCAGAAAAAGCTGTCAGATCCTTTGGGGCTGTAGTTATAGAGGTTATGAGTTGCCTGCTGTGAGTGCTGGAAACTTAGCTCAGGTCCGATGGAAGAACAGCCAGTGCTCTTGATGGCTGAGCTATCTCTTTACCCCCTAAGTTTTGTTTGCTGCCTTTGTAAGACAGGCTCTCATCTATCCTGGGCTGCTAAGCTCCCTGTATAGTTAAGGATGACCTTCAGCTTCTGGGCCTACTGTGTCCACCTCCCAGTGCTGATGTTGCCAGCCTTTCTGCTTTCATTCAGTTTTGGGGATTAGGGTTCATGCTTCATGGATACGGGTAAAGCACTTTGTTACAAACCTTGATTTTTTTTTTTTTTTTTTTTAGGGGTTGGAGCTTTTTTGCCACTGCTGTTTGTTTTTGGTTTTGCTTTGCTTTTATATGTAGAGTACATAGCAGAAGAATCTAGTCCTGCCATGGTTCCTGAAAAATTTAGGGCTCCTCTGTAGATGAGGAATAATGTTAGAGACGGTACAAACTGCAAGAGAAGAAGGAATGGCTTTGATGGTGATGGTAAGACAGAGTCTGCCCCGGACCCCTGTGTCCCTCAGCTCCTTGGAAGGAGAAAAAGAGAAAGGAAATGTGCTCGGGTATTCTGGAAATGCGTCTGAATAGCTGGCAGAAACATGGGCAAATGGGAATGAGTGCGGAAGCTCACGGGAGGAGGAGCAGGAGTCCATGTCTGAGCTGGTGCAAGGATTAAGTGCGATGACCTGGGTAGCGGACAGGAAGTGGGCCCTAGAAGCAAGGGATGGTGTGCCTCGCCAGCAGAGCGTGGTTACGTCAGGAAGGAGATCCTCTGAGCGAGGACCTCTTTGGAAGGCATGATTAGCAGTGGGTGACGAGAGGGTGTCGTCAGGCTGTGGGTGTGTGTGTGGGGGAGGGACAGGTATTAGCTTCCTCGGTGGACAAAGAATGAGAAGATCCTGAGCAGCCTGCGAAACTGAAGGCATGCAAAGCGCTACTGCGTTAGCGTTGGCTCAGGGTCATTTTTAACCCAACAGCGCCATCTAGAGGGACCTAGCCACATCCTGTAGCAGATGCCGCTCGGGAATGACATCTAATGGAGATGAAATGTGATCACAAAAATGTTCCCTAATGGAATCCAAATAGGTTTCAAGAGGTGCTGCCTTCCTGTGACAGGAATGACGCTTAGGAAAACTGAAATAATGGTTTTCAAAACTTCTGTCAGAATCTGCTAGCAAGTTATGGCTGCAATACATTTTTTTTTCTTTTTTCTTTTGGTGCAGTTATAAAACAAAAAAAGCCTGTCAAGATATTGAAGTAAATTTCTGGGGGAATTGGAGGTTGAGATTCCTAAAGCAAAGCACTGAAGAAATACTTTCCTAGGGACCTAGAGCAATGGCTCAGTGGTTGAGAGCACTGGCTGCTCTTCCAGAGAACCCAGATCTCTCCGGCACAGGAACCAGCATCTGAATACATAGTGCACAGACTGTCCCCAACAAAATCCTGCCTCACACTCGATAGCATAGTCATGACACTAGGAGAAAGTGGAGAAGCTAGAATCCCCATCCTTCTGGGGACATGGAACGTCGCAGTGTTCCTGGGAAAGGCAGCTAGCTTCGGCTCAGCCAGTGCACTCTGAGATACTACGTACTTGACAGTATTAGAAACAGGAACCCCAGAAAACACAAACTAGTGTTCACAGCAGTCCAAGGGCAAAAACAACCCCAACCGTGCATCAGCAGGTGGATAAATCAACAGATATGGTGTGTGTGTGATGGAATGCGATCTGGCCACAAAAAGAATGAAATACAGCGTGAGTGAACCTTGATACACCTTAAGTGGAGGAAGCCACTGCCAGGCAGGGGCGGAAGAGAAAAAACAGAGAACACATGAGTAGGTGAAAGGGGGTCAACAAGGTTTTTATTCCTAAATGAGATTTGTTCTTTTAAAAATGTGTACGTGTATGCAATGTATTTTGATCATACCCATCCATCACTATTGCCTCCAACTCCCCCTGGTGCTCCCACCCTATCTCCCTCCCGGCTTCATGTCTTCTTTGTTGTTATCAGTAACTCCCCAGATCTAATTAGTGCTACCCAGACACCACATAGTGCAGGGAATGCGGCCATCTAGCTGGGGCAACCTGCAGCCAAATCTCCAAAGAAGAACGACTCTCTGCCTCCAGCAGCAGCCATCAACTGCCTGCTCCTCCAATAGGGCCAGGGTCTTGGGGACCTTTCCCCACCCATGCTGAAATTTAGCCTGGCTTAACCTTGTGCAATTAACCACAGCTGCTGCGAGTTGCTGCGCGCGGTGGCCACACGCTAGAGGACCTCTCCTTCTAAGGAATTTGTTTCTACAATTGTGTCGTGAGGCTTACAGATGATTAGGGTCTGCAGGCTGCCCATGGAAATTCTAGCCGGGGACTGACACTGAAAGCCTGGATCTGAAAGCTGGACACGGAATTATTTGCTCTTGGTGGACTTCAAGGGACAGATCTAAATATCTTTCAAAGCTAAATGTCTTTCAAGACTTATTTGACCATGAGGATGAAATACAATTAACCACCAAAATGGCTACGCAGGGTTCTTTGGGGGTAACTAAATGTTTGGGAATTTAAATTTACCTGTAATAAATGTAATAAATGAAAAATCAGGGCTGAAATTATAGCTCAGTTGGCAGAATGCTTGCCTAACTTGCATAAAGCCCTGGGCTCTGACCCTAGCCCTGGAATGAAATGTAATATGGCCAGGTATGATGGCACGCACCTTTAATTGCAGCTGAGGCAGATAGATCTCTGTGAGTTAGAGGCCAGCCTGGTCTACATAGAAAGTTCTAGGCCAGCCAGTGCTACATAGCGAGACTTTGTCTCAAAACAAACAAACAAACAAACAAACACCCAGTTCTGGTATCTGTAATATCAGCACTCAGGTGGTAGAGGCAGGAGGACTGAAAGTTCAAGGTCCTCTTTAGCCACATAGCAGGTTCAAGACCAACCTAGGCCACATGAACCCCCAGATAGATAGATAGATAGATAGATAGATAGATAGATAGATAGATAGA
>NW_026596040.1:25420196-25431670 GCF_907164565.1 Psammomys obesus | reverse complement strand
AGATAGATAGATAGATAGATAGATAGATAGATAGATAGATAGATAGATGGATGGCTAGATGGATGGCTAGATGGATGGATGGATGGATAGATAGATGGATACACACATACATACATACATACATACATACATACATACATACATACATACATATACATAGATGCTTTACCTTACCAAAGAGAAACTGTTTAGCAAGGCTTGATAACACACTGTTGAGGCTGTGTGCTGAACAAACCTGTTTTATTACTGATAGAACTATAAAGTGATGAAACTTTGATATGGGCAATTTAGAAATATCCATTAAAATCTCAAAGCTATTACCCTTTGACCTAGTCATTGTACTTCTCGGCTTCACTGTGCAGGCTTATCTACCCCCCCCCAGGGGAAACCACATTGATAATCTTGGCACTACCACAGGGGATGACTAAAACATTGGCAAAGCTGGAAATCAATGAGAGGGGACTGGTTAAATGAAGTTAGGTATTTTCTGATGACACTAGAATGGAAACCAAGGGAAACTAAGAAAGCTCTACATGATTTGTTGTGAAGACAAAGAACTGGGTCAGGCATAGAACTGTGTCTGATGGCTCCCTTTCATGTGAGAGGGCAGGCAGGGTGGTGCACAAAAGGAATGTAATCTCAACCAAAACCCCATAGATTTTCTACAAGTTTCAAGCTAATTTTTTTTTATCTTTTTTCTTTCTTCTTTTTTTTTTTTTTTCAAGCTAATTCTAGATCTCATGTGGGAAGACAAAGACTTAGAAGAATTTATAAAACAACTGTGTGTGTAGCTTTGCTGGATTAGATTGAAGTCTGACATCTTCAGGTAGCCATTTGCGCTCGGTCTGTGAGGACAGACTCCCTTTTCTCCCTTTTAAAAGTCTTTTCTGACCTGGGTTACTCCAGATTTTGTAAGAAGTGTCACATAACCCTTAGAGCAGATTACAGGCCAGACCCTTTCCTGATAAAAATTGGTCCAGCAAGCAGCTGAGAATTCCTAGAAATACCCCACCTTGCAAAGGATCATAGTCTTCAGCAGTGATCTTCAATTGTACTTGGAGATTCTCCCACCCATAGGATAATTAAGTACTGTGTTCTCCTTCTTGTGATAGGACCGTGTTACTGCATGTAAATGAGGCACAGTATCACTACATGTAAATAAAGTATCCCTGACCCCATTGAATCAAACACATTCACCTCCCGCTGCCCCAGGTTTATAAATCCATGATTTCAAATAAACATTCTAGCTGGTTGTACGCTGCATGATACTGTCAGCCTTCTACCATGGCCAACCGGAGATTCATCATTTATCCCCCTCCAGGCCTTATCTCACAGTTTGCCCATCAAGCTCTTTTGTTCTTTTACCTACTGGTCTGTCACTGGTTACTGTTACTGTGGCTTTTGTTTGTTGAGACAAAGTCTTGATACATAGCTCCAGATGGCCTTGAATGTATGATGCTCCCACCTCAACCTACCCTACACTGGAATTAAAGGTTTATGCCACCATACCTGGCTGTGATTGGATCAGGAGAGAAGTTGAAACTTGGTACCATGTGGCAGGGTTGCAGTCCCTGAAGGGAGCCCAGGAGAGGCTACTGGTGATGGTACAGCCAAGTTGCAGCAGGAGACCCTCAGAGTTTTGAAGATGCTAGTATGGTGGGAGGATCAGCATCAACAGCTCCTAGGCTTAAGCCTAGGAGACAAGTGCTCAGTGATTCAGAAGGTAAACCAGAGAAATGGAGCTGACAAGGTCCTTTAGAGCTCAGAAGGTAATGAGTGAGTCCCAGACATCAAGATCTGAACTTTTTACATTGTTGAATTTTTGTTTTGCTTTATTCAGATTTTTGACTGGATCTTGGCTCATCCCTCTTGAAATGAGAAAATATTTAGCTTGATCATTGATTTTACAAGAGCCTATCGTCATGAGATCTTGGATATTCCAGAGGCTTTGAATGTTTTAAAAAGACTTGACTTTGTAAAGTGTTTCAGTTTTTAAAGACTGTGGGACTTTTTAAAAGTTGGAATGTTTTGTCCTGTCATATTAACATGAAATGTTGGGGACTGCGGTGGTTTGAATGAGAATGTTCCCCATAGGATCACATATTTGAATGTTTAGACACCAGGGAGTGGAACTCTGTTAGGATTAGAAGGAGTAGGAGGTGTGGACATGTCCCTGGGGAGGGAGAAGCTTTGAGGCTTCAGCAGCCCACGCCATGCCCCACCCCCACCATTTATCTCTTTCTGCTTGTAGATCATGTCGTACCTCTCAGCTACTGCTCCAGTATCACACCTGTTTGCTGTGATGCTCCCGGCCACAGTGATAATAGACTAAGTTCTGCATCTGTGAGCAAGTCCCTACTTAAATGCTTTCTTTTATAAAAGTTGCCTCGGTATGATGTCTCTTCACGGCAATAGGACAGTGACTAGGATGGGGACAAATGAGAAAGGAAAGGTTGTAGTTGAAGAGTGATGTGTTGCCTGTCAAGTTGGCAAAGGGTCAATAGTGCTGGCTAGTCCTTTTTGTCAACTTGACCCAGCTATAGTCATCAGAGGGAAGGGAGCTGCACTTGAGAAAATGCCTCCTTAAGATCGAGCGGTAGGCAAGCCTGTGGGGCATTTTCTTGATTAATGTGGAAGGATCTAGGCTATTGAAGGTCTTGTTACTCCTTAGGCTGGTGGTCCTGGGTGTATAAGAGAAGCAGGCTGAGCAAGTCACAAGGAGCAAGCCAGTAAGCGGCATTCCACCATGGCCTCTGCCTCAGTTCCTGTCTCCAGGCCCCTGCTTTGAATTCCTGCCCTGATTTCCTTCTATAATGGAGAGTTATATGAAAGTGTAACAAACCACTTTTCCCCCATGGTCAGGGTGTTTATCACGGTGATAGAAAGCCTAAGATGGAATCTAGGGTGTCATTTAGCTACATACTTTGGTTTGGTTTAGGGGAACTAAAAACATAGTTTCTTTTTGTTTCATGTCATTAGTATCTATGATTGTGTAGAGTGCAGTGGATGGTGAAGGTAGTTGAAATGACTTTGCACTGGATTTAAGCTTCCAAGGATGGGTCTTCAGGCTCCACAGGGTCACGCCCTGGGGGCACTGAGGATTGTGGTGGCACCTGCCATTTGTAATGAATCAAGAAGTGAGAGGATTACCTTCAGGTCCCTCAGGGCAAATATGAGCATCTGCAGCCCGAGGCCATCATCTGGGAAAGAGACCTTCCCTGGCTACCCATGAGCCTCTATGAGCACAGCATATTAAGGGTTAACTTCTGCATTCTTTTAGCCTTGGGAGGAAGCCTGGAGGTTTCCTGGCTCTTTCTGGGCAGGACTGAGTGGAGTCCATTGTAACAGTGACTATACATATATATATATATGTATATACATATATATGTATATACATACATATATGTATATACATATATATACACATATACATATATATACATATATATTATATATGTATATGTACATATACACACATACACACACATATATATACAGTAGCAAGCCTGGAGAAAAGACCTTCCTATTGGACAGTTGAGGTGATGCTCACACTTGGGCCTGTGCTTATGGCTGGGTACCTGCTTGGTCCTGAAGCTTCAGGGTATTGAGGGATTGATTACTTATGTTTTAAGTATTGATAAACTTACGTTTATCCCTGTGAAAGGCACACTGGCCTAAGCTTCTCTCTGACTCATGTATTCATCAACTGGTCCACTAATCAAGAATACATATAGCAGTGGCTATTCTAGGATTCTGGTAGTTCTTAGGATTAAAGGAGGGCAAAGACTTATCTTCTCTCTTGACTACCATCATGAAAATACAGGGTTTTTTTTTTTTTCTTTTTGGTTTTTTTGCTATCTCTTCTGTTCTCTGGACAGCTGTGTACAGGGTATCTTGTATCAGAATTCTTGGTTCCATTAAATATTTTTCTCTGCAAGCCAAGCTGTATCAATATCTATATCGAACTATTTATATACCTATATGTCTATAGCTATAGATATGTAAAGAAATATCACAGTCTTGGAAAAATATATGAATTTTCAAGAGCCCTTCTGGGTGCATGTTTGTGGTACTCAAATTTTGTTGTGAATTCTCCAGAAGTGTAAATTAACACTCTACTCTTAGAAATAGTTCTTTATGTCATTAGAGTATCCAGTGAGCACAAAATGTTCAAACAAAACTGAAACAAAGAAGCTGAAAAATATGTAGGACTCTCTATGGATGGCAACCAGAACCCCCACCTCCATTTTATTTCCACAGAATGATTTATCATCACGCAGTTTGGATGGACAATACTGTTTTGTAATGAAACTGCAAGATGATCCTCAATGGGCAAATTGACCTCTACGCTAAAGGTTAATTTTTATCCCCTGGGAGAATTGATTCCTAATGAGAAAGGTTAGACCATGGCCTCCTCCCATCTTTGCTTCACAAGGATGCTGTATTTTTAATCCTCTCATGAAAGAAAAAAATCCTCATACCTTCCAGGGTTTAGAGCAACTTTCAGTAATGATTCTTATTATTTGAAAGTATCAGGAGCCAAAGGAAGATGGGTGGGGTGAGGAGGTGAGAAATGGAGAGGAGGGTAAGGAGTTTGTTAGAATCTTTGGAAATCTGGTTGAAGGTTTAATTCATGCATGACCAGGGAACAAAAGAATGCCAAATGTCACTTTATTTTTCAGATTAGGATAGATGTCAAACACATAGTAGGCATTTTTGTGTACTTTATCATTTATTATAATCTTTACTTTTTGAGAGATGTGTTGCTATTATTTTACAAAGGAGATGTCCAAGACTCAAGAGGTTAGAGACTGGGTCAAAGTCATGGAGCGAGGAAATACAATAAGAGTTGTGTTATTAGCTGGGTGCAGTGGTACATGCCTGTAATCTCAGCACTCAGGGAGGCAGAGGCAGATGGATCTCTGAGTTCAGGGCTAGCCTGGTCCAGAAAGTGAGTCTAGGACAGGACAGGCTACACAGAGAAACCTTGTTTCCAAAGACAAACAAAGAAAAAACAAACAAAAGGTTATGTTATTTTTAAGTATCTAGCTTCAGAGTTCTAATTGCTCAAGTTAAAGTTCATCCTCCTTAATGAGCTATTAGCTTTTGAATGATTTTTTTATTGCTCCTGGGCACTTGCAGACAAATATGAAGCAGCTTGGGGATCACAGAAGAAAAGGTTCTCCAGGAATAAACAAACTAACATGTGCTTAAATTTAACTCTCTAAGGTCAGAGGGAAGTTGAATTTTCAGTTCCTTAAGATAAGTCTCATAGAGATCTCTCCACTGTTGTCTGCAGATACAGATTTTTACACTTTACTTACATCTTCCATAAACTACACCCCTTCCCAGGCTGGGACAGAGTAAGAAGAACTCACAGTGATTTGTGCCTCTTCTCTTTCCAAAATCTATTCTGTGGAGCAAAATACTGAATTCGAACAAATACTATTGGAAGACATTTATGAGTTTGACAGAACCCAGGAGAGGAAGCCGGAAACTGCTCGGATTCAACATGCCGACGCCGGATTCCGTGTGCCCGGAAGTTAGGCAGGTTAACTATGGTGAAAGTTAAATCCAGACATACCCTTTACTGTGCACAGCAAACCAAATGGACCCAGGAGCGAGACTAGAACGATCCGGAACACGGCGACCACAAGAACAGAGCGCCCCTTAAATGGCCACAGCCCGAACAATGCCACTTATTAAATACAATTCATTTGGCGAGTCAATCAATAAGGGCACTGGCAAATTTCCGTCTATTTCTGGAAGTGCCTTTCTCAGCTCTGCAGCAAGGAAACGTCAGCGTCTGGAGGAAGATCGGGTTAAATGGGGCTGTCTAGAAGAGTAACCAAGCGCTTCCCGAACTCCACTTCGTGTTGGGACCGCTAAACCAATCCTGGCCAGACACGACACCCATAATCTGACTAGTGACAGAAGATCCCTCGCCAGACACAGGGTCATCCCTCGCTACTTAGGGAAGATTGCTAACAGGACCCCTGCAAACAATGAAATAACGGACGCCTTATATCAAACAGCATAATGTCTGCAACAAACCTATACAAATCTTCTTGCATATTTTAAAAGTAAATGCTATATAAACTGTTGTTCTATTAGGGAGGTCTGCAGATGTTCAACTCATCACAATTTCTTTTTTTTTTTTTTTAAGTATATTTTCGGGGAATGAGTTTAAGAGCGCTCGTTTGTCTTACGAAGGACCGTTTCTCAGCTCACGACCCTCCGTAACTCCGGTTCCTAGAGATCCGATGTCTTCCGTTTACTAGGCGCGTACTGGCAAAACACTCGTACACATAAATTAAGGAACACATCTTTTTTTTAATGCCCCTTTCCTCCATGGTGGTTGAACCCCTCAGAGGTAGAACCTGAAATGCGTTTAGCTAGGCGCAGAGCTGGGAAACGACGAGAACTTGACGTCAGTTCTGTACTCCAACCCGTGGACTTCCGGTTCCGACTCCAGAGCCCGGAGACCGCACCCAGCCCCGGGTCTTCGAACCGGAAGTGTTCCCTTCCTGACTTAAAATGGCGGCCGTGGTCACGCGCCCTCTTCCCATAGCCAATGGTCGCCCGACGTTCCGCTGACACACATCCGCGACGGCTGCGCTAGACGATCTGATGCAACGCCTCAGTCAAGGAAGCCTTCAGTGCACGTTGGGGTGACCTTGCGGTGGTGGTGAGGTTGTCGATGTCCTCGGAGGTGATCAGGGCGACCGCAGACATGGTACTAGGTGAGTGAGGTCCTGCGTGTGGCCCCGGGACAGAAATGTTCCGGCCGAATTCCAGAACTTCCTTTAGTGCTTGGCGCAGCGTGGGCGCACTCTCAAATATGTTGGGGTCCTTCGCTCCAGAACCTCGGACCTGGGCCTCCTAGACACTAGACCAGTGGCCCAGGTCCGGTTCTGCCCCACCCCTGTGGGGTCCCTCGGCCACCGCCTTTCTGGCCCAGCCCCACTGCAAAGATCTCGTCATTCCCGGGGCGTTGCAAGGCTATCGGACCTAGTGAAGTCCCAGATAGGCTGTTCTTGAGTTGTTCTTCTGGGGATGATTTAAGACTTTTGATCTCACAGCCTCGTTTTTCTGTGAGATTTGCAGAAGTAAAAATATAAAAAGATTTAAGAGACCGAGACCATGTCACAGTTGTGAGGCCCTCTGCGCTTTCTGTTGAAAAGCACAGGGAAGGAACTGGCATTTTCATTTGCTATCTGTGTATAGTTTCCTGGGATGCCTGATTCACAGCGTTTTCGCAGCGTGTCCTAGTTCATCCTCAGTACAACTCTGTATGATGCATATTGTTTTCCTGATTTTATAGATGAAGAAATAAGCACAGAAAGGTTAAATAAATTCTCCCCTTTTCACCCAGACTTTTAAGGTACCGCATCTAATAAACACAGGATGAGTTTTAAAACTCTTGTCTTTATTGTTGTGCAGTCGAGTAGAGAGAAGTGTTAATAGGTTAAAATAATGAAAAAGCTCATTTTGTAAAGTCAGTTTTGCAATTCATTGTGTTAGGAGGTGGGATAGTCTTAAAAAAGGGAGACTGGAAAAATAATATGTTGGCTTCTTTTGAACTGTGGGAGTTTTTACAAATCAGGTGATTTTTCTGTTTACAAAGATAGAAAATTGGCATTTGCCTTGCTGAGTGATGGAGAATTATTGATGAGGGATGAGTAACTTTCCATTTTTATAAAAACAGCAGAGCTGTATGTCTCTGATCGAGAAGGAAGTGACGAAACGGGAGATGGAACCAAGGAGAAACCATTTAAAACAGGCCTAAAGGTAATCTCAGTGGGATAACTGCTCCACTTCCTAGTGCTGACTGTTGATATTGAATGGCTTGTCAAGAATTTTATTTCTTTATTAAAAAGGAAGTACTACCTTTGTTCATGGGGGCCAGTATTTGTGTGCCTTGGCACAGGTGAGGAATTTTTTTCTCTCTCTTCCTACGCAAGGCTTTGATGACAGTCGGAAAAGAGCCATTTCCCACCATCTATGTGGATTCACAAAAGGAAAATGAGGTAGAGTGCATCAAACCCTTCTCAAGACTGTGTTTTGTGAATAATAAGTTTTCTGAGCACATAAAGTGTTAAAAATGATGCCTATCTTTGTGCTCGCTCTCTAGAGGTGGGATGTTATTTCTAAGTCACAGATGAAGAACATTAAAAAGATGTGGCACAGAGAACAGATGAAGAATGATTCTCGAGAGAAGAAAGAGGTGACTAAGGAGTTTGCCACTGCACATTTTTATAGTTACAACACCCAGAACTATATTTACTGATTGCATTCTTTTTGAAATTAGGCAGAAGATAACTTACGAAGAGAAAAGAACCTGGAGGAAGCAAAAAAAATTATCATTAAAAATGATCCAAGCTTGCCAGAGCCAGCATGTGTAAGTGTCATTTCTGGTATTGTGGCTTGGCTGTCTCTGCGCCATTTCTGGGTTTGCAGGACATGCACGTATTTTGTTCTAATATTTTGTCTCCTAAGGAGGAATAGAGAGACAGTGTTTTGAGTGCTGGGGTTGGCTTTTAGAGGTTCATTTTGGTAGTAACATTAGGAAATGTGTGATGACAGGCAGTGGATGTGGGGTACCATCTGTCTATGCTGGGTAGTTTGAGGCAAAAGATTTTGCCTTCTGTACTCTCAGTTTTTTCACCCCAAAGTGAAAAGGTAGAAGTCTGTGATTTTTCACAAGTTTTACAAATGCACTTATGGTTCTTTGAAAGGAGGCTTGCACTTACGTTTTCTTCTGGAACCCAAACGGCTTGCTGACTAAGCAGTGGGTGTGGCTTGAGCTGGCTGAGTGTGCAGCGCCTTGCCTCTCCCTACTTCTTGCTTCAGCAGTTCCTCTTCAGCTTTTCCTCTCTATCTTAGGTTCCTGGTGCCTGGGTGTGTGGAGAAACTTGTTAGCCTGGGATTGTTGGGGACAGGCACATCTCTTGTGACAAACTGAGCTCATCTATTAACAGGTTTTCTGTAACAATATCTGAAAAATTTTAGGTATCTCTCATTGCCAATTTTGCATTAATGGGAAGGATTTTTCTTTTTTAAACCCAGCATAGTAAAGTATTTGATTCTGAACTGCCCCCAGTTTTGTCTTATTTGTGATTTTGTTTTTGTATTGTAGTGGTGGTGGTGGTGGGGGGTGTTTTCTGTTAGCTTGGTTTGAGTTTTTTGTTGTTGTTTGTTTTGTTTTTGTTTGAGACAAATGTATTCCTGACTGGCCTAGATTCATAGAAATCTGTCTGGCTTTGAACTGCAAGTACTGGGATTGAGTGTGTCCACCACCACACCCAACAGTGGTTGTGATCTGTGCAATATTAGTCAGAGCGCTGGTTTGTGATAAATAACACGATTGAAACTGTCTTTATTTAAATCTGACAGGTAAAGATTTCTGCGTTAGAAGGATATAGAAGCCAAAGAGTGAAGGTGTTTGGCTGGGTGCACAGGCTACGTAGGCAAGGTGAGTGGGACAGCTTTTCTCTTTTCAGTCTTAAGTAAACCTAGTCCTAGAAGAAAAAGCTCAAAGAGAAACATTTCTTTGGGCTTGTTTAGGTTTTTGGTGTGCTTCTTTTTAAATGATACAGTAATTTATAGCCCAAGTTGGTTCCTATGTAACATGGCTATGAAAATACTGCTTTTGGATGTTACTTCACCTGTTCGTAATCACAGAGATCAGGGTATGTATAATAAGCACATCATGCTTATATGGAATTTTAAATATTTAATTCCTGAACTTTGTAGACCAGGTTGGCCTCGAACTCATAGAGATCTCCCTGCCTCTTCCCTCCCCAAGTGCAGGGACTGTAAGCATGCATCACCATACCCAGCTGTGGTCACAGATTTTTGTGTGTGTGTTGTATGCTTATTTTCTATTTCATTATTTGTTTACATATTTATTGGTGTTTTGAGATAGGATTTTTTTTGTAGCCTTGGCTGCTCGCTTTGTAGACCAGGCTGACCTCAAACTCACAGAGATCTGCCAGCCTCAGCCTCAGCCTCCTGGAGTGCTGGGATTAAAGGCATGCACCATCACCTCTGGCTGAGTTTTATGTTATTTTTTAAGTTAGCATCCTAGTTGGTTTCTGTGCCCCCTCCCCACTGTGTTCGTTGTGTGTGAATGCATATTGGGATATGTGTGGCATGAATATGTGTGGACGTGTGCATGTGAAGGCCTGAGACAGATGTCTGAAAATTTTCAGGATTAATCTTCCACCGTACTTGTTTGAGTCAGGGTCTCTCAGAACCCAGAGCTCACTGACAAGGCTGGTCTAGCTAACCAGCTTGCTCTGGAGATCCTGTCTTCTGAGGAGGCTGGAATTACAGCGGCCACCACATCTACCTGACGTGACATCTGCCTGGGCTCTGGGGATCTGAAATCTGCCCTTCTTGCTTTCATGGCAAGCACTTTAACCACAAGTTGTCTCCCTAGCCCCAGCATGTTGGTGTCGATTTTTATATTTACCTTCATCCTCACATTTTTCTTCTTTTTATTACTTTATTACTTTACTATAGGTGAAGTCTGAACTGCTGCTGCTTAACCTCGGAGCTGCTTTTGTGTAGGGCTGATTATGAAGCACTCTGGAGTCCCTTGAGACTGGCTGACTTTTCGTTTCTCATTTCTAGGAAAGAATTTGATGTTTCTGGTGTTGCGAGATGGCACAGGGTATCTTCAGTGTGTCCTATCAGATGACTTGGTAAGTTTTGTGTCTTACGTGTGTCTGAAAGATTGTATTTAATGGGGACCATTATTGTAAGTTTTGAGAATTTTAGGATCTTTATATATTAAATTTTTATTTTAACTGTGAACACCTGTCACCAAAACCATTGTATATGATAAATAGAAAAAGTTTTGATTATACCTTAGAAAAGCTAAAAAGAAAGCTTTTGTCATGGAAATTTTCTGAAATGTAAAAATCTTAGAACAGTCTAGAGAGTCTGGATAACCTGGCCTGGGTCACCACCAGTTTATGGTGGATTCTGGTTGTTTTCCTCATCATATTTCTAACAGTATCTCCTTGTCATTCATTTTCTTTCCTTCTGTTCCCCAGTCTATTTGTGGGAGGAAAACCCAGAAAAATGACTCTGAGGAGCGTCTCACATCATGAGTTTGGTTAATTCCTGCCTTGTGGCTTCGCTTAATGTGCTTCCACTTGTGCTGGTTTTATAAATGGAGGTTGGGTCTGACAGTGTTTGATTTGGTTTTTCCTTCACACAACTACTTAACGTGCAAAACACTGTTTTTCTGTTTATGTCACGAAGCTCACTTGTGAGCTCACTTGTCTTTTTGTAATTAGTTGCTTTAAGTGTAAGCAGCCTTATGCCTCTGATGTCAAATTGCCCATCACTTTTCTCCTAATGACTTTAGGTCATCATAGTGTAGAGGCGCTCTGTTGAAATCAACGATAAACTGTGTGGACATGTATGGGGCTAGTGTCCTTCATGCTTATGTGTGCATGTAA
>NW_026596040.1:25408661-25420186 GCF_907164565.1 Psammomys obesus | reverse complement strand
GTCCAGGAAGTATTAGTACTCTTACCTCATTGAGTGAATATCAGGGTGTCCTGAACTCAGCTGTGATGTCAGTAGGTAGTGTGAGTGCACTCCATTGCTAATAGAAACTTTATGTGCTTCATGGCTACACTGATATTTCTGCCTTCTCCAAAAACAGTGCGCTCTCTCTCTCTAATATTAGAAATTGGGTAGTAGCACAGCCTGTAATTCTAGCACTTGCAAGTAGAGGCAGGAATATCAAAAGTACAAGGCCAGCTGGGGCAACATTGAGACCCTGTCTCAAAAAGAAACCTTAACCAAAATTAGTGGCAGTGTTAATCCTTAATTTACAAATATTTGACCGAATAACTTCTTTGTAAACAATTCCTTTCGCTTTACCAGAATATTTAATATCAGCATAAGTAGCCTGATATGGACTTTGTCCTTACAGTGTCAGTGTTACAATGGAGTCGTCCTGTCCACGGAGAGTAGTGTGGCAGTGTACGGAACACTGAAGCTCACTCCAAAGGGCAAACAGGTAAGTAAGCTGAGTTCCTGGAGTAAAGTAGGTGCTCAACAGTCTATTCTCCCATGTCTTTATTGGTATATTTGGTGTTTGGCATATAAATACCCAAGTGTGAAGTACTGTAAATTTCAGTAGTAAAATATGTATCCCGTATGTCTTTGTCTTAGTCTATTTTTTTGTGGCTATGACAGCAGCTCATGAACTGGGAAATTTATGAAGAAGAAATTTCTTGTAGTTCTGGAGGTTGGAAAGTCTAGGATAGAGGAGCGGCTTTTGTTGGCCTCTTGCTGTGCCATGCCACAACTGACTGCATCAAGGGGAGAGAATGCTTTCAGTAGATTGGGGTGGGGTTGAACCAGCTTGTGAGACAAACCAGTGTGGTGAGCATTAGCAGCTAACTCGACTCTGATGTTCATGGAGGTAGGGATCTTCTGACCTGAACACCTCCTCTTGTTGCCATAATAGCAAGTAAATGCCAGTGTGACAAAACAACATGGTGGCACACATCTTTTTTTTTTTTTTTTTTTTTTTTATCCCAGCACTTGAGAGGCAGAAGCAAGCGATCTCTATGAGTTTGAGGTCAGCCTGGTCTATGTAATGAGTTCTGGGACAACTAGAGCTACATAGTGAGATCCTGCACCCCAAATAAATAAAGTAAAACCAGCTTTTCAACTCAGTTTCTTACTAATCCTTCTGGTTGTGCAACCACTTTGGTATGAGTTTAGGAATAATTTTAGCGAGGTAGAAATCAAAACTTAACCATAGGAATGTATCTTTGCTTTAGCCAAGGGCAGGTAACCTATTCTAATAGTAGTTACCTGTTGGTAATTACAGTTCAAGTAACTATTGTGGTTGTAACTGTTGCCTAGGAAACGAAACCTGTAGGTGTAGCATGTGAACCACAAGAGGGAGCAGACACTGTTAGTTGGCGAGTTTTCATGTAAAAGCCTGCCCTGTAATAAAAATGAGTGTTTGAGGAACGCTCACTGAGCTTTCCTTGAAGAGCATGATTACACATGGAGTGGTTGTCATGGTATTGCTTGCTGTCCAGTGTTTGGCAACAAGGTAAATTACATGCTTCATCAGTGCGAGCCTTTTAGAATGAATTGCTTTCCGGAGAGTCAGTATGGGAAAATTTGATTATCTCTAAATAGATAAACAGGTATACTGCTTTTAGTAAAACCTGTCCATTTAAATTTAAAACGTTATTTTTTTTTTATTACTTCAGTTATGTATATGTGTTTGTGTGTTGGTATGTGCTATGTGCATATAAATGCAGATGCCCACAGACCAGGGCCATCAGGTGCCAATGTAAAAGTATAACACTGAGTTCCTGGGTCTCTAATTGTAGAGACAAAACTACCATCGATCTTCTTAAAATAACACCTTACTGAAGCTTTAGGCGTAAAATCTTCAGTACCGTTAAGTTTTAGTGTCTGCCTCACTCCTTCTGCATTTCGCTTCTGCTTTTTACAACTACAGGCTCCAGGAGGCCATGAGTTGAGCTGTGACTTCTGGGAACTGGTGGGGCTGGCCCCAGCTGGAGGAGCTGATAACCTCATCAACGAGGAGTCTGATGTGGACGTCCAGCTCAACAACCGGCACATGATGATCCGAGGAGAGAACATGACCAAGATCTTAAAAGCTCGGTGCATGATCACCAGGTGCTTTAGGGATCACTTCTTCGACAGGGGGTACTGTGAAGTAAGTGCCCGTTACAGGTCGCCTTTTGCAAGTGTTACCTTGTGCCGTTTGAAAGAGCGATGGCCACAGCAGACCTGTTTGCTCCTTCTCACCTTAACAGGTTACTACTCCAACCCTGGTGCAGACCCAGGTGGAAGGTGGGGCCACACTTTTCAAGCTTGACTATTTTGGAGAAGAAGCATTTTTGACCCAGTCCTCACAGTTGTACCTGGAGACCTGCCTTCCAGCCCTGGGAGATGTTTTCTGTATCGCCCAGTCATACAGGGCCGAACAGTCCAGAACACGGCGGCACCTGGCCGAGTATGAAGCTGGCTTACCTAATCTTGGGTTGGGGTGGAGGTCAGCTGGCAGCATGCATGATTAGCATATCAGGGGCTATGGGTTCAGTCCTCAGCACCACATAAAAATGGGTGTGGTGGCACACACCATGTGTGTTTAATGTGTGTGTAATCCCACTTGGGAGGTAGAGACAGGAGGATTAGAAGTTCATGTTGTATGCCTTAAATCCCAGCACTCAGGAGGCAGAGGCGGGTGGATCTCTGAGTTCGAGGCCAGCCTGGTCTACATAGCGAGTTCCCGAATGGCCATGGGTGCACAGAGAAACTATGTCTAGGAAAACAGAACAAAACAAAAAGTTCAAGGCTAGCCTGGCCTATAAGACCCTGCCTAAGCAGAAAGAAAAGGCAGTTAGCATCTTAGGCCACAGCCAGCATCTTCTCTGGTTTTTTCTTGGAGCTTCCAGTGAGGGCTGTGAGACACTGCAGCTCACAAGCTGAGGAGGGAGGGCATTGCCGCTCTTGCCCCTCTCTGGACCACTCCCCAAGGCTCACATCTTTGCTTGAGAGAAACCTTGTGTAAAGAGGAGCAGCTTTCAGCTGTGTCTGTTCTTCAGATTCACTCACGTGGAAGCCGAGTGTCCTTTCCTGACCTTTGAGGACCTCCTGAACCGCTTAGAAGACCTAGTGTGTGACGTGGTGGACAGAGTCTTGAAGTCCCCAGTGGCAAGCATAGTGTATGAACTCAACCCGGTAGGTGTAGTGTATTCTCCAAGTGAAAGGGTTTCAGTCTTCAGAGAGTGACCTCTCAATTTTTGTAGGTTTGATGAGCTGAAATGTTTCAAACATTTAATATTGGTAATTGCCAGTAACATATTTTAGCTTCTAGAAGCGGTGGTTCATAAGGACTTCTTCATCTGAAATACTCTTTCATAATAATGATCTGCAGGGCTGTTTTCTGTTTTAAAGAAGTTTATTATTGATGTGTGTGTTTATGGTGCATGTGGGCTCACTGCATCATGACAGCATGTGGAAGGCCAAGAAGAAGTTTGTGGAGTTGATTCTCTCCTTCGACCTTTACCTTGGTTCACAGATCAGACCCTGGTTATCAGACCTGCCTGGCAAGGGCTTCACCAGCTGAGCCATCTCTCCTATGTCCACTCCCATCCCCTGCTTGTGTATTCATTTTATTTTATGTATGTGGGTGTTTTGCTGTGTCTCTGTACCACATGCATGCAGCACATCTAGAAGCCAGCAGAGTGCTGTATGCCCTGGACCTGGAGTTACAAATGGTTATGAGTGGTCATGCAGGGCCCTGGGATTTGAACCCAGGTCCTCAGGAAGAGCAGCTCATACTTAACCACTGAGCCATTTCTCCAGCTTCCCTTTTTGTTTCTTAACAGACATTTTAGTCTGGGTGCTTTCTTTTTATACAGTTTGGCTTTTCCTTTTTCTCTAGAACTTCAAACCCCCCAAGCGGCCTTTCCGACGGATGAACTATTCAGATGCTATCGTGTGGCTGAAGGAGCATGATGTAAAGAAAGAAGATGGGACCTTCTATGAGTTTGGAGACGTATGCATCCCTTTCTCATTGCTTCGGAGGAGGTTGTGTGATTAAGCAGGTTGCTGCTTGTGGCTGCTTAGTGCTGTTGGATGCCTCTGCTTGTCCTCACTCAAGTCAACAGTAGCAAAAATTCCTTCTTAAGGTTACCTGGATTTATAACAGAGTGAGCCTTAGGACAGTGTCTTTTTTGTGGGGTTCCAAAATACTAGAGTTCCCTCTTACCACACAACATCCTTGTTCTCTTGCCACTCTCACGAGCATCCCACAGCCAACTCATTCTCAAGCCTCCCAGGCTGGGATCCCAGCATGCATTTGGGGTGTCAGTTACCGCTTACTGAGACCTGTATGCTTGACCATTCCTAGTTCGCTGTTTGCATGTGTGTGTTCACAGGTGAAATGTGAGGCAGCTGCTACACAGCAGAGTTTTGCTTTGGGTTTAGAAGTAATTTATGTTGAGAACAAATTACACAACCAGCTCTTCATGTATCGCCCTTGCTGTCTTTGTGTAGTGTGATTTTGAACTGAAGGTTTAAGTACCTCGTTATACCTAATACTTAGCATGAGTGAATGGAACATTTGCCAGCTCTAGATCTCCGGTGTTCCGGTCCCTGAGATGGGCTTCTCTCTCAGCGTGCTGTGTAACTGAAGGCTAATGGCCCAGGTGTCCTCATGTTTATCTTGAAGTGATATCCTCTTCCAGATTAGGTGGGCAGGGGCCATGTACTGTGCATTTACACCGTCCACAGCATGAGGGCGCTAGAGCAGGCGACTAGTCTACAGGCTTTTCCATTCGCCCCATAAGAACCCAGTGTGGGAGGCAGACACAAGCTAAGAGGTGAGATCAGAGTGTTCCCCCATTTCATCCTTGGCTCTCCATACCTCACAGGCTGTAGGGTTTCAGGGACCAGAGCCAGTAACCACCTAGTTCCGTGAGTCTTGTCTAGTTCTCAGTCAGTTTTTACTGGACAAGAGTTTTGGATCTGATTTGAATATGGTTTCCTGAGGGATGTTTTGGAGAAAGACTAATTTAGCTTGGTTTCTCATTGTATAGTATTTCCTGGCTACTGTTGCAGGTCTGCTGACACCTACAAACCTGATGTTGGTTAATTGTTTTATCACTGTTTCTACCATTGACTAAGTGGTTTTTTGTAACAGGAAGGAGGTCAGGTAACAGTTTAAAATGAGTGTCTGCAGTACACTGCAGATCAGTGATGTCCTGGAGCATGTGCAGATTGCCTTCTGCTCTGGAGACAAAATGGCCCATGTCCACCGGAGAACTTGAGTCTGGCTGCTGACTAATACAGTGCAGTATCCAGTCATAGCTTAGAGATGCCTGGACAGTGGGGTCATTCCATAGCAGCAGTCAGCACACTGTGTGTGCTGTGTTAGAAAGAGATCCTGTCACAGTTCATTTAATAGCCACAAGTAGGTCTTATTCTTTCTAAAAGAAATTGTTCCTATATGCATGCCTGTGGGTTTTAGGTCCATATGTATTCTCTACTATGTTGTAGGAGCATACCAAGGGCTGACTGAAGGGTGAAAGAGCTGCTTTCTGTTTGGAGTTCGAAATGCTAATGAAATCTGGTTTACCCTCAGGATATTCCTGAAGCTCCTGAGAGACTGATGACAGACACCATTAACGAACCAATCCTACTATGTCGGTTTCCTGTGGAGATCAAGTCCTTCTATATGCAGCGCTGTCCTGAGGATCCTCGGCTTACTGAATCTGTCAGTCTGAACCCATGAGTATTGGAAAATTTGCTTTTTAGGGTGTGGAAGCTGTCATTTGTGATAAGATAAAATGTAGCTTGTGGCAAATATTTTATAAATCTAGAATGACAGTAGTTAAAGTAAAAAAAAAAAAAAAAAAAAGATTTCTTCCCCGATCAGAGTTGACATGTTCTGTTAAAGAATTTGGTAACACTTGAATTTTGCATAGTCACAGGGCTTCCTGTCGAGTTAGCAGCTCAGCATGTGATTCTCCTTAAAGCCTTGCAGTCATGTCTGATAGGCTGGTAGTAACTATGGGGTTTTTTTGACTCATTATTTAAAGGTTGACGTTTTGATGCCCAATGTCGGTGAGATTGTGGGAGGCTCGATGCGCACTTGGGATAGTGAAGAAATTCTAGAAGGCTATAAAAGGGAAGGAATTGACCCTGCTCCTTATTACTGGTATACAGATCAGGTAAAAGCAATGGTTTAAGCTTTTTTTTTTTTTTCTTTTTCACTCTAGTACTTTTTGCATGCATTGAAAGGTTTAGGAAGCCAGAATCCCAGGTAGTGCATGAGTGTTTAGTTGAGCTGTGTTTGCTGTGTGTAGCATTTGGGTATTGCCATTTTTGTCTTTAGCCAAGTTATGTGTCAATTTTATTGGTAAAGCTCTTTATCTGCTGCAGGTTGTTCTTGTTTTTGTTTTGATGTGTATGGTTGGTTTGCCTGCATATATGTTTCACATGCAGTGCCCCTAGAGACCAGAAGAGGGCTTGAAATTTACAGATAGTGATGAGCCACTGTGCAGATGCTGGGATTTGAACCCACGCCCTCTAGAAAACAGCCAGTACTCTTAGCTGCTGAGCTACCTTGCTAGCCCCAGCTGCAGTTTTAAAAAATGAATTATTAGATCCTACTAACATGTAATAATAGTCTTCACTTTTCCTGTAATAAATAAAGACAGTTAGTTAGAAAGGTTGAAATCTCTTTGAGGTTGGTTCATTGAACTATTTCTCTCGTCATGGCTTATGAAGTCCTGTGGATTTAGGTTGAATTAGTACTACAGTGAGCTAACTGTTAAATTGTGGAAGTTAGCTCATTGTAGTAATAATTTTAAGGTGATTACATACAGTTTTAAGGTAAGCATTCATTCTGTCTCTTTCCTCTTATTTATTGAACAGAGAAAATACGGTACATGTCCTCATGGAGGCTATGGCTTGGGCTTGGAACGATTCCTGAGTTGGATTCTGAACAGGTATCACATCCGAGATGTGTGCTTGTACCCTCGATTTCTCCAGCGCTGCAGGCCGTAACCACGGGCCCCTGAAGCACGAAAGAAGGGAATGTTCATGAAAACTTAAGGCTGTCTCTACAAAAGAACAAACATCACATTATTCTTGATTTCTGGTTGTGGGTAGTAGCTCTTTCCTGTTTTTGTTTTTTCTTCTCATTATCATAAAAGGCAGTAGATGTTATTTGAGCATTAAGGGACATCGATGTCCCTTTAATAAAAATACTCATTACAAAATTTTGAGGAATTACATGGCATGTCACTCTTCAGTTATGGAGACATCTTATCATAATGTAGGTTATGATCATTGTATTAAATATGATTATACCATATGATTATACCATATACCATATGATTATACCATATGATTATACCATTTTTAATTATGATCTGACATTCCAGTAATTTCATCTTTTTGTCCTTTTAAATGTCACTAGAATTCTTTAATTTTTTTGTGTACATCTGTTACAGCAAGCATCAAAAGAGAAATTGGCTGTTTGACATAAAAATTCTAGTATTATAGTGTAACAGTCGTACATACTGGAATTGAATACATAGTCCTTTACATTTGCTATTAAGCTTTCCTAAATTCATACAGTGTTTATAATTCTGAGGGGTATGAATTGATAGGGAAAAATTAATGAAGGGCAACGAACATGATTTGGATGGTGGGTTATTTAAATGATTCCATCCTCCTTAGCTTTTAGTTTAATTGCTGGGGCCAGACAGGGCTTCCCTCTTCTAATGTAATTCTCGAGTAGCAAAAATTAAATACATTTCTAGAAGACTTAGCACCTGGAATCTTAGCCAGCGCAGGCAGCTAGGTCATCCCTGCCTTGGCCTAGGGTACCGTCGGTGCTGCCTTGCCGACTCGTAGGTTTCCTGAATGGCTGCAGTGCACAGTTGACTAGGTTCTTCCCTGTAAGCATGCCATGTGTTCTCAAGGACTGTATTCCCACCAATCAATAAATAAACACTTGTAAAAAAAAAAATCCGCTGATTTATTTTCTCAGTGTTGACCACTGACCATCTCTGACTCACATTTCATATGCATTTTTTGAGTCTGTCATGATTATTTGATACTGAATTTAATATTAGAATTACATGATAGTGAAAATAAGTTTTTAAAATTAGATACTTGGGTCCTGGTTACAACTTTTTTGTTGGTAGTTTTAAATACATTAATTTTTCTACTGTTTTGCAAATAAGTAAAATGACTGGTAGAAATGGGGCATTTGTGATCTTGAACCTGGAAGAATGTCAAGAAGCTATACTGGCTAAGTTTACCAATTGGCTTGACCAGAATTTAAGGGAAGAGGTTAGGCTCAGTTAGCTTGAATTTTGATTGTATAGATAGGTTGATAGTTAAAATACTGAAAGAGAACCAGGATTCGGTGAAATAAGGAATCAGATATGGTGACCTGGGACCAAGAAACAGACCATGCATCATCACAGACACGGTTCAGGGCACTTCCTTTCTCATTGTGTGAGTCTTCCTCCGCTCTAAGGATCAAATGCCATCCCTCAAGCCTTTCAAGGACCAGCTTGCAGACACCCCTGATTCTAGTTCCTGCCCTCACTGAGCTCTCATACCACAGCTCTTCCTCTCAGAAGCTTGTTGATGGTCACATCAGAACTCTCAGCGTCTCCTTCTTAAGTAGACCTGCTCAGAGAAGCGAGAAGCTAATATGATTCAGATTACAAATGATGCCCAATTTAGGATAGTTCAGTTTTTGGCTTTATGCAACTATATGAAAGATTATTCTATGAAGCATTTTCCTTTTCATCTTTAGTAGTCAACAAATTACAAGTATTAAATACTTTATAAAATATGCCATGTGTCAGTATTTTGCTTACTGTTAGCTCAGTGCTCTATTTTAAGATAGGCGAGGCCATATTATATTTATGTAAGTATGTCTATTTTCTACCTATGCTGTTTTCAGCTTAACACCATGATTATGGGAGAGTAACTTCACTCTACTCCCAGAAGCACCTGGGCTTACTATCAATTTCCCTTAAATCCCCTTCATCTGTTTTTAGCAATTCAGATTTCTCTTTATCTTCTTCCCACCTTGCTATTTGTATCAATTCCTTAAAATATATATATAGAGAGAGAGACAGATTCAGCTCTGGGTGCATATTGTAATTACTTGATTTTATAAATAATAATGCCTGGATTTTACACTAAACAAGCTGAATCTGCACTGATGGATGAGGCCAAGATATTTTTTGAAAATTCCCAAGTGAAACTGGTACAGGCTAATGCTGACAGTTAAACTAAAATGAACCTTAAGGCTATCTTCTTACTATAATACTTACAGACTTAAATATTTCTGCTCATCTAGTTGAAATGGACTTGGGAAAGGCTGTGTTTTTTAAACTGTCTCAGCATCATGTGTGTCTTTCAAGCCTTCCAGGGACAAAGGCACCACGAGGTTCAGGTACTATAATTCATACCACCTGGACATCATCCAAGGTAGCGAGTCTTATGTTAAAAGTGTATTATTTCTTGTTCTGTTAGGCAGATAACAGCTTGATCAGAATTAGGTGAAGTTATTAGTGTGAATATTGTTGAGGTAGAGAGTGAAAGTTCGGCTTATATCTGGTATAGCATACCATCTTAGACACGGAAGTTGTCAAAGTTTAGCTTAATTTAAAACTTACCTCCATGTTGCTGGATCACATGCTTTTCCTTATTGATGCTTCATTTTGGATGCCATCCGTTCTGTGGAAGGCAAGAACTGTACCTTTCCCGTCTGCGCTGCTCCTGCTCACTATTACGTTGTAATTTCTTTTGGATACGCAGTAAATTGGAATTGCTTTTCCTTCTGTGCCTTTTCATTCTTCTTACAGTTAGTAGTATCAGGTTTTATTCAGTTGATTCAATCCCAAAAGACATTCAGACATACTGGGCAGTCTCTCTGTTCCATTCTTCCTGTAAAAGTCTCCTGGGCTGCCTACCTGCCTTTACTTAGAGCCTTCAACAGCTTGCCCATGAATGCAGTCTTCAGTTGGCCATGGGATAGGGGAGCTGTGCCCCACTGCTGAGTGGGAACCTGGGAATTTGACAGCTGCTTTCACAGACTTTCAGTCCATCTCATTATAGCGTGTTTTTCTCATCTCTACTTCCAAAGACACCTGCTGCCACCAGTCCAGCCACTAGGGATTCTGTTGTCTAAATCTAAATGGTTCTTATTTTAGAATGGCCAGCTTACAATTCAGTTTTTCTTTGGCTGACTGAAGCATGAAATAGTGATTCATCTGCTCTCTAGCTTCTAAAATTCTGTTGCTGTGGTAATCTCCCCCCCCCCCCCCCTTTTTTTTTTTTTTTTTTTTTTTTTATTTGTGCTTGAAGACAGAAAGCACATTCTAAGACCATTCTAAGACCTTCGTTGAGACTTCAGTGGGATTTGGGCTAAAGTGAAGTTAAATCTGTGTGTCCAAGTCTCTTTACCCAGAGGTCGTTACTTTATTTGAGCACAAATCAGAGTGACGTCAGTACAAGGAGAGGAATATGCAGTCGATAGCTGTTGGGAAGGACAGTTTGGCGAGGTAGGGAGACATGAAACTGTTGAACAATTGTTGTTTACGTTTGAGTGGGTCTTTGGGATCTGAGCGGCATTATCCTTGGACTGTAGTTGTTGAATTTTCCTGGTGCATCCCCATTCAGCTCTGAGAGAATTCATAGGTTTTCAGCCATGCTCAGCAGCTCTAATAAACTCAAGACACTGGCAGTGGACTCCCAAGGGCGCTCTGGCCTCTGCCTCTGCCTCTGTTACCTTATCTATTTATTTATCCATTTATCTATTTATCTATTTATTCATTTATCTATCTATCTATCTATCTATCTATCTATCTATCTATCTATTTATTTATTTTTGAGTTGTATTCTTGAAGAATGGAACAACTGGCTATCTGGCTTCAGGCAACTCCAGGCCCTCTGGAAATGTGTCCCTCATCTGTAGAATGGAGTAGAATCTCCTTTTAGACAATGTTTGTAGTGAATGGAGTTAATGGTCGACAGAGTCTAAGCACTCAGTGGAAACCCCTTTAAAAACAAAAACTCATATTTCCTGTTTCCTCTTGGCTAAATGTGGGTATGAGCCAAGAACAAGGCTAACTTTCTTTACCGCTGCCGTTAAAAGCCCACATCTGTTTTGTTGTTGTTCAACCAACATGGTGAATGTATTATAGCTATTCCTCTTCTCCCCATTCCCCCCCTCCAGGCAGGGTTTCTCTGTATACCCTTTGCCGTCCTGGAACTCTATAGACCAGTCTGGCCTACATCTCAGAGAGATCCACCTGCCTCTGCCTCGTGCTGGGATTAAAGGTATGAGTCACCATGGCCCAGCTTTTTCTTTTTCCTTCCTTCCATTCCTTCCCTTCCTTCCTTCCTTCTTTCCTTCCTTTCTTTCTCTTCCTTTCTTTCCCTTCCTTCCTTCCTTCCTTCCTTCCTTCCTTCCTTCCTTCCTTCCT
>NW_026596040.1:25367652-25408651 GCF_907164565.1 Psammomys obesus | reverse complement strand
TCTTTCTCTCTTTCTTTCTCTCCCTCCCTCCCTCCCTCCCTTCCTGTCTCCCAGCCCAGCCCTGCCCTGCTTCTCTCCTCCCAGTCCCACCCTCACACCCCACTTCTCCCACTCCTCCCTTTCCTTCTCAGAGAAGCGCAGGCTCCGCAGGTGTATCAGTCTACTCTGGCACCTCCACTTGCAGTAGCAGGCAACAAGAGTTGGAGACAGCCCCCTGCTGCTATTGTTAGAGGACCCACATATTGACCAGGCTGCACATCTGCTACATATGTGTTGGGGGTCTAGGCCCAGTCTATGCATGCTGTTTGGTGGGTGGTACAGTCTCTGAGCCCCCATGGGCCCAGGTTAGTTGACTCTGGTGGTCTTGTGTCCTTGACACATCTGGCTTTTGCTGTCCTCCCCCCCCCCCACACTCTTCCATAGGAGTCCCCAGGCTTAGCCATTCTTTGGTTGTGGATGTCTGCGCTGGATGAAGCTAGGGTTCTGTCTGCAAGCATAGCAGAGTGTCATTAATAGTGAAGGGGTGTTGAGCCCACATCTGTTGACTTACCCAGGAAGAGCCCCGTGATTCAAGGGCTGGTTAATGGGAAGGAAATGGACTCATTAGGTAAGCGAGCAAACCCAAGGTGATCATGAGCTTGGGTCCTGAAAGACCACCTCTAGTCACTGCCTCAAGTCAATTTATCCTCAGGTGAGTGTGAAGTTTAGGTTTAGGTGAGGATGTGACTGGTGACTGCAGAACACTGTCTCTCTAGTAGTCAGAAGAGGATTTTCTATAGTCACAGGTCCTAATGCCTGGTAAGTCTTGAGAGCAGCTTTGTTTTTTGTTTCTTTTCGAGACAGGGTTTCTCTGTGTAATAACCTTGGCCATCCTGGACTTGCTTTGTAGACCAGGCTGGCCTCAAACACACAGAGATCAGCTGCCTCTGCCTCCTGAGTGCTAGCATTAAAGGCTCCTGCCACCATACCCAGGGTTTTGAGAATATCTTTGTTTTGTCTGCTTTGGAGTCTAGGTTTTAGAATGGGGTGAGGAGGAGTGCTAGGTTTGAACAGTCATTACATTATTGCTCAGGGGCTGCATCTTCCAAGAGAGGATCACAGAGGGATCCTTACACTGGACAGGTCTCATCTCTTCCCTTAGCTTCTCTTCACCCCAGTGTCTTCTCAGGCTCAGTTTGCTCAAGTTTTCTCTCATAAAATCATTCCTGTGGTTTGCCTTTTCAGACATCACTACTTAATGTTAGGGTCCAGAGGAAGCCACACAAACCACTCAGACACCAGTCTCAGTCAGAGATGGATGGTTTATTGAACTGTACACCCTAAGACTGACCATGGTCAGGGACACAGTGGACTCAGGAGCCAAACTGTGACATTAAGTGTTTCCCAGAGTTAGCTTATAAAGGCACAGTTAGTTCATACATTGGGGTGGATGGTGGAGCAGGGTGGTCAGCTCTGACTCAAGTTATTTTTGCTAATTATATAAGCAGTCCTAGCTAACCTTGAAAGTATGCCTGGCAGCTTGTACAGAGATTCTTTTATGTCAGCAATGAGCTGAGGTAATGTGCCAGGTGGGCCTGAAACAAAAATGGCTATAGTTGTGCCAAAAGGAGCAGGCCTCAACACTTAAGTCAATCCTCCTGCCTTGGCCTCTCAAGTGCTACCATGCTGACAGTTCCTTTTTTAAGTTCTAACATCACTTTGGTGAGCATTCCTTTGCCCTTGGATCCTGAAGTCAGTTCAGCTTCTGCTCCTTTATCTTCCACTGTAAATAGATTCATTGGATAAATTTAATGCTTTCCGTCATAGCTGAATGTGAAAAGAAGAGCTCTTGGAATCAGAACTGGAGGCAGGCGGTGGAGCTAGTGTCAAAGCCCAAGCTGTTAGGTTAGAGTTGGGGCTAAGACTTGATACGAGCCAAGGTGTTGAGGGCCTTGAAGCAGAGCATTCATACAGAACAGTGCACACCTCCTAAGTGTGCCGCTCTGAGTTTTCACAGGTGACCCTCGCTTCCAGGATTTCCATACAAAAGCAGGATGGTGGAACTAGGGCCAGAGGTCCATGCAGAGGGGCCTCAGAGGCCTGGTTCTTCTTAGAGAAATCCAGAAAACTGGCTTTCCAGCTCATAGCAAAAGGAGCTTGTGCTTAGCTCTGGAAGGGAATAAAATCCCCCCTCCCCCAAGAGTAGATTGTAAATTAACATACCTTAAAAGAGCAAGACTGCAAAGCCAAGAAAATAACATCAGTCTGTCCAAGACTCAGGACACCCCTGAATGCTGGACAGGCTCCGTGGGGACCCTTTTGCCACCATGGAAACAAAAGCACTTATAAATATGAGCTAAAAAAAAAAAGTTATGAGCCATGGGAAGAAATAATGTGTCTAGACACATGGTCTCTCTTAATGTTGGTCCAGATTAGTATGCTAATTTAGTATGCTACTAAGATAAAGGAACCGTTAGAAACCCGTGTGTATCATGGTGCTCCACGGGGAGCACTCCAAAGTCCACATCAAAGATTCATTATCACCTGCAAAGTCCTACTACATCAAGGAGCCTTGGTGTCCTTTCACCTCCAGCCTCACTCTGATCAGGCCATGTGACTGCCTCTCGGGTCCTCTGTGTCCTCTAAAAGAACTTGATTTCCTAACTTCAAGATCCAGCTCAATGTTCCTCCCACTTCCACCTTTTAAGCACTGGGATTATAGGTGTATGCCACCATACCTGGCTTCAAAAATACAGTTCCTGCTAGAGGCATGGTGGCACATGCTTTTAATCCCAGCACTCAAAGGGAGAGGCAGGCAGATCTCTGTGAGTTTGAGCCTGTCTGGTCTACATAGTAAGTTCCAGGACAGCCAGGGCTACATAGAGTCTGTCTTGAGAAACCAAAGCCACCCAAACAAAACGCATGCTCTTAGCCCAGAAATTATAAACTATGGATGCAGGATTACAGAAAAAGTATTTCGGATGAGACTGTGGGGGTAGTTAGTTCCATTATAACAGGTATTCAAAGACTTGCCAGTCCCCAGTAGAAGGTAGGGAGTAACTAGGCTGGGTTCTTCCCTTCAAACTTTGGGAGGCATGTGGCCCTGTTGACACTTTAGCAAAACGGTTCCTCACCTTTGCAGATCTCTTTCCGGACCAACTTCCAGAACCCTGCCCCTCGGGGTTGCTCCTTTTCGGAGTTCATATCTCCCTGCACTACAGAAACAAGCAGGTCCAGCCTCTGCATTTTTCCGCCTCTGCTTTTCTCCCTGGCCCCTGGCCATACCAGATAACATACATATTTTGTATCTTCAGCTGTGTCATACACAGTTGCCTAAGTGACCTTCTAGAACAATTGTTCCATATGGGTACTGATTATTATCCAGTGCCAAACACTAGGTGTCTGGCGGTGGACTTTGCCTTCAGACTTGTCTCCTAAATGAATGAGCTACTTCCAAGTACAAGTTCCTTTAGCATGTTTTCCCACTTTTATCTTCCACGTCACCTGGAACAGCACTTTTCTCACTGTGGAGACACTCAGTGAGTGTGAGGCCTAATGGGCTCCAGGCTCCTTGTGGTTGAAGTTGGTTTAGTCAAAGTATGCAGTGCTTGGGTCTGGATTTGGTGGCTTAGGTCTTAATTGTGAGGACAAGGGCTCAGATTTCCCTGAGTGATTATTTTAAGCTCACCATTTGTCATGGGGAGCCGCTCTTTCTCCTGCACGGAAGCCCTTCCCCCAGTCCCTTTCTGATTAAAGAGACAAAGTCGAGTAATCTAAATTTAGTTTGTGTAGCTCAGAGGTGCCAATCACTGCAAATAATGAATTAGGGGAGTCTCCCCTTCCCTGAAGCACTGAGCTGAAACCAACAAATTCATTTTATTTAGAACTACAGGCTGAACTCCAGAGTGTTGTCTGTGACAGGCAAGTGCTTTATTCACTAATTAAGTCGCCCAGGCTCAGACAAATCTCCTCCCTAGTGGCAGTGCTGCTTATCTTGGTCAACATGAAGGCTGTGTCTTCCAACCTGCTGTTTGCTAATGGAATTGGTATAGAATTTTGCTTAAAAAGTGTAAGCTGGGGAGAGAGCAGAAGCATACATATGCATGTTTGTGTATACACACACACACACACACACACACACACACACACACACACACACCATATTTATTTAGCCTTTCAAGGGCTTTCAAATTTTTCTATAACCCAGCATCCAGACTTCACAACTTCTGGTCTAAGAACATGTTTTCCTGTTTGTTTGTTTATTTTTGATTCCTGAAACAGGATCTCTCTAGGTAGCCGGGGCTGTCCTTGAACTCACTGTGTAAACCAGGCTCTCCTCAAACTAACAGAGATCCTCCTACCTCTGCCTCTGAGTGCTGGGATCAAAGGTGTGTGCTACCATGCCCAACCAGAATTGTATTTTTGAAGCCAGGTATGATGGTATATGCCTATAAGCCCAGTGCTTAAATGGTGGAGGCAGGAATACCAAAGAGTTCAGGATTATCTCACCTACATAGTAAGTTCAAGGCCAGCCCAGACTGCAGGAGACCCTTTTCAAGATGATAAAAGCACTTTTTTTTTTTTTTTTTTTTTTAAAAACTATCAGTTTTAACAGTATTCAGATGAGGTGTATTTTATCTGCTTTTATTTCATAATAATAACAACTTAAAAACCTATTCAACAGGCAGCTGTTGTATTTCATGTAAGCACAACCTCAAGTAATATCATTTGTGCTATCAGAGTCAAAAATTAGCAAAAGGGTTTAGCCTGGTGGCTCAGGCCCATAACTCCAGCTACAGGGGATGCTAGGCAGGAGGGTGCTAGGCTTAAGGCCTGCCTAAACAGAAAGTAGAAAAATAAAATCACAACAGTTTGCTTCACTCATTTTCTATTCCTAACGTATGTGCCCACACTTGTGAGCGCTGTGGTGCACATGTGGAGGTTAGAAGACAGCTTTCTGAGCTGGTGCTGTCCTTCCACCATGGATTCCAGGGGTCAGAGGTGGTCAGGCTTGAGCAGCAAGCAAGCGCTTTACCTGTAAAGCTACCTTCTCAACCAGCCCAAGTTTTGCTTTCTTTTGCCAACCCATGAATCTACTGTATGTGCCTTTACACACCGAGAATTTTGAGAGTTTTTCAAAGTCAGTAAACAGATGTAAATAAAATGAAAGAACTGATGTTCATTCATTTTTTAAAATGTTATTGGATTAATGTCTGGAATAAAGCATGTTGACATTTTTTTTTTTTCTTTCTGGTCACACACGTAAATTTAACCCATCTCACACAGCTGCAGCTTTTGTGAGAATTGGCCACATTTTGCTTCATCACTAATCACTAGCATTTCCCTGGGAGGGGCCAAGAAACTCCTATTATCGTCGCTTAGCAGTCGTGCTTAGCACTCAGGATGGCAGCGTGACTCCTTCAGGGCCTCCCAGAGCCGACAGAACAGACATCTTAGACCTGTGACATCACCTTGCATTGTCTGGCACAGCGTTTCGAAGTGTGTGGTGGGAGCTCTGCAGTTCACTTCTAAGTGAACTTTAAGAAACCCCAGCTTTACACGGGCAGCATAAAGGTCATTTTGTAACGGGTATTCTGGTGTTAGCTGAGTTCATTCCATGTGACAGGCAAAGGACTGGCCCTGTTTTGTCCAGTCTGCCTGCATCTCCTAACTTTCCCTCAACCTCTCTCTAGGGCAATCTCAAATTAAAACCACTTTGACTTTGAGAGTCAGGAATTGGCAAACAACTTGGCCTGGTGGCTCAGCATTGCAGTCTCAGCTACTGGGGAGGCTGAGGCAGGAGGATGGCAACTTACAAACCCCTGAAATGTAAAAAGAAGTATGGTGGGGCAGCGACAGACCATTGCCTAGCACGTGTGGGGCCAGGCTCCGGCCTAGTAGGAGGTCATTTGGTATTTCTCAGGGAGCATGTTTGAGCTTGAAAGTCCTGTTGGTTATATTTATATTTTACGTCGGTCTTATAAACAATAAACTAATAAAGCCAAGAGCTCAGATTATAGCCACAGGAAACTAATATTCAGGTTGATCTGGACTCTCATCTTTTTTCAGCTAACCTACCTGCCTACCTTCCTTCTTCCTTCACTCCCTCCCTCCCTCCCTCCCTCCCTTCCTCCTTCTCTCCTTCCGTTCCCAAGGCCTCCATGAGGTCCTGCTCTGTTGTTCCTCTGTTTTCCTAGAATACTCTGAGTCTTTCAAAAATACCATCTGTTCTGCTAAGTCTCTCCACAGCCCTTCCTTAATGCAGTCAGCATCTGCCTTCTTGACCTCCATTACCCCTCCCTTTTTTTTTTTTTTTTGGTGTTTCGAGACAGGGTTTTCCTGTGTAGCCTTGGCTGCCCTGGACTTTGTAGACCAGGCTGACCTTGAACTCACAGTGATCCGCCTGCCTCTGCCACCCAGAGTGCTGGGATTACAGGCTTCCCTCACACCAGCAATATTACGCTGGCTTCTTTTGTCTCAAACTCTGCTACAGAGAGAGCTGCTGCTAAGAAAGCAAAGAATGATGCTCCTGCCAACAACTAAACGCGCGCGCGCGCGCACACACACACACACACACACACACACACACACACACAAAACAAAAGCAAAGCAACAAATAAAACCCCACCCTCTTTCTAACAGGGTGAAAGACTGCACTGTGGTGCAGTAGCGAAGCAACCAAAATGGGGAAAGGAGGTAAAAGCATGGGCACATCTAAGGACAGTTATGGAAACGTCTAGAAAGTCTTTTGCTAAGTCTCGGCCAGCTTCAAACAGGTTGGCAGAACCGACCGGAAGGCCCTCCGGCGCCTCAGACCAAGCAGGACGTGGGTGCGCTGACCCGTGGCGGCAGGAGCAGGGATGCCACAGGCCTTATCTCAGGCTATCTGCCGCAGCCTCCCGCCGGGGCAGCCCCTGGCTACCTCCGCCCACAAGCCCCGCCCTCCTGGCCACACCCCGGGGCGGGTGTCCTGCCGGCCCCGCCCCCGCCGGCCGCGGATGCGCGGTGATAAGGCTCTGGGGCGCCGTTGCGGATCTTTGCCAGGTCGTCGCTCCCTGGCTCTGCCGTAGCGCCGCCGCAGAGGATCCCTGGCCGTCCCGGAAATGCTTTCGGCCGGCGCCAACATGGCTGCGGCCCTGCGGGCTGTGGGCGCACTGCCCCGCCAGCCGCGTAAGTTGGGTTGCGTCTGAGTTCTCGAACGCGAGGAGCGCCCGGGAGGCCGCGGGTTCAAGTCGCAAGGGCCAGCAGGGGCGGGGCCCGAGCAGGAGCTGGATTTGGGAAAGGTCTCTGAAGGACCTGACACCTACAGAACCTCCAGTAACGCAGGCGTCGCTGTCACCATCACTGTTGTCATCTGCCTGGCAGTTCGCTCTCTGCTGATGGCGATCAGGGTACCTACCGCTGTGCTTTCCAAGCCACGACTTCTGGGTAGACGGACTCACGGTGGGGAGGCCTAGAGTTTTTGTGGGATATTTGGAGAACAAATGAGACCTCAAGTGTTGCTGGTACACTTCGTGGACGTAGGGTGTACGCACTACATGAGCTGGGACTGAATTGAGCAAGGACACTTTGGGCCAGGGTCCCAACCACGCCAACCTAGCTTATTTGTTGTGACGATTAGTACGCAGGTGAAGTAGGCAGCGTAGAGCCCTCGGTTACTGATGTTAAAGACTGCTTACGTAATGAATTTTAATGGTGACTACACCTGACACTGTTTCAAAGGAGTTTCCTAATGTCCATTTGGCACCTACTTCAGGTGGAGAAAATCTGCTCCGAACATCCATCCACGTATTCGTTATTGCAGGTGCCTTTGTTAGAAGACTAATACAGTACAAAGATCAGCTCACTAACCACACTGGAAAACAAAAGGTATTATCTTTAAGATAGGGACAGTGCCAGAAAAGGAAGTACTGAATTAATCTTTTCTTTCACCATCCTTTCCAGTGGCAAATAAAGTCCAATAGACCCGAGACTGGAGGTCATGAAACAATATGAGAAATGAAAATTTTTTTTTGTGTAAGTCAAAAGTAGCTGGATGAAAGGATTCAGAAACCACCTATATCCCAATTCCAGCTGTTACAGGCTCCAACCCTTTAAAAAGTACTTTTTTTTAAATTCCTTGAGAATTTCATATATGCACACAAAATATTGTGATCATATTCACCCCCAACTCTTTTTCCTAATTCTTTCCAGATTCATAACCACTCCCCACCCCTCTCAACTCTCTGTCTCCCCTTCCTCCCCCGCCTCTCAGTATCTAAGTCTAATTTATATGGGTATATGGTTATCCCTTGGGTGTGAAGCCCCCATTAGAGCAAGGCCAGCCTATCAGGGGCTTCGCCTTTAAAAAGAGCCCGACTCTGCCTTCTTCAGAAGCCATCGATTGACAATAGCTCCTTAGAGAGGGTTAGGGGTCAGGAGCCCCTCGCCACACCATGATGGGACGTTGACTCGCTTGGTCTGTTTTTCAAGCCTTGTGCAGCAACTACAGCGAGTTCATGAGTCCAGCAGTATGTCGTGGCTAGAAGACAGTGTGGCTCTTACCATCTTTCTACTCCTGCTTCTGCCATGTTCCCTGAGCCTGCTGTGGTCATGGGTGGGATATGAACATTTGTGGTGGAACACTTCATTCTTTGCATGTTAACTAGTTGTGAATTTCTGTGTTAACTGCTCACGTTCCAATTTTTAAGGTGCTCTTGTACTACTTTTATCATTGTTGTTAACAGGAAAAGATTAATATTAGACAAGAGAAAAACTGAGTGTTTTCTGCGACTGAATTCTGGAATTGAAACTGGAAAAAGCAAAGTCTTATATTCTATATTTTTATCATTTAGAATTAATAAGCTGCTTACTCTAGTGTGTTCTATCTACATGTACCATACCACACCCCACCCCATACCCCCTGCTCTTATTTTCCTTATTTAAGAATTCCATTAGATCGATGCACATTTTTTTTTAAGATTTTATGAAGAAATTAAACTTATCTTTCATGTAATCCCTCTTTATTTTGCCTTGTATATTTTCCAGTATACAAAATGATAGTTTGTTTTGTATTCAGTGCTTTTATGTTCATTTCCATTTATTTAAAAATTTAGTTTGAGTTATGTGTCTGTGTGTGGGTATATGCATATGACTACAGATGCCTACAGAGGCCAGAGGGGTGCGATCCCCTTGGGGCTGGAGTACAGGTGTTTGTGAGCTACCGGGTGTGGGGGCTGGGAACTGAACTCAGGTCCTCTGCAAGAGCAGCCAGTGCTCTTAACCCCTGAGCTCTCTAGCCCCAATATATTTTAATTTTCAAATGGACAGTGTTGGGTGGGGTGCAGGCAGTCCTTTTTCTGTTCACTGTTATGATCCATTTAACTGGCCAAATCTGGGAAGCCAAGTCCCCGTGGCCCCTAAAGTCCCTGCTTCTAAGATAGTGTGGGATTCTGTGTAATTTTAGTTAGTCTATGTACTTCGTACAATTTGTATGGGTTTCTCTGTGACATTTTCATAAAGCACCTGACGCTTTGAGCATACTCACCTCCTCTGTTATCTTCTCTGACCACCTGCTCCATATCTGTAATAGCACAGTAGTAGGAGAGGGGTGTTTTAGAAATGTTCTTGAGGGGTATGTTAATCCTAAGTCACAGTAGGAAGCACCCCTTATCAGTCCCCAAATTTGGTCAGCTACAGACAAGAATTTTGTAAACAAGGGCATGGCAATAGTTTGGAAGCTTGGAAATTGTACTAGGAGATTGTAGTCTGACCCAGATCACACTGCTGCGAAGTGGGGAGCAGAACTTTGTCAGGCCTGTTTGATTCAGCCTGAACTTTGCTCTCAGCAGGGCACTGAGAGGAGAAAAAGGCAGCCGACATCGAGTCCCAGACCAGTTTCTCACCAGGTGTTGTGAGAGTGGAAAAGGAGGTTACTTGTGTATCATGAAGTAGATACTGCCCCTAATTATTTGCCTCAGTGTTTCCATTTAAGTTTGCTGTTTGTTTAGGACCAATGTTCCATGTTATCCTTGGTTCAGTTATTTTCCTGGCCCACTCCCTACTCTTGTAGCACTCAGGCCAAGAGTATAGATTAAACATGTGTATTGTACATAGAAAAGTACAATACAGTACAAAAAAGTACAGCCTTCACCAGTAGACCTTTATGAGCAGCTGGAAGGATGGGGTCTTGAGTGCTCCTAAACCCCTGCAGAGAAGAGGCCTTGAGATTGTTGACCTGCAGGCATTCTTGCTTTTCTTCCCACCACCAGGCTTCTTTTCTATCACCCCTAGGCTACCCTTACAGACAGCTTAACCAGGTTACAAACTGCTTATATGGATGGTAACATCTGCCTACCAGAGGACAGATGCAGGGAAGGAGCTTGTAGAGACTCTGGAGTTGGTGGGAAAAGGGAGTTCTTAAGCTCTGGGTCCTGGGAGCCTGTCTTGGACCCTGAGGGACTCTACACCTCATGGGTGCATTCACTGAGAAGAGAGTGTGACCTCTTCTCGTTATCAGGGCACAGGGCGATTCTGAGGGTCGCATCCTGGATGCTTTATCCAGAAGGCTTGAGGACAGAAATGGGACCCACAGTTTGGAATAGGCCCAGTTTCCACTCTAGGTGACATTCCCCGAGGTGCCTAGCTTTTCTCTGAGCCCAGTCCCACAGGTGAAAATATTTCAAGTGTAAAGAGGCTCTGGAGATGACATCTGAGCAAAATTTGTAGCCAGGGCATGGTGAGAAGGTGTGTATACCTTCTAAAAAGATAAAGCCACCCTGGAAGAGGGAACCTTCACCCCAATCCACTGGAGAAGGAAATCTTCAGTGTGCCTGCAGAGATGCTGGGAAAATCCACTCTGCCATTGTGCCATCTTAAAATTTAAAGGCAGGAATTATGCCCCGAGGACCTCTTGAAAAGAAATTACTTTTCAACTTGATTTCATGCTAGCACTTTAATTTTGTCACAGTGGTGCATGGCAGCTCGAGGGCCTGTCAGGCGTGGAGGTGCCAGTCGGGGGCAGCGGCGGCCACCAAAGAGAAAGTACATCATGCCAAGACTGCAAAACCCCAAGCTCAACCAGAAAGGAGGTAACTAGGCTCAAATAAGGTTTTCTTTGGTTGTGTTTTTCTTTTCTATATGACAAATGTGAGTGTGTTCAAGCAACCTAGGGGAGGAAGTACTTGGAAAATCTAATATATTTATTAGCAGTGGTATGTTATTTTCTTGGTTTCCCTTTAACAGCTGTTAAATAATAGGATTTAAGGACTAACAAAGGACATAGTTAAATATAGTCTTCAGTTGTGTAAGAATGTGGCCTCAGTGTATGTCATATATAAAATCAGTTATGTGCATACTAGAACTTTATGAATGAACTGAACATATGTGTGCCTATTATAAAACGTATGCCTTGTATAGGCTGAAAGTAGTTAACCTACCAAGAACTTCTTCAGGAGATTCTACCATTATTACTTTTAGCTTTTAACAAAATGAACATAGTTATCAATGACGTGCTATGGTTTATATTTTATTAAGGAAATAAAGTGTACTTCATTCTTGGTATTTGTGGGTGGAAGCAGGAGCCATGGTGCATGTTCTCTTCAGCAGCAGAAGCCGCAGATGCCCACGGGCCTCCTCTGTGATACAGAAGAGCAGGTTTTATACACGGAAGTTATTCAGATCTAAGAAGGGAAGTAGCTGTACTTAGTGACATTGGGACCTTGCTGACAGATAAAACGACATTCTAGAGTTGTAGAGCACTTTCGGTACTGTCTATCGCTGTGATTAACACAACTTAGAGAGTTTAATTGGGCTTTTAAATCCAGAGGGTGACAAAGGCATAGCACTGGAGCAGCTTCAGAGAGCTCCCATCGTGAACCACAATCAGGAAGTAGAGAGAGCAAATTGGGAATGGCGTGAACCCCAACCGCAGTGACATACTTCCTCCAGCAAGGCTATGCCTCCTGACCCTATCCAGACAGCACCACTAGTTAGGAACCAAGTATTTGAATGCCCTAGATTGTGGGGCACACTCTCATTCAAACTACATGAACAGTCATGTAAATGAAATGTTTTCATTTGGGGTTTGTTATTTTTTCATAGTGATATGGGTTCATTGATCCAAAGCTTCGAAACTGAGGTTGACTTAGGATATGGAATTAGGGAAAGGTCCCAAATCCCTTCCCCTCTACTCTGTCTTCCTAGAAGATGGAGTTAGAGGGTAGAGTAAGAAACACCAGTATCTTGGGCTAGCGGCCTGCCAAGTGGGGCACTGGCTATCTGTCCCTGTGGTCCCTTAAGACTTGAAAAAAGTACTCTTGTGTGCTGAAGAACTGATTTAATGAGGAGTCTGGAAGAAAAATTATTTTATTGCTATATTTTGTAGTGACAAAAGTCAATAGAAACGACTTTATTATATTCATTGATAAAATTAATTATAAGCCTTAGATTTTTTTTACTAAGTAACTCTACAATATTTATAAAAAAAAATAGAAAACTCAGGTGGAAAGAAAGGATTTGAAAGTCATAGTAATCGTACCCTCTAGCATTTTATCTTCCACTCGTATGTACTTACTGACATATAAACAATACTATGTATATTATTTTACAATTTCTTTTTGTCTACTGTCGCCATATATTCATTCATATTTTTTTTCCATGTAGTTTCAGTTGTTTCTCTTGTTGCTGTGACAAAATACAAAGTCAACATAAAGAAGGCTTTACTCCTCTTTACAGTTTGAGGGTAATGTCCATCAAGGTGGCAGGAGAGTGAGGTGCTGGCTGCATTTTACAGCCGCCCTCAGGAAGAGGAGGAAGGTGAATGCTGGTGCTCAGTTCTCTTTCTCCTTTTCATTCTCGGGTGCCTGGGATAGTGCCATGTACTGTCGCACTTAGATTAAAACTCCCCTTACAGGCGCATGAAAGGTTTGTCTCCTAGGTGGTTCTATATATGATCAGGAACCATCTCGGGTAGCTTAGGAGTATCTTGGTAAATCAGAGGTTATTTATCCAAGCCAACATTCCAGGCATTAGTTATGTCTAGTTTTGAATGTTCGAGATGCTAAAGTAAGGAGTGTTCTTAGGGACCATTCTGATGCCAACGTTTTGGAAGACCTTGTGCTCTTTAGTGCTTCCCTTGAGCTCAGCTACAAGGCTAGAGCAGCTGCTATACTAGATTAGGAGTCCACAGGCTTTTACCGTGGACATACATACATGTAAGTATGTATGTATGTATGTACGTATGTACGTACGTACGTATTAGATTTTATAGGCCATACCATCTCCTTTGCTGCTACAATGTCAAGGCATCTGTGAATAAGATAAACACAAGAGTGGAACTGTGTTCTAACTGTGCTCTGTGTGTGTGTGTGTGTGTTTGTGTGTAGATTTGGTGCAGATTCTGTTGTTTCTTGGGCTCTATTCTAAAAGTGGCATAGATTGTTGGGTCACTGATACATTGTAGGTTTAATGAAGAACTGAGATTTTATTCTCCCTCATCTGTGCTATCTAGATACCATAGAATAAAATTACTGTTTGCTGAGTGATGAGCTTTAGTTCCTGTTGGGCACATTTCATGGTTCAAAGGGAAAGCTTTGTGCTTTTAAAGTCCCAGAATATAGCAAATGCAAATCATTTAAACTTTTCCAAGTAAGTTTCAAAATACGTGTTGCTGTGCATGCTTTTATGTTCAGACAAAGAGCGCCTTGGCCGATCAGAGCTTGGTCTCAGGTGTGATCTGTCTGGAGGGGAAAAGAGACAGAGAGCCTTGATGAAAGCTTTGTCCTTCATACTCCGGGACAGAGCAGAGTCAGACTAATGCAGCACTCATCATGCACAACACAGTTCTGAATTAAGTGTTACGTGTATTGGGGCATTTTCAAATCATATGTGTCTCTTTCATGTATAAAATCAACACGGGTTTGCAAAACGTGCGCAGGGCAGGGTACCATCCGCTTTAAAGCCACTCTTGTTCTGAGCTCAGGTGTCATAGATGGAAAGCACAGTTCTAAATCCCGTTTGCACATTGATAACCGCTGTGCCTTAGGTAAGTCTTTTAGCCCGGGCTTTCTTAACCAGTAATCTGTTAACTGGCAACAATCCATGGGAAAAGGCACTTAATTTATTTGGAGTCACAGATTTCAAGGGTGAAAGACAAGAACTCAGGGGAAAGACGGGTGGTCTCAGTAGGAAGATTAAGGGGATTGCAGTTTCGCCAGGTGATACATCTGGCATGTTTAGGTAGAGAAAACTCGACAGCCCTGTTTAGTTGTAGCATTCTGTAGGGCTAGGGAGATGGTTCTGGGTTAAGGGCCTGCTTAGCGCATGGGTGAAGTCCCTACACCCACATAAAATCTGGGTACAGCTTTATGTGCCATAATCCCAAGGCTGGGGAGTAGGGCAGGGGCAGGAGGAGCCCAGGAGCTCAGTGTGCAGCCAGTCTAGCTGACTTGGTAAGCTCCAGGTCAGTGAGAGGCCGTGAATCCAGAAATAAAGGAGAAAACAATGGAAGAAAGCACTAGACATGAGCTTCTGGCCTCTACATGTGCACTCATGGACATGGATATGTGTGCCACCCCACACATGCACGCATACAGGCACCACAGCACCACACACAGTTTTGTAACATCGGAAGTATAATTGCTTGGTATAATCCTCTTTTTACTAAGAGGATTTTACCTTCTTTCTCTAAGGCCTGTGACAACATTTTTGGTTGTCGCAGCTGAGATGAGGAACTACCCTGGTTTGGTTTCTGTTGCTGCAACAAAACATGGACCAGAATCAACTTGGGGAGGAAAGGGTTTACTTTTTTGGCTCGCAGGCCACTGTCTGACATCAAGGAAATCCAAGGCAGAAATAAAACAGAAACCACAGAGGAATGATGCTTATTGGCATTCTCCCATGGTTTGCTCACCTCGCTTATGTAACCCGGGACTACCTGCCCAGTGGGCAAAATGCCTGCATCAAGAATTATTCAAGAAAATGTCTGACTGACTGCCCATGCAATGTTTGACTGACTGCCCACAGACCATTGTGATGGAGGCAATTTTCCTATTGAGGTTTCTTCTTTCCAGATGACTCTGGTTTGTTGTCAAGTTGACAAAAACTACCCAGAACAGGTTAGCACGTGTGTGTGTGCTATTCCACAGGTACATAGTATTGCCAGCCAGAAGGTGGAGGCTAGGGATAGGACTAAACACCCAGAGGAGAGACCTGAGTGAAGACCTGACAGTGAAGAGAAAGAAAGCAGAGTAGTAAGGAACTCTTTAGCACAAGAATAATTTCCTCTATGACCAAAGAGAGGGGAACAGGCGAAAGAGTGAGCAATAGACTCATTGGAGTGTTAAAATAAAAGAGAGACACTTCTCTGTGTGGCAGAATTCATTCTGTGGTAGATTATGTTGAGTATGTGCCTTATGCAGTGAATTCTCCTGACAGTTTAAAGTAAAACTCTGGACTTTAATTTCACCATACAAAGAAACCTTAGCCTTTGGAAAACCTTGACCTTGTGTGCTCCTGAGAAGCACTAGCACTTAGGCCCTTTGACCTCTGATTTAGATTTCTAGAACTTGGTGTCTCTGTCTCTAAAAATTGAATCTTTGTTCAAGACTGATAGGATAATAGGGAAGTTTTGAGTTCAGTTAATGCCAACATAGGGCCGGATCCAGAGACAAAGGTCAGAGTTTGAGGTGGGTCAGTGAAGTGGAGGCCCTCTGTCTCCAAAGAGACAACCCTGTGATGACAGCAAAGGGCCTGTGGGCTCTTATCAGCTGAAATGAAATCTGCCCCGGAGTGTGTGAAAGTGTGGCAATGAACTGTTCTATCTCATGTAGGAAGCCCAAAACTGGCATATTAATGTTGAACATGGGAGGCCCCGAAACCCTCGGAGACGTTCAAGACTTCCTTCAAAGGCTCTTCCTGGACCGAGACCTCATGACACTTCCCATTCAAAAGTAAGATGTGCTGTGTGAACTACAATGCATGCTGGGTATCTGTCTTCTGTGTAGCAGCACTTTTGTCTTCTGTGGGGAAGCAGAAGGAAGTGGTCCGTGAAGACCCACAGCAGGAGGGCGGGTGGAGAGTGAGCCCTCTCTTCCCCAGAGCCCTGGGAATTGCAGCTGTCAAAGCGCAGCTGAAGTAACTTTAGTTTTTAAGATTTGTGGAGATGTGTTTATGCTTGGCCGATTAGCATTCAGGAAGTTAAGTTATCACCCCCTTGTATCTAACGGTGGGTTATGGCATTCTGGCGTCTCTCCTCCTTCATTCTTTTTCTGCTTCCTCTTCTCTACTTTCCTTCCAAAAGAGGTTTTGCAATTAAAAATTAATACATGTATATGACTAAATGCAAATGGCATATTTACACTAAAAGCAAATGGCCCTTTCACCTTGGATTCCAGCACCAGTTACAAATGAAAGTGTTGTTCTCCTTGAAGCAATGCCTGTGTGTTTGAGCGTGACACCTGCACCTATCCGCCCCCCTTCATTATACAAGTGTGAATGTAATTACGTACATTATTTGGCACTTTATGATTTTTCTGTTAAAGTATTTTTTTCATAACAAATGATATAGGTCTATATGATTTTTTTGTGCCTGTTTAGAATAGCATTGTATGATTCTATCTTTTTTTTTTTTTTTTCAAGACAGGATTTCTCTGTGTAGCCATGGCTGTCCTGGACTCAATCTGTAGCCCAGGCTGGCCCTGAACTCAGAGATCCGCCCACCTCTGTCTCCCGAGTGCTGGGATTAAAGCTGTACACCACTACTGCCTAGTCCCAGACTGACAGTATATGACAGTGGGAATGTAGCTCTAGGAAAGAATAAATTGTGCTGAAAGTGACTTCTGTTTCGGATTCATACACCCATTATTTTTGTTTGTTTGTTTTTAAAGATTCGGTTATTTGATAAATAGGCAGTGTTCTGTTTGCATGCGTGCTTGCACACCAGAAGAGGGCACAGATCACATAGATGGCTATGAGGCACCATGTGGTTGCTGGGAATTGAACTCAGGTCCTTTGGAAGTGAGCCATCTCTCCAGCCTCCCTCATTTTGTTTTTTTGTGGGTTTTTTGTTGTTGTTGTTTTTTGTTTGTTTGTTTGTTTGTTTTTGCTTGCTAGTGAGGTCACAGGAATCTCCTTCCTTTGTCCTAATTCTGTTGTTTTAGAATATAATTCTTGCCAGCTGAGTCTGATTTTTTTGAGACACAGTTTCTCTGTGTAGTCCTGGCTGTGCTGGACTTACAGGCTGGCCTTGAACTCACAGGGATCTGCGTGCCTCTGCTTCCCAGAGTGCTGGGATCACCACCATGGCTGGCAAAATGTGTACCACCATGCCTGCAAAATGTTTATTTTTGAGTGATTGATGTTGTCCTTTTGTTTTGTTGTGTTTTGTTTCTGTTTGTTGATGTGCTCTGATGCTGGTGAGTTGACTTGGTATCTGGGGAGGCTGAACGGGTGGCATTAATGCCTTGTCTAGTCCTTCCAAACCATGCCAACCATAGTGCCACAGTTATCTCTGCCTTGGGTTAAATAGAACAAATCCCTGTTACACAGTGTTCTACAGGCACTTTCAGAGTAAGGAGGCATGATCTTTGGTATGATTAACCTCAGCCTTAGCACAGAGTGTACCCAGAAATTCAGAGAAAGAAATGCATTTCTCTGTGCTATATTATTTTAAGCAGGGCAGTGGTGACGCACACCTTTAAACCCAGCAGGCAGATCTCTTTGAGTTTGAGGCTAGCCTGGTCTACAGAGCAAGTTCCAGGACAGCCAAAGCTCACAGAGAAACACTGTCTCAAAAGAAAAAAAAAAAGATTTATGTGTCTGTGTACTGATACAAATGCTGAGGACTCTAGAAGAATGTGTCAGACCCCTTGGATTAGAAGTTACAGGTGGTTGTGAGCTGGCAAACATGGGTGCTGGGAAAAGAACTCAAATCCTGTGCTTTCCAGTCCAATAGTAAGGTTCTGATGCCCAAAACATTTGGAATTTAATCCCTGAGGTCTCTGTCTGAAACTACTATGCTTTCTAATCTCGTCACTCCAGTTCTGTCACTGTTGGGAGATTTTTCTTTTGCAATATATAATAGCAGTGGTAGCTGTTTTAGAAAAAGAAATATAGAAAGAGCCACTTAACTATTTTCTAGAGAACTTTCTTAAGAATGTACCTAATATTTATACAATATTTATATATACACAATACTTACGTCAGAAACTCCTGTTTGAAATTTAAGCTTTACATTACTCCACCAGAACCGGGTTCATTACCCCAAAGGGCAGTCTTCTTTTACATTTTATTTATTTGGTGTATGTGTGGGTGTGTACACGGCATGGAGGGACCCACGGGGAAGGAGAGAACCAACTCAGCTCCTGCAAACTGTCCTTTGGCTACCACGTTTGTAGCAGAGCGCGCGCACACACACACACACACAGTGAATAGTAAATGTAACAATAACGTCTTTTAAAAGAGAGCCGTGTGCTCGCTTCGACAGCACATATACTAAAAGAGACCCGTGTGAGTTAGGCTTGGTGATGCAAGAGGCTGAGGAAATATCCCCAAGGGCCAGCCTGAGCAACATTGTGAGTTCAAGGGCAGTCAAAGTAACACGGTGAGACTCTTATCTCCAAATTAAAAACAAATGGGGCCAGTCCAGGGCTTCAGCTCAGTGGTGGGATCCTTGCCCAGCATGTATGAAGTCCCAGACTCAGGCTTTAGCATCACCAAACCAAACCCTCCAACAAAAGCAGCATATGCCTCCTGTGCTTTCTCTCTGGGTTCTTGTTGGGTGCTAGGCCAGCGTGTAGGATGGTAGCTAGCAGCATGCAGGTCAGGGGCACAAAGGTGTCCAGAGGGTGCGGGATGGAGCACTGGTGGGGTGCAGAGGCGAACTCTCACATCCATGCTGAACCGTCAGGACCTTGCAGCAGGATTCCTAATTCCTGCAGATGAAGTTTTACTCATCTCTTCCTTGTTGAGGTGAAATGCGTGTCGTATTACTAAGGTGAAATAAAACCCATTCGTTTACCTGTCCAATGACTTAGCAAGCTGGCACCGTTCATCGCCAAACGCCGAACCCCCAAAATTCAAGAGCAGTATCGCAGGATTGGAGGTGGATCCCCCATCAAGATGTGGACTTGCAAGCAAGGAGAAGGCATGGTGAAGCTGCTGGATGAGCTGTCCCCTGACACAGGTGTGCTCTTCTCATCAATACGGTGCTAGGTTTGACAAAGTAGAAATTCAGAGTCAGGCATGGGGGCGCACTCCTGTAATCAGCACTCAGGAGGCAGAGACGGGAAGATTCTCTGTACCAGCAACATGTGTGTGTGCCATTATGTGTACATATGAGTGTGTTATTCATTGCATGCATGCATGTTTGCAACTGTGGGAGCACATGTGTGTGGAGTGTACATTTGTGTGTGTGTGTGTGTGTGTGTATTTGTGTGGAGGCCCAAAGTTATTATGTTTGGTGTTTTCCTCTATTGGTCCCCACTTTATATACTGATGCAGGGTCCTTCAGTTTAACCCAGAGCTCACCAATCCAGTCAGTGTAAGCTGCCTTGGGTTCTCTTACGTCCTGTGTGCTGGGACTACAAGTAACCAGCCCAAGCACCTACCGGCTTTTACGTGGTTGCTGAGGATCTAACTCGAGTCCTCACTCATGCACTGCAAACGCTTTCTCCACTGATCCGTCTCCCTGTCCTGGTCCTACCAGCTATCGATCTGTGAGTTTCTATAGTACATAACACAGGACTGCGTTCTCAAGGCATTAGCCTCTTACTGTAGAACCGTCTAAAATTGCTTCCAGTGTTACAAATAAACAAACTGGGAAGTTGGAACATGTTTCAAAAGGAAGTTTAAAGTTCAATTGAGCTAGATCGTAAAGAAGCAATGTGCCGTACACAGAAGATGGGTGAGGCTGTTGCTCTGGCCTTCTCTTCAAGTTACATAGAAATTAGATGAACCTTTACAGAAGCAGCCGGTGGTAACCCGAAGTGTAAGACACTGAGCAGTCTTCAGCTGTGCTTTCAGTAAACAGCACTGTGGCGGTGAGGCAGTGAGTTGCCACATCGGCCTGGCTCTAACTGCACACATCTGGGAACCTGTGAGAACCTCCATGTTGACTGACAGCACATGCAGGATGAGCTCCGATTGTTGCCTAGTTATTGAGGTAGTGAATCTGATGTGCAATTATTTAATGGAAAGAAGAGTTAGAAGGATGCCAGTCTTTTTGGTTTATATGTCACTATAGCACCAGTCCCCAAGAAGAGCCCTTTCATATGTCAGATTTGAGAAAGAAAACAGACAGGAAAGCCAGGAGTGGTGGCACACACCGTTAATCCTAGCATTTGGGAGCAGAGGCAGCCAGGTCTCTGTGAGTTCGAGCCCAGCCTGGATTACATAATGAATTTCAGGTCAGGCAGGACTACGTAGAGACACCTTGTCTCAAAAACAAAACAAACAAACAAAGCCCCCAAAACAAACAAACCAGAACAAAAATAAAACCAGACAGGAGTGCATCCTTCCTACTTTTTCATGTTTTCCTCTGGTCTGTGAGAAAGCTGTTGAATGTACAGACTTTCTCTGCCTTCATTCCCCCATGTTGGCTGGGCAGAGTCGCAGGGCACCTTCCCGCTTACCTCCAAATGTCATTTCCCACTTACTTACCAAGATGGTCATTTTATTGGAATGCCAGATAGTGCAAAGACAGGAACTTAAGTGTGGGCAGGTTCTGACATTACTTCTCCTCTGCTTTGTAAGCCATCAAAGAATCACTATACTTATTTCATACTTGAGGTTGTTGGGAAGGTGGTTTTTAATTTAGTGATTAAGCATCTGTTCTCTAGAGATTTACTTTTAAAATATCCAGTACTCATTACGACTTTGGGGCTAAGCTCAGTAGCTTGCCTGACAAGTCATTAATTCACTCAGTGTGGCATAAAATTGTCTTTTCTCCTCTGTTTGATCTGTTCATTTGCCTGCATATTTACCTAAGTTTTTACCCATTGATTCTTATACCTGTGTGTCCTTTATCCATGCATCCAACCCCCAGATCTGTGTGTGCACTGAGCATGTGACAGCTACATGCAGAAAGAGCATGAGCAAACTTCATTTACCCTCCATGGAGCCAGCTCGCTTGACCACTTTCACTCACCCATTCTCTTGGGAGCTCTCTGGATCTCAGGAGCTCTCCTTGGGCCTTTGGCAAATCACTGTCCATTTGTGTGTGTGTTGCTATTCCTGAGGGGCATGAACAAATATCTACTCATCCCAGATAGGAAACAGATGACAGATCAAAATATGGATATCACCAAAGTCTAAGCTGGTGAACCAATGAGTTTTATTGAGGTTATTTACAGGTACATGGGGAAGAGTTACTTACAGGAACAGAAATGTCCCACCAAAAGCCACCATAGCACAGGTAATAACTTAGAAAAGCTGGGAACCTGGAGCTCCCTGCACAGCCAGCAGGCATCTCTACAGGCTGGAGAACATTTTTTTGCAGTTGGCCTGAGCCTCTTACAGTCAGCTCAGCTGGCTTTCCTGTGTTTCTTCTAGGCATTTCTGCTGCTCCCTCCTTCCTCCAGGCCACAGGGCTTATCTGAGAGTGATCCTCAGACGTGCTTTTTGTTTTCACTCTCTTTTTTTTTCGAGTCACGCTTTCACTCTATATTCTGTTCTGGCCTTGCATGTGCTGTCCATCAGGCTGGCTTCAGACTCAGTTTTCCTGCCTGAGGCCCTTGTGTACTGAGATCAGAGGCATTTTCTACAGTGCCTCACCCTTGTTTGCTTGTTTAGTTTAGTTTTGTTTTGAGATGTGCTCAGCAATGTGCTCAGCCTGGCCTTGAACTTGCTGTCTAGCTGTAGCTGGCCTTAACTTGGCCATCTGTTCTTGCTTACCGAGTGTTGGAGGTTGCAGTCTGCTCAGTGAAGACAGTACATGTCAAGAATGAATACTAAACCTTAAAAAAATTGAGGTGGGGTCTCACTATGTAGCTCTGGCTGGCCTGGAACTTGTAATGTAAACCAGCCTGGCCTCAAACTCACAGAGATCTGTCTCCTGGCTGAGATTATAGGCTATGCCACCACTCCTAGCTAGGTACTAGGTTTTGGGCTTTTCCCCCTCTTTTCTTCAGCCACTTTATGTCTGATGGGAACAGAGAATTGAAAGTAAAAGCTTGCATTTTAAAGATGATCACGTTAACAAAAGGTAGCTGGGTAGGACTGTTGATCTCAGAGGATAACCAAGTGTCCCCGTGCCTGCTACATGATGGACAAGATGTCAGGAGGATCCTAACTTGCTCACCATATCAGCATTGTAGAAAATTAGGTTAGTCATTCATTGTTCTGGCCATTACACTATGTTTGGTGACTCTAAGGAATCTATATAAAGATTAATGCCGTCTCCTTTCCACTTGTGCTTCCTAATAGCGCCTCACAAATACTATATTGGATTCCGGTATGTCCATCCTTTGACAGAAGAAGCAATTGAAGAGATGGAGAGAGATGGACTAGAGAGGGCCATTGCTTTCACACAGTATCCACAATATAGCTGCTCCACCACAGGTAAGGACATCTGGAAGGTGGCTATTGCCCTGGCAGGTTTAGCCCAGGACTCTCAGTGCTAAAGGAATTTGCAATTTGAATGGCAAATCTGCCCTGTCTTCTCTACACCAAAGAGTTCAGGTCAGTCACTTTGAAACCACATGTGTCATGCACTTTTAGAGTTATTGGCCAATCAGCTGAGAATTACAAATGGTGGGTGGAGGGTGGTGGCTGCACTTGATCTCTGTGTAGCTTTGCCTGTTCTGGACTGACTTTATAGACCAGTCTGGCCTTGAACTCAGAGAGATCAACCTGCCTCTGCCTCCCAGAGTGCTGGGGTTACAGGCGTGCACCACTGTTCCCAGCTTACCCTGAAATTCTTATTAAGGGAGCAAAGTGATGTCTTGTTTCCATTTTGAAAACAGAAGTAGCATGTGATATGAGGAGCACTGCTATTTTTATGTTTGTGTCTATCTTTTCTTCAGTTATGGGATTGTTAGTGGTTCACTTAAAATCCATCTTGGCCAGGCCTGGTGGTTCACACCTCTAATCCTAGGCAGAGGCATGCTGATCTTTATGAGTTTGAGGCCAGCCTGATCCACATAGTGAGTTCCAGGCCAGCAGAGGCAGCATGGTAAGACCCTACCTCAAAAACAAAGAAACAAACAAACAAAACCAATAACAAACAAAACAGCAACCAAAACCCAATGTGAGGTTAACATTTTACAAACTTTTCTGTGTTCTTGGTTTTGGAGTGCCTTACTCCTTACTGTTTTCTGCATGTTTGACTGAAGATGAAAAAGGAGCTTCGAGAGCTATATTTTGTTGTTGTTGTTTGTTTTTTTGCTTTTTTTGAGCCAGGGCTTCACTGTGTAACTCACAGAGCTCTGCTTGCCTCCGCCTTCTGAATGCTGAGATCAAAGGTGTGTACCACCACTCCTAACTATTCTAATTATGGGTAAAGCTTATGTTGTTACCCATAAATATATTTGCATTCTCTCAAGGATTTAGGTCAACACATCTGTAGTCCCAGTTTGTCTTTGACTTTTAATGTTATTATATCTATAAGGAGAAACAAAAGGCTACGGAGGAAACATTCCAAGTGTTGTGTGCCTTAAATACTGAAGCACACAGAGGCGTGTGTGTGTGTGTGTGTGTGCGCGCGTGTGTGCATGTGTGTGTGTGCGCGTGTGTGCATGTGTGTGTGTGCGTGTGTGTAAAGAGAGAGAGAGAGAGAGCACCTGTTAAAATGCCCAGTCTTTCACATACACCCAGAACTTTGAATTGTGATTTACTTTGGAAATCTACAGTTTTCTGAATTTATCTCCAATAAGATATATTATCGGAGAATGAGTCAGATCTTAGAATTTTCAAGGCCTATTTTTATCTTGGTTTGTAAAATGTCCGTCAACATACAGATGTCTGCTCTCAAAAGTAGGTAAGTCAAAGTTGTTATCTGTGTGGCAACAGATGCATGCTTTCCTGCACAGATGGTTCTTTCTGTGTGGCCAGAGCTCAGAGCCCACATGGCTTGCCCATGCGGCTTTTCTGTAGTGCATCTCATGTGTAAGGACCAAGTGGCTGTACTTCTGAGCTATGAATGTTTTAGGAAACACATTTCTTCTCTGAGGCCAATAGTCTCCTTTTGCTACTTTGTCTTTTAAACAGGCAGCGTATGTTCTATGTATTTCTCATAGCATCTTTCTCTTTCATATCTCCCTCTTCTTAATGACTTCTGGCTATATATTGACTGTTACCCAGTGACACAAAGGATCTAACGTGGCTCCCATAAGCCTGTTTGTACACCAGAAAATGATCGTCACGTGCACAGTGAGGCCTGCTGTGTGAATATGGTGGGATATTTTGATTTCTATTGGAGATTATTTTTGACTCCCAAGTTTGGATTTTCTTACATCACTGTATTCAACTCATTGAAATTGAATCCATTGATTTTTTAAAAATATAAACAGTTTGTGTTGAGCCACGGCTCTGTCCTGAGTAAGCTTTTTAAACTGGCGACCTAACTATGATTTCTGTGGCAAGGATTCTATGGCTATGAGAGCACACAGACATGTTGGAACTTGGCCGTGTAAGCCTGTCAGGATTGTCAGCGTGCCTGAGCCAGGGAACGGCCGTGGCTTTGTGCTGCCAGCTCACTTCTGGACTTTGGGCTGTCAGCATACTCACCTTTCCCTCAGGAGCACAACGTTTGCGGTATTTGTTGACTTCACTCCAGAGAATGATTCATTGGTAAAAGCTGATTAAATCCAGGGCCTTTAGACCCCTCAATAGGCTGTTTATTTAACTTGTGATATTGAGTAGAAATAGCCAAAACGCTCTAGATATAGAATTATGCATATTCTAACACAGAAACTTCGCAAAATAAAACAGCTATGAAGGAAAATACCAGAAAACAGCTATCCTGGAATTAAACTATGCGGAATTAGCATGCTGGGATAACAGCCCGCTTCTGTCTTTCTTTCTCACCCCCCACACTGCCTGTAATGAGGCTGATTCTGGTCACAATGGGAACACTTTTCTTCACATGCACTCAATTTTAAGACTTAGTTCCTGCAAGTTCACAATAGCTTGTGTTTCATGAACTCGCAGCCCTCACACCTTTCAGTAGAAATGGCCTCAGTAATCTTTGAAGGTCTGTTGAGATTGATTGCTCTTTAGTGATCTTCATTTGCAGGGTAGTTAAATCTATATGCATTTTAGAGTACTGAAAAGATTGTAATTAGACTGGGTTTCCATATAGATGCAGCTGCCTACTTTGAACTCACAATTATTGCCTTTACTAGTCTGTGTTGCATTTTCACCACAGTCAAGTGTGTCTACTAAATGGTTCCCTTGTCTTTTAGGCAGCAGCTTAAATGCCATTTACAGATACTATAACGAGGTGGGCCGGAAGCCCACCATGAAGTGGAGCACAATTGACAGGTGGCCCACACATCCCCTCCTCATCCAGGTGTGTATGCCGGCAGGCAGCCTCCATCCTCACAGCAGCCGGGCAAATCTGCTCTGCTCTGCTTGAATCTCACTGAGCTTGTGTTCTCTTGCTTAAATTGCATGCTTAAAAGCCACACCATTAGACTTTCCACTAATCATGAAAAGTGGCAAGGTTAAAATGGTCAGACGCTTCTCTTCCTTCACATTATACTTTTGTACCATAGTTAGATTTTGAGTTTTGTAGTTTTCAGTGACGAGAACATTAAAGATCATATCACTACATAGCACTTCCATTAAGTTTTATGCCTATATTGAATGACCAACAAATGAGTTAAATCTTATATTTTCTAATTTTTAAAAAACATCAAAGAATTTAAAAAGTGAAGATAGTATATAGATACATGTCCAGAGACATAAACAACATTACAATGGGGATGTCTCATAGATAAAAAGAAAATTCTAATTTTCTTTTTTGTTATATCCTGTCAATAGGTACTTTATTTTAGAAAATCATTAAACTTAAATTTCTAAAATCACCAGCTTTGTATTGGTATTATCTTGTATTTTTAAAAAACCATGACAGTAAAGATTTAAAAAAAAAAAGAAGTCCTGAGTCATTCAGAAGGTTTTTGGGTCTGTAGAAGTTTCTGCTTTTGAGTTACTTTAAGTCTAGAAATATGAAGTGGTTTGGACTATTGTTTGATTTATTTTATATTCTTTGATCATTCTGTGATCTCTGGCAAAATATCTGAAAAGATTAGCAGCACTTAAAACCTGTGACCACTAGATGGTGCTAGACGACATTAAAATCGGGCTGCCTTTCCCCAGAGCAGTGTCCTGTGGGCAGGGAAAGGGTTAACATTTGTGTTGGAGTAAAAGAGGTCCCCTTGGGATGGGTGTCGCTTTGCTGGGCTCCTATCCTGCCTTCGTCCTTTTGCTGGGTCCAGCCAGGGGTAGCTGGAGCGCCTAAGGCCGCACTGCTGCTATTGAAGGCTGTGGCTGGGAAGGAAGGCTATTTCAGGTCTGAGCTGACATGTGGCTCAGGGAGGAAGGATCTGCAGAGCATCTGCCTGCCCTGATCGAGGGAGTAATTAGATTTGCATTAAAATTCAGCCCTTTGAAAAGGGGGGAAGCAGAAAGATGGAAAGGTCTCTTAACTGAGGAAGTCTCTGTTCATAAAATGAAAGGGAATTTTAGAGGCATTTATCTGCCCTCCTGGATGGTGTGATTGAAGGCTCTGAGAGGCCTTGCTGCTTTCATTTTGCACAGGGGCTGTGCACAGAAAATCCTGCAGATGGGTCTTAGGTGATTTAAGTAGCACTTGTATTTGCCCATGCTGCTTGAGTTTTGAAGATGGCTTAGTGACTCTTGCAAGCCCTAAGGAATTGTGTTCTTACTTGCAATTTTACAAGCTGAAGAAAGGAAAGAAAAGGAAAAAAGGAAAGGAAAGGCAGAGAAAGGAAGGGAAAGGAAAGGAAAGGAAGGGAAAGGGGGCAACCCCCTAAAACTCTAACCTAAACTCAACTAAAAAATATGGCCTTAAATCCACATTTCTGCATGTTATCAGTGCTAGTTACTTAAATAGTCACCTTATTACCATCTCTCCGATTCTGCTGTTTACCTAGCTGTTAGAGTGCTTGCAGTGAGCGTATGTTCCAGGCACCTACATAAACTTTACGGTGGCTCCTTTATGTAGGATGCTCTGTGGTCTTGTGTCCTAAACATTATGAATAGTTTAAAAGTGTAGTTTTTGTTTGTATCAACTATTACCACCCAATATGGAGAAGGGGGAGGAACAGGAGAGGGAGGAACATCTAGATAACTTTTCTAAGCACCGTTTTCTTCATTAGGGTCTTTACTTACCAAAATTTATGAGTTCTGAAAGGATAAGAATCTTGGTATTCTTAGGGAATAGTTTGGAATTACAGTATTGACCAAACCCTGATGTGTATCAAAACTACATCAGCTGTGAGTCTGTATGATTCTATTAAGTTGTTCTTTAAATTTTAGTTGGAAATTATTTCTGACACACAAAATAGATACGAGATTAATAGTTAAAAGAATACTGTGACTGCAGACTTGGCTCATTAGTTAAGAGCACACACCACTACTCCAGTTCAGTTCCCAGTAACTACCTCGGATGGCTCACAACTGCTGTAGCTATAGCTCCAGGGAATCCATACTCTCTTCTGGACTCTGTGGGCACCTTCACCCACATGCACATCACCCCCTCCCCCCACACATACAAATATAGTAATTAAAAGTAGAAGATGGCTCAGTGGTTTAGAGCACTGGCTCTCTTGCAGAAGACTCAACCTTTATTTCCAGCATCCACATGGGAGCTCACAGCCATTAGTAACTCGGGTCCCAGGGGACTAAGCCTTCTCTGGCTCCTGTGTGCACCAAGTATGCATGTGGTGGACAGACATACGTGCAGACAAAACACCCACCCACACAAATACATCTTAAAAGTGGGGTAATGAACTGTCACCTATTCTTGACCTATATTCATGTGTTGGCATTTGTTCCACTCGACATATCATTTTCATGTTCTCTGTACGTGTATATATGTGTATAGCCTAAAATATATATATTTTCTGGATTACTTGAGGGCAGACACAAACACATGCAAGCATACACACATGCACACACATGCCCACCCCTACCTTAAGAGCAGGGCTGTTCTCTAAACGTAACTACAATACAAAATTCCACAGCAGTTTGTTTTAACACTGATATTCAACTTTTGTCTAATTTCTGGTCACATTCCAGTTTCATCATTTGACCTGCTTCTGTCCTTTGCTACATTTTCCTTATAAGCCAAGTGGCAAGGAATGGTTCAAGCATAAGATGAAAGAAAGTCCCTTCAGATCTGAGGTTTCAGCACCTACCCATGAGAATCAGCAAGTGCCAACTAGAAGTGAGAGGGAGCTGATCTGGTAGACAGAGGTTCGAAGGCACCAGGACCTGGATTCTAGTGTGCATTCACACATATGGCTCTCCAGCCCTCACGTCCACCACAGATTTTCCCCTCTGTGTGTTTAGTGGGGGTTGCACAGCCCATCATTTGTCATCATGAAGCTTGTGAGGAAGATTGCTTTGGTGCGGATCCCGGACTCATAAGAAAGATGTCATAAAAATAGAAGTGTATTTTGTTATTTCTCTCCTATTTCTGGCTAATGTATTTTAATGTGATGGCCTGAAAGCCAAAGTAAGGAAGATTTAGAAAGACCCTGTAAGCTGTTTTCCTGCTAACAGAGCAAATGTGAGGTCTTAAAACAACTTCTCCTTCCCATCTGTGTTTCCTTTCCATCTGGAAGTGTGCCCTGCTCTTCCCGAGGGGAAGCAGCTCCTCTGCCTTCATTTGTAGAGAGCCATTAGTGAGCGTTAGAAGTTTCCCATCAAATTCCCTAGGCCCCCGAAACCATTGCAAGCCATTTTGAAGCTGAACCAGAGCAAAGAGACTATGCTGTGCGTTTTTTTTTTTTTTTTTTTTTTCTTTTTTAAGAGAGTTCCAGATTTTGAAGATTGTGCTAAGATTTTTGGTATTGCTCTCATTTCTCAGACACTCCCTTTTCCTGTTTTCTCTCTTCTCACCATCCTCTCCCCCATTCTTGGGGTTCCCACAGTGCTTTGCAGACCACATTCTGAAAGAACTGGACAATTTTCCACGGGAGAAGAGAAGCGAGGTGGTCATTCTGTTTTCCGCCCACTCCCTGCCAATGTCTGTAAGTAAGAACATTTTGTTAGGTGGCCTAATGGTAGGACACTGGGTTGTTTCACTCTCTAAATGTGTAAAATGGATCTGGTTCCATTCTGCCCTTAGCTCAGTGCGAGAATGAATTCTAAACTCTCAGCCCTAGCTTGCTCATAGACTCATTTTCTGAAACCTCCCAGCAATTAATTTATTGCACAATATTACAAATAGATCTCTTATTAATAGCCTTCTTTTAAATGACGACTGGAAAAGTCATTCAGATATTAGGATTTCTAGCAAGTGTATCAGCTAAAAGACGCCTGTGTTTGCGTGCTGTTGGAAGGAGTGCGGTGTGCAGTTTCCACACACTGACATGTGCAGCCAGCTTTATTCACACTAAGCCCCAGTTCTGTCTTGGAGACTTAGCAGAAGCCTCTGCATTCTAGGAAGCCAATATGGCTTCTCATTTCTAAAACTGGGACCACAGTTTAGCCAGAGAATATATAGCATTCAGCTTGTGAGCCTTAGATCATCTTATACCAGCTTGTTCATTAAAATGTCATATCCAGGTTTGTGCCACGAAACCTGAAAATATTGTGCTAGTGTGATGTATGATATTTGCAGGTCTATCCAGAACTAGCATTCTGTCCGTTTTAAAAACACTGTTTTCCTAGTCATAGAGGTGGAAGATTACATTTCTCTAGGTGTGGTCAGTCTGAAACACATGATTAATGGAACCAACCATCCTTAGGTGGAGGGTACCATGGGCTGCCCTTGATGGTCACCAGAGTCAAGCCCTGTGCAGTTCCCCTGGAAGATGCAGCCATTAGTAACAGATGGCCTTAGAGATAAAGCCTTCTCCTGAGAGCCTGCCTCTTTCATTTCAGTGGGGTCATGTCTTCTTTGTAGTGTCATGCAAGTCCTTTTCAAGGGTCCATTCTAGGTGTGATGAGACCTGAGATACCAGAGTGGAGCTCCAGAGAGGGCAGGCAAATATTTACACGGGAGCAACACAGGGTCTACATTATGGTGAATCCTATCTGTAGCAGTTGATGTTATACTGTGCTAAAGGCAACCTTGTATTTCTCTAATAAACACTGTAAAGCACGGTGATGGAGTCAGGGAGTCAGTATACCACAAAAGATGAAAACAGTTAAAATAAAAGTGTATGCTGAATATTTTCAAAGGTTTTTTAATAGGCTTTCCTGTTGGGAGCACATGTTTCCCTGTTCAGAAATCATTTGTCTGCTGTCAATTGTTGGGGACAGGTAGAAAGAAAATGAGTATAATGCATAGATCACATCCAGAGGAACTTGTAGTCGGAACCAGGCACGCCTTCCTTCTGCCTCTTTATTTATCAGTTCAGCTCTTCTGCACTTTGTCTGTCCTGGAGGGAAAGAGAATCATCTCCATGGTAGACTTTGTCCATCTAGTCATCAACAGCATCTTCTTTGGGATCTTGGAACTGACTGGATACTGTGTTCTTTGGCCAATGAAAGACTGGAACCAAGGAACTTTTCCACCAGTGCTCAGATCCAGTTGTCACTAGTTCAAAGGACAGCAAGGGAGGGTCTGGCCCACGTTCATCTTGTCACTGTGTAGCCAGCGGTGCTTTGGTACCCTTCAACAGTGTTGGTGACTGCATATTATTTTGTCTCTACTGCAGGTTGTCAACAGAGGGGACCCCTACCCCCAAGAGGTGGGTGCCACTGTCCATAAAGTCATGGAAGAGCTAGGTTACCCCAACCCATACCGACTGGTTTGGCAGTCCAAGGTAGGCACCATCCATACATTTTCAGGCCATCGTCTCTTGAGAAAAATCTCTTTTAATCACTTATTTATAAATGGGTATTTGGGCTCTTCCATGCCAGCAAGCTGTTCTGTAAGTCGGCTGCTCACCCTGGGCAGAGGATTCTGCAAAGAGCAAGTAGATAGAAGGGAGATTGCACAACTGGCAGAGCTCCGTCAGTTAATACCTGGCTCTTAGCTTCAGTGGAAGAAGCTGTTTTACCTGTGTCATTGGGCCTCTAGAAGGATTCAAGCTTCAGAGTGAAAATACGCAAACCCATTCAAGGGGCTGTAAGAATGGCTCCACCTGGCTGGGCAGATGTGTGTGCTCCGAGTGTGTGTTGGAGGTATGGTAATCATATGCTCCTGACACGTCAGGAGAAATGTTTTGTCTTCACATTGGTCCTCCTTTCTCATAGGTCGGCCCAGTACCCTGGTTGGGTCCTCAAACAGATGAGGCTATCAAAGGGCTTTGTGAGCGGGGGAGGAAGAATATCCTCTTGGTTCCAATAGCGTTTACCAGTGATCACATTGAGACGCTTTATGAACTGGATATTGAATACTCTCAAGTGTTAGCCAAGAAGGTAAGTGTGCTCACTTGGCTTCTTAGTCCCATCATTTGTTTTAAAAGAATTTTTTTTTTCTCCAAGTATCAAACTTACCATTGAAAAAAATTACTGTTTGAGGCTGAGTGTGGTGGCACACTTCTTTGATCTCATCATTGGGAGACAGAGACAGGCAGATCTCCATGAGTTCAAGGCCAGCCTGGTCTACTTAGTGAGTTTCAGGCTAGCCAGGGCTACATAGAGAGACCCTGTCTCAGAAAAGCGAACAGAAGAAGGAGAAAGAACAGAGGAAAGAAGAGGAAAGAGAGAAAGAGAAGAAAACTATTGGTGTGTTTTATGTACTGTGTCCTCATGATTTTGAATAATACTTCATAAATTAATTCTACATCAGCAGTACCAGAGGATATTTACTCCTTTTAAACCATGTTACCAAATATCACTGAAACTAATACTTTGTTCAGTGTGAGTTACTGTCCTGTGTGAAAGGAGTTGTATGTCTCACTGATTCTGAGAGGGAATGTTTATCAGTCTATAATCCCTTCCCTGCACTTAATGCAGTAGTGGCTCTTGGGCTGTCACGCTGTTTCTGGGTGGGTGTGGGGCGTGAGTGTCTGACATTTCAGAGAGGAGCATAGAATAAACACAGAGGCAGTGTGTGTGTGTTGTAATTTCGTTGACCTCTCTTATGCACTCACTTAATTAGCTGTTTGCTAGCAACTTGTGATCAATCTGACTATTGAAATAACAAATACCACTGTTGGCATAAGATGGATGTGACTTGTCACTCAGGGTAGAGAAAAACTGTTGCTTCCCTGTTTGTAGCCTCTGCAGGCTAGCCTGAAGCTTCACCCACTTATTGCTGTGTTTCTGGGGAAAGTTTGGAAGCACAGGGAAGCCCTTTTGTCTCTCTAATCTTGGATGGGAACTCATAGCCTTCCCATAGGTGACCCATGGAAATCTGGCTCCACAGAACACTGTACCCTTTCTGGGACTGGGTAGTGATGAGGGGCACAGTGGAGGGTGAGTAGGGGCAGAGCTGGAACCAGTGGTCAGCTCCTGTCATTTGTGTGTCGAAGCCAGTTATCAGTCAAACGCTGCTGAATGAAGGAGAGCCTGTGTTCTCTAATCACTAATTTATGAGCGAGTTGTAATAGGCAAAGGCAAGGTTTCCTTGTTGCCCATGGGTTTTATTTATCGATGTCTCTGTATCCCTATGACTTTGCCGAACTTTAAACTTGCTAGAAAGATTTCAGTAATAGTAAGACTTAATTAGCATAGGGTGTTTGAAAATAAATTTTTCGTTTATGTTGAATGATAGTTCCCATTCATTTGTATTACAATCACAGGGTATTAGTTAGTAACCAAGAGGATTATTAGTGATTAATAAATTATTCCCTGTAAGGAATAAAAAAAAAACACATTAAGCTATCATTATTTTATATGAAAATATACTTTCAAATTTTTAATTTTTTTTTTCCAAAATAGAAAGGACTGGTTTTTGCCTCCTGCTGGTAAAACCAATAAAATTTTCAGATGGTACCAAGAAAGTACCCTGTCAAGAGTAGAGTACATACTCATTCTCTGACCCTCAGAGAGCACAGCTGCTAATGCTTTGATAAAAATACCTTCCCTTTTCCTAAGTGTGCATATTTTCATAAAAATAAGCTTCTCTGCATGTAACAAAATGATATTTTTATCCACACTTTTTGTAATCCACCTTTTCTTAAATACGCATTTTAGATATAAATGAGTAAATATAATTAAATGCCTAGAGCTGTTTTTAAGCTGTTTTTAAGCAAGTCCTTGTTTAATAGTCATCTGAGGATTTTTCTTTTTTGCTATCATATGCTGAGTGACCATAAATACTTCCACCTTCCCAATAATGTTCTGTGGACAGATTCATCTATTCTGTCTTCCTCGCCTGCCCTGCCCCCTGCGGATTACTAACACTGCTTATTCTGCTGCCATGGGTGGGTTGTGATTTTTTTTTTTTTTTTAAGTAGAACCTCCTCTGTGTTGAGGTCTAGGTGTTTGCTGACCATCAGTGCTTCCCATGTGGGCTCCTCCTGTAAATGTCAGTCTAAAGAGAAAGCATCTGACTGTGGCTCAGCATGGATGGGAAAGAGAAGATCCCAGCTTTGGAGTAAATCATACATAGTTCTCCATTATCTGAGAATAATTAACTGGGTATTTTTTTAGCAGGAAAAAGAATGGTACTGAACAATACTCATTTTTTTCTTAGATTTTTTTTCTCTGTAAGAGTTTATTTTACAACCCAATTTTACATTAGATCCAATTTAGAACCAGTATGTTTTAGAGTCCATAAATTAACTTCCTTCATTTTGGCACTTACTTGGGATCAAAGCGAGTAGGAGATTTTACTTAATTACAGCAAGAGAGGGCCTGCAAGGTGCGCCTGTGAGAGAGTAAGGGGAGTGCTGCATGGGCTTGAGTCACTCTTGAGATTTCCATCCCACATGGTTTGGAAGCACATACCTGTGGGAAGGGCAGGGTGGGGGCTCACACAGAAACAGAAGGGCAGTTTCTAGTCAGCCTGGCCATCCACCCCATGACCCTCATTCATGAGCAGGCTGCGACCGTTCAAGGTCAGGCTGAATAGTGTGTGTATATATGTATGTATATTTTTTTTCTGTGTTTATTCTTTTGTAGCACTCAGTGTCTTAAAATAAGAAAGAAAGGAAAATAAAATGTGTCTGTGTTTTCTTCCCATTCTCATTTGATTCAGTGTGGAGCTGAAAACATCCGAAGAGCGGAGTCTCTTAATGGAAATCCATTGTTCTCTAAGGTACCGCAGCGTTACAACCATTTTAGTAGAACACAGCGCAGCGCAGTCCTCTGAGAAACTCCTGCAGAATATTGGTTTTTCTCACATATTAGTACATTTGAAGTTCCAATTAATTACAAAACTAAGAGTGAATTCCTTCTCTGCTCCTCCTTTTTCCTTTAGGTAGCCCCAGTCTCCTTATTTTGCCCACCCATAGCTGCCTAATTTCAAGTGTGCTTCTTAGTGAACAGGTGCGGTGGGTGGGGTAAGAGGGTCTGTTTCCTAAAGCCTCCGTTCTAACTTTGCCTAATCTGATGGAAGGGGCAGTGCTTTACAGTTCTGTTGAGCTCAGTTTAAAAGAAACCCCACCCAGGGCAGTTCTCCCCAGGACGAGCGGAGGGACCCTGTAGGCCCAGCAGACTTCCTCAGATGGCTGTGTCCTCTGTCTTGCAGGCCTTGGCTGATTTGGTGCACTCACACATCCAGTCAAACAAGCTGTGCTCCACGCAGTTGCCTCTGAGCTGTCCGCTCTGTGTAAATCCTGTCTGCAGGGAGACTAAATCCTTCTTCACCAGCCAACAGCTGTGACCCTGCCTGAGGACCCGTGGGACTTGCAGATGTACAGCCTCCAGACACCTCTGATGGGAACGGAAGCCGCATTTGTCTGTGCACAGCCATAGGCACAGACTATGCTTTCTTTTATGCCTTCATTTTATTTTATTTCTTGCTTCCCTATGTAGTTCATGCTGGCCTCCAGTGGGCCTCCTGCTCCCATTTCCCGAGTGCTAGCTAGCATCACAGACTTGCAAAACTGTGTTTCTTGGGGAATGGACTCTGAAACTGTTACTGAGATCTCTATTTTCATATACATGTACAGTGAACACTCACAACTCCTTCTAGGATCAGCTTAAGAATGTGGAATGTCTACTGGAGCATCCCAGGAATGAGGTTTAAATTTTCATCTTATGAGGCACACATAGATTCTGCACTTATTACCCAAAACAACCTCCTAAAATATTGTGGTGAATGTCTTCTGTGTGCTACCCGTGGTGAGTGAGATTTTACAGTGTCATAGCCATAGCTGTGGCTTAAGTGAATATAGTGAATTTAATTTGTAAAATAATTGGGCTGAGGGCATAGCTTAGTGATTGTGTGCTTGCCTTGCATTCATGAGGCTCCCAGTTTGATCCCCAGGCCTGAGTGCAAATATCACGTTACCTACTCTTTCCCTGAGTCCATGGGTACAGGAATGCAGGTGAGTGGGCGTGGTCACCTGTTGTAGCTTCAGTTGTCAGTGCAGCCACCTTTCTTTGGCAATTGTGGTGTCTGTGGAAGAGTCTCATTTTCCTCCCTGGAAACTGAAACAAGTGCGCATTTCGGGAGTGCTCAGAGATTCCCCAGGTGCATAGCCTAATAAACGTGTGCAAATTCAGTCCTTGCTGCATATGCCTTAGTCTGAGTCGATGGTACCTCAGGGAAGGGAGCTCTGTCTGCTTCCTATCTCCAAGGACAGTGCCACCAGGAAATGCTACTGATGGATTTGGTCTCATCTCCCTGGGGCCAAGGAGCAGCTTCGTCCTGATCTTAGTTGAGTGCCTCTATTTTCTGCTCACTTGTTTGAAACTTAAATTTTATAAAGTTGACTGTGTCTGATAACCTTGAATTTTCTTTGTTAAGTTTTTATTATAAAATAATATAGTCATAGAATAGGACATTTGTAAAACACAAAGAAGAGAAGTAGCCTCTAATGTAATAACGTTTTATTCCAGTCTTTCCCTGTGGATATTATGTGTATGCATATATTCTTTGAGAATTTCAACATACTCCGTCATGGTCACCCTCTTTCCTCTCCCAACTCCTGCCTGCCTGAATTTGTAATGAAAAGTTGTTCTAAAACTGTAAAAATTATGTCAGAGCAGAATCTGATCTTCTGTATTTGGGTTTAAATGGATTTGAAAGTCTTTGGGATCCTGGAAGGATTTGTAATAATCACTTTCTCTAAAACTTTGTTCTTCAAAAAGAACCTTTCTTTGAGGTTTTTTTTTTTTTTTTTTTTTTTTTTTTTTAATAAATAAACAGCTCATAAAGCGGAAGTAATTAGGAGGGTGCATAGATAATCTATTCTCAGGATTTACTGGAAATAAACATTATGCTTTAGCCTGTTTGATTTGTGCCGTCTCCTGAAACGCATCCAAAATGCCCGAACATGGGGAGTTTGCTTTGTACCCCAGTGAAGAAGCATGCTTTCTGCTCTAGGTGAGAGTTTTCTTCACTGACAGTGGCTTTCAAAATTGAGTAACATCTACTCTTTGTTTCTAAATTGGCTTATCTTCATTAACAGGCTATTTCTAGAGAAAGATCAAAGGTCTGGATGCTTCAGAATGTCCCTGTGTCCATTTCATCACCTTTTGGGGATTAGGTTTAGTGTGGACTATGAGGGCACCACAGTGCATGGATGTCTTGGGGTTAGTGGCCCCTGTTGGCAGGCAGTTATGCTCACAGCCATTATCCCCTCTTCAGGGAATGTGCTTGTCATCAGTCTTGGCTCTTCAGCAGCTTTTCCGATGAAAACACATTGCTATGGAGATATTGCGGGAAGTGCCAGTTCGGGAGTCCCGAAGCCCCATTTGCTAAGCAAACTTTGAACGAGTTGTCTGGAACTGCAATTCTGGCACTGAAGTGGGAGCAGACTGTCCTTTGAGAGGCACTTAGGGGAGTCACTGCCTCTGGCATCCTCAACTCTTAAAGACCTGATTCCTTCGACTGTTAGCCCTAGATGGGTGAGGGTCACATACCAGGGTAGCGTTTGGAAGGATGGAGATATTTTCAGAACCAATGAGTTGTTATCCTGTTTGTCAGCTTTGAAGTGTGAGTGTTTGTTTGCTTTTCTAATTAGCAATGAACTGCTGGTTCTGTCTTAAGCTGCTGTGTGCACAGACCTGGATTTTATTTGATCCAGAAGATTGGTGGGTTCTGGGAAGGTCCAGCCCACTGCTGTCATTGCTAGGACCCAGGAGGATGCAAGCCCAGTGGAAGGGGCTCTCCCGCAGACCTGTGTGAAGGCTGTCTGCCCCAGAAGTGAACTCTGTTCACTTCACTTCAGCCTCATCAGTGGTGAGTTAGTGTTGGCGGTAGAAACCCGGGCATGTTGATCCGATGCCTCCTCAAAGAGTACGTGCTTGTTCATATAGTCCCATGGGCAGAGTTGAATGTTTCTGTAGGAATCTTCATATTTTCATCATGTCTGGAATTAGTTAGTAGCAGTCACCTATGAAGAAGTGGGTTTTTCTATCTCAAGGTGCCCAGACTAAGCCTGTCAACAACCCTAAGGTAATATTAGAGCTTTCATGTTTTCTACTGATCTTGAAAATAGATACCCGTTTCTTCCTCTTGAAGTGGTGGAATAGATCATCTAGAAAAAAGCTGCTGACGTGGCTTCCTCCTCCACTCTGTTCATGTACTTTGACATTTAATTCAAGAAACCATAGTTTAAGGCATAGTTTAAACTATAGTTTAAGGTGCATACTGTGAGTAGATTTATCCAAACTGTGTTATCACACCACGAGGCAAGGGCGTCAAATGCCCATCCGGGCCATCAGAAAGCCTGCTGGGGTGAAGGTGGCGATGCAGCTCCTGCAGTCATAGGTTGTACTGTCTGCTCCCTTGTTAAAGGGAGTGACCATTTATGTGGCTTCATCTGCAGGGCCAAATATGAAGCTGGTAGCCATTTAAAAAAATGACCAAGAGTATGTTCTTTGCTCTCGACCATGGATGTGATTCCTGCCTTGGCTTCCACTCAGTAATGCACTATGACCAGGAATTGAAAACCAAATATACCCTCTCTCCAACAGTTGCCTTTTGTTGGGGTAATTTGTCACAGCAACAGAAATGGGACTAAGATGAGCATCTGTGCACATGGGCGTAGCATCTCTGGCCTCATCCTCAGATGAGGCCTCTGTCCAAATCCTGAGATAGCCTTAAGCCTAAAGATACCCGCTTTAATGAGGAGACAGAGTTGATGCTGCAGCGGCGCCTTTGCTTACAGTCCTTCAGGTTTTCAGTTCTAGTAGCAAGAGGGAGATGCAGTCCTCAGGTAAGGCATGCATGAACATGACTTTCACATTTCTAAGTTTATGTCCCAAGAAAGCTTCATCAATATTATTCCTTCCAATTGCATCATCACTGAGAGTCTCTGGGCCCAGTCCTGGAGATTTTTTGTGATATCCAAGTTACATTTATTGAAACCAGAGTCACAAGATTTCTGAGTACATATGCAAAGTGGATTAAAACAGAAGTTGATTTGGCTCACTCCCAGTTAAAATATCTTCCCTCCATTTATTTATTTGTTTGTTTATTCATTCATCCATTCCTTCACTTTACATCCTGATTGCAACCCCCTCCTCTCCTTCAAGTCTCCTCCCTCACATTCCCCTCTCCCCAACCCTTCCCTATTCTTTTCCTCAGAGAAGGCGAGGTTGAGGTCCTGCATGGCACATTAGATTGCTCAGTTAGGGGAGTGGGCTCCAAAGGCAGGCATCAGAGTCAGAGACAGCCCCTACTCCAGTTTCTGGGAGACCCACATGAAGACCAAGTTGAGCATCTGCTGCATTTGTGCAGGAGGCCTAGGACCAGTCCATGTATGCTCTGTGGTTTAGTCTCTGTGAGCCCTCATGGGCCCAGGTTAGTTGTCTCTGTAGATGTTTTTGTGGAGTCCTTGACCCCTCTGGATCCCTCAATTGATCCCTCAACTCCTCCATAGGACTTCCCAAGCTCTGTCTAATGTTTGGCTGTGTGTCTGTCTACAAGCACAGCAGAGTAACATTAATAGTGTCAGGAATTGGTTCTCTGCCATAGGAAGAGTGTCAAGTAGGGCCAGTCTTTGGTTGGCCATTCCCTCGGTTGGCCAATCCCTCAGCCTTTGCTCCATCTTTGACCCGTCACGTCTTGTAAACAGGACAAATTTGGGGTGGAAGTTTTTATGGGTGGGTTGATGTCCTTGTCCCCCCACTGGCAGTCCTGCCTGGCTATAGAAAGTGGCCACTTCAGGCTTGATATACCCCTCTGCTGGGAGTCTCAGCTAGGGTGGGGCCTCCCCTATCCCAGGTCTCTGGCACGACCCAGAGATGACCCCCAGTTTCCATTCCCTCAGCCAGTGCTCCCTCCTTTGCTCTTCCTACTTCTACTCCCCACTCCTGCTTCCCTTCTCATCCACCCCTTTTCAACTATGTTCATAGCAGCTTTATTCATAATAGCCAGAAACTGGAGACAACCTAGTTGTCCCTCAGCCAAAGAATGGATAAAGAAAATACGGTACATTCGGCTATTAAAAACAAGGGCATCATGAAATTTGCAGGCAAATGGGTGGAACTAGAAAATATCATGCTGAGTGATGTAACACAGATCTAGAAAGACTCACATGGTATATACTCACTTATAGGTGGAGAGTCACCACAAAGCATGGGATAACTATGCTACAACCCACAGACCCAAAGAAGCCAAGGAGGGCCCGGGGGAGGATGCTTGAGTCTCACTCAGAAGGGGAAAGAAAATAGGCATTGGGGGTGGCTGGAGGGAAGGAACTGGGCAGTTAATATCTTTAGTGATGTCCCCAATTACATTGAGGTTTGTCGCACCTACCTTGTAGCTCACTCGTGGTTAACTCAGACCGTAGCACCTGGGAACTTCTGATGCCTTTGCCAGGTTTCCTCCAACTGCTGGCCTAGCTAGCACTGCCTTAAACTTGGGCTTCTCTTCAGAGTGCGTTTCTTTGGGAAATTAGTGTGTGAAGTTACATGGCGCTGGGCCAAGAGCAGGACACCCTTGAGAAGCCACTTGCTGTGCCTCTTGTACGGAGGGACTCTGGGAGGCACTTGCCTCTTGAGAGCACAGTTGTAACATTTTAGGGTCCCCGGAGAGGAAGGAATACTTTTGCTTTTTACGTGGAAGCCTTTCTACAGGAAAAAGGTGAAGAAAATGATTGTGTGCTGGGATAATCAGTCTTGTACAATTTTTTTTTTTATAATACTGCAAGGTTATTTTTAGCTAAGTACCTCCATTTTTACTACAACTTAGTCTAGAGTAGGCCACCATGATAGAATCTTGTGAGTACTGTAAGAATTTATTTTTGTGGTGTGTGTGTGCGCGCGCACGCTGTAGGTGTATGTACATGAGTGCAAATGCCCACAGAGGCCAAAGGTGTTCGATTCCCCGGAGCTGTAATTACAGTGTAAGCAGCCTAACATGGGTCTTGAGAATCAAACGTGGGTCCTCCGGAAGGCTAGAACATGCTCCTAACGCCTGAGCCATCCCTGCAGCCCTGGATGTTGGAACTACGAACATCTGTGGTGGAGCAGGGATGATGGCTCAGCTGATGAGCACTTTCTGCTTAAGTGTGAGAAGCTGAGCTCAGGTACCTCACACCCAGAGCTGGGTCAGGTCCTGCTGTGTGTGCTGAGAACCCCAGCGCTGGGCATGACACAGAGCCAGGCAAATTCTAGGGGCTCATTGGCTAACTGGTCTAGCTGAATCATGAATCTCTGGTTTCAGCGAGAGACCTTATTTGGAAAAGTAAGGTGGAGGATTGAGGATGGCATCCCATTGTTAACCTCCAGGCCACATGGATGAGTTCATGGGCACAACATGTCTACAACACACACATACAGACACACACACGGAGAGAGAGAGAGAGAGAGAGAGAGAGAGAGAGAGAGAGAGAGA
>NW_026596040.1:25357826-25367642 GCF_907164565.1 Psammomys obesus | reverse complement strand
GAGAGAGAGAGAGAGAGAGAGAGAGAGAGAGAGAGAGAGAGAGACAGGGAGAGGGAGAGAGAGAGACAGGGAGAGGGAGAGGGAGAGAGAGAAAGAGAATATCCTGGAATAAAGCTTGGTCTGAGCCTTTATTAAGAGCCGGTGGGCAGGGGTTTGGCTAGTGTTTCTGTGTCTTGCAATTTCTCACTCTGATTTTTCCGTTTCCCAGACATTTGCCTTTCGTGGATTGCTTCTACCTACATATAGCTCAGGCTGTCCCTCTCCATTCTTTTGTGGTCCAGTGTTTACTTTCTTGTCATGTTAAGACATTGGGTCTGGGGATGGAGCCTAACACTGAAAAGAAAGAGTACATAAAAGGCTTAAACGCATAAAAGGCTTTACTAGATTTCATCCTGAGAATTCATGATATGTCATGTCATGTTTGTTTGGTTGGGTTTCTTTATTTGGAAGCACATTCATGTAAGGAATGAAGGCAGCTATACATGCTGGCTTGTAGCCGATTGCTGCATTCTCAGTCCGAAGCAGTCAGGCTATGACCTACAGTTAAAACTATAGTAAAAGAAAAGGTACCGTTCCCATAACTTACTTATTCCACCACCTCATTGTGTTGCTCTTTATCTGGACTTAGGGAAGTGATGGAGAAAATGATAGCACAGTATAAAGTTGGTCTTAGTTCTTCAGTTGTCTCTAGTTTGAAAGGTATTATCCAGGTTTTTTTTCCAGCTGGCATTTTGACATATAAATAAGTTATTTTACATTTGCACTACTCATTAATGAGAACAAAAACACCAGCGTTGGGGCTGGGAAGAGATCGCTTAGTGTGTAAGAGCCCTGGCTGCTCTTCCTGATAAATAGGGTTCTATTCCCAGCACCCTCGTGTGTAGCTCACAGCTGTTTATAAGTCTAGTCTCAGAGGACCTGATGCTTTCTAGCCTCCTTGGGCACCAGGCATGCACATAATACACAGACATGCAAGCAAAGCACCATGCACATAAAATAATTTAAAATAATAATAGTAAAAAAACCCAGAACACCAGCCCTTATGTGAGAACTCTACCTGTTGATCAGTTGGCTACAGAAATCTTTTCTGTTGCTCTGTTTCTGAGACAGGGTTTCTCTGTGTAGCCCTGGCTGTCCTGGAACTGACTCTGTAGACTCTGAGGTAGCTGGCCTCAAACTCACAGAGATCATCTCATTCCCTTGCTCTCCTAAACAAAGGAGAATCCTTGAGAACATACAGATTAGTGGGGGTGGTGAGGAGCTAGAGGAGGAAATAAGGCAAGTTGCTTTCAGAAAGCCTCAAGCTGTATCCTTTCTTGTGACAAGAGAGCTTAGAGAAGCCTTCCTGTGGCTGCCGACCCAGGGTGGCCCTTTTCAGAGACCTGGGTGCTGGTTATGGGCCATTGAGGGGGCCTGAATTCTTTGTACTATGCTCTTCAACTTTTGTGTATTTTTATAATTCCTTAGGATTATCAAATGCCTGATCTGCCCACCTCCTGAAAAGGCTGGCTTAAAAATCATCTGAGACAATGGGTGTAAAACCACAGTTTAGACTAGAATGGGCTTCGTGGGTACAGTGGGTACCATGGGGATGTTGTCAAGTTCACTGCAGCCATGAATATTTGAACATATCTCTGATCATAATTTAAAAATATGTGAGTTTAACTGATATATTTTATACATACTTTAAATTTATAAAATGCATAGATTGTTGTTATTCTAAAACCTATAGTGCTTACTGAAACCTCCCGGGAATAACTCACTTGTCATTGTATATTATCTTACAATACATTTTTGAGTGGCTGCAGCAATATTATATGAATATGACTCAGCTACTGACAGTGCTTCTTATTTCCATTTTTCACTCGTTACTAAGCAGTGATTTGGTAAACATCATTATGGACAAAATATTTAGGCCTATCCTCAGTGATTTCCAGAGGAAAGCTTGCTGAAGGTGAGTTTTATGGATCAAGGGATATACCTGCAGATTGTTTTGGAGAACACTGAGCTGTACAGTGTTTGAAACGTATGTCTGTATATGTGTTATGTCTGTGTATGTATGCATGTGCTTACATGGTAATGGCCCAATTAAAAATGAGCCCAATGACCTCGTTCATTTGGATAGCAGACTGCTGTAGTTTCCAGTGGCAACTATTCTAGAAGGTGGAAATCTCTAGTTTTTAAGAAGAATTACTAAGTGCGTGGAATCGGGATACTTACTGTAAGTGGAACCCACATTCGGAGTGTCGAGCAGCCTAGAGATCAGGTCTTTTGTCTTGCCCTTTCTGTTCCTTATTGTCACCAACTTTGCTCATTTGTCCTGACAGGCTCCTGGGCAGAGATAAAAGACTCTAATGCTGTCGGTCTTTATTCACCAGTAAATTTGTGGAGATTTGGAATGAGGAGAGAAATTGGAAATTCAGGTTGGAAAATTTGGGGGGGATTGTGTGTTGAGTTCACTTACCCTTTACAGATCTGCAGGTCCTCAAGCATTGCCTGTGTGTGTCCCTAATGCCCTCCTGCCCCCATGGGGCTGTGAGGCGTCCATCACAGCCAGGCATGCCTTGGCTCAGGTAACCACCCTATTAACGCAATTGTCCCTTTACAGAAGGTCAGCAGGGAACATGTTCCTTCCTGTTTGTGCCCTCCTGAAGGTTTTCATGTCCATGCTAACCCACAGCGGGCCTGGGCCAAGGCCAAGATGCCCATCAATATTTTAAAGCAGTGGTGTTATAAAATTTATGGAAGACGCACAAAGGACAATTCCCTGAAGTGATGAGCCCGCTGAGAAGGGATATTGGCTAAAAGGAGATTTCCCACTTTGAAACAGTATGAGATCAAGTGCCATGCTGAAGAGGCCCTTTATATGCACGGGGCTCAGAGCTTGGTGTAGAGTCTGACCTGGTTTCCAATCCCACCTACAACTGTTAATTTATTTGGTTATCTATTAACGGTCTCCTGGCAGCTTACTTTTATGTTTAAAATTAAGTGCTTGATTGATTCTTTTCTAGAACCGTGATGGGCTGTTGTTCTATACTTAAGCCAATCCATTAGTGGGCTCTCTCATTACTGATCTTTCTTTCCTTCCTAGGTTCATTGTGCTTGTGTGTGTATGTGTGTCCATCTGAAGGTGGTGGGGCTAGGATGGAGGGCAGAATAAAGGTATCTCCATTTTGAAAGGAGAAGAGAGCGTAGCTTTTATTTTAAAATCCTAATGGGGTTTTCAGTAATGAAGGAGTAATGTTTATAGGAGGAAGCAGTGTGCCAGAGAATTTTATATTATCGTTATTTCATTTATCAAAATTCTTAGCATAAGCTTCTATTATTGCTCTCTCTCTCTCTCTCTCTCTCTCTCTCTCTCTCTCTCTGTGTGTGTGTGTGTGTGTGTGTGTGTTTGGTTTTGTTATACAGCCAAGGCTAGCCTCAAACTTGTGATTCTCCTGCCTCAGCCTCATGAATGCTGAGACTACAGGTGTACATCACATCTAGCTGCTCATTTTTATGTTTAAAAACCTCTACTGTCTCCTGACAGCATTGAAGGCAGTTGGTGTATTTCTGGTCTTTCTGGGTTTTATTCCATTATGTTTTTTTCTTTTTTAAATTTGGGGCTTACTAGATATTAACTAGATGGAAGAAGGAAAGCCCATGGCATTAGGCAGAGCTCCTGGCTGCTCTTGAGTAAGATTCTCAGTAACTGGAGAGCTTCTTGGTTGCCTTCAGCCCTTGGGACTGTGAAGGATGGCATAGTGTCCCCTGAGATCCAACCTGGCCACTCAGAACAACATCACAGTGCAGGATCTAACCCACATTCTTCCTGGAAAGGTCCGGGAACACCGGAATAACACATAAAGGATGGTAACCAAGTATCTATTCCCCCAGCTCCCAGCTATTCAGTGGACTCCAATGTCACTTTGGGATAAGTCATCCTCTGCAGAGTGTCTCCAGTGAGCTGTCCCCTTGGCTCTTCTGTACAGGGGAGCTATGGGTAGACACCTCCTCTTGTACCCTTAGACTACCAGGATCAGATGAACCAGGGAACCACAAACAGCCCATGCGTGTGAAGGACAGAGACAGTCTCATCTCCCATCCACATGATGAGAGTTCTGTTTGGAGCCAGCAGGTCTCTCTGAGGAGCTTCACCTTTGCCTCATCATCTCCAGGCTCATCAGGAGCAAGTGTGTGTCTCTGTCAAAGTGTGCTCTGAAAAATGCCCTTGGAAATGGAAGCTTCATCGCTCTTATTACATGGGACCTAGGTTTGGTGGATGGAGGGATTTGTACAAAGACTTCACTAACATAATCTTTCTCTAGGCTGGGAAGACAGTTCAGTTGGTAAAGTACTTCCTTTTCAAACATAAGGACCTCTGTGATGCCAAGACCCCATGTGAAAAGCTGGGCATGGTGGTATTAGCTTCTAAGCCCAGTCCTGGGGAGGCCAGGAGAGGTAGATTCCTGGAGTCTGTTGGCCTGCCACCCCAGGTCCAGGTCCTAGTGAGAGACCTTGTCTCAAAAACAAAGGAGCAGCAGCACCTAAGCTGACTTAAGGCCTGTATGTACGCATGCACATGAGCACGCACACACACACACACACACACACACACACACACACACACAGATGCATGCACATGTGAGCTCATGTGTGTACAATAGGAACACACAGGCATGCATGCATACACACACACAAACATAACCCCCCCACATGCCCCTACACAACCATGTGCAAACTCAGACACACAAAGAACCTTTCTCCAACACACATGTGACTTAGCAAGCTTGTTGATATAGATTTTGCACTTTGGCAGGAATGTCACAGAATAATTGCCAGGCTTACACTTGCTGAATATTATCTGACTTTTTATTTCTGTGTCAAATACCCAAGAGAATTAGCTCCTAGGAGGGAGATCTATTTCAGTTCACAGTTGCAGAGGGGCTGGCTCCCTCACCAAGAGTTTTAGATAAAGCAGACTGTCATGGCGGAAAAGCAGGCTGTTTACCTCATGACAGTTAGATGTCAAAAGACAGAGACTGGATGAGGCTAAGCAGAACTCACCTTCTAGTTTCAGGACCTCTCCAAATAACACCAAGTCATCAGTACAAAAGGATTCGAGGGAGACTCATCTTAAATCCTGACACTGACAGAAAATGGGTTCCAGGGGGTCAGGGACCTTCTCGTCCCAGAGGCTGTGTTAACAGTAAGGAACATGGGGAAGATGGGCTCTGGCTGGAGCAGGTGCCTTTCTACCAGGTGGCCTTTCTGTTCCTCTTACTGGGAGTGTGGTTTGTGGTCCCACCAGCCAGAAGCAAAGGAAGCTAAATCCCCATGCTGATAGACATAGCTACAATGAAGCTCTAGGTGGGGCCAGCTGTATCCAGGCCCACACCTAAATGAGCCCATCAGCATCCTGAAGGCAAACCCATTTCCCACCCTGTCTTTGTTCCCTGGGGCAACTGTGATAAAGAACCACAAAGTTTGTGGTTTAAACCAGCCTATGTTTGCTCCATGGAGTTTGGGAGACTGAAAATATTTTTTTTTCATTAATTTATTTAAACACGTTACAGCCTGATTGCTGCCCCTTCCATCCTCTTCTCCCAATCCCATTCTCAGGCCCGTCTTCCCTTACTACCCTGTTTCCTTCTCAGAAAAGAGGAGGTCCTGCATGGGTACCAACCCACCCTTGGACAGCAGGAGTAAGCACACCCTTTCCCACTGAGGCTAGACAAGGCAGCCTGAGGTATTAGTTACCTTCTTGTTGCTGTGATAAAAGACCATGACCAAGATAACATATAGAAAGGACTCATTTGCACTTGTTCGTCCAGAGGGATAAGCTCTATCGTGGTGGAAAAGCATTACAGCAAGCAGCAGGCTGGAGCTGGATGGTGAGGACTCACAGCTTGACTGGAAAACAGGAGGCAGAGAGAGCAAACAAGGAATGGTGTGTGGCTTTAAACTCTTAAAGGTATGCCAGTGAGCTGGGCATGGTGGCATACGCCTGTAATCCTACCACTCAGGGAGGCAGAGGAAGGTAGATCTCTGTGAGTTCAAGGCCTTCCTGGTCTACAAAGCAAGTTGTGATAGCCAAGGATACACAGAGAAACCCTGTCTCCAAATAACAAACAAACAAAAAAACCAAAACCAAAAGAAAGTATGTCCAGTGACACTTCCTCCAGCAAGGCTACATCTCCTAAACCTCCCCAGAGAGAGCCACCAACTGGAGAAGACAAACATCTGAGCCTGTGGGGGACATTCTCATTCAAGCCACCACACCTTCCTTGACTCCTACAATTCTGATGCCTCCAGGTGTTCCTGGCCTTGTAGCCACACCATTCTGGCTTCTCCCTTCATCTCTACATGGCCATCTCTGATTTGTGTCGTTCCCCTATTAAATTCCCGCAAGTTCCCACCTACATAATCCAGTGTGACCCTGTAGAAAGGAAATCAGACAGGTTTCAGCCACGGGTTCTGGCTATAAGATGTGCGTAGATGTCATTCTCCATGAGTCCTGAAAGCCATGGTGACTTGCTCTAGTTACAGCTGAAGCTTGAGGAGTTGGGCTTGCTTTCCGGGTTCTGTGGAATGTAGGCCTCTGCTGGTCACCACCAGTCTTGGTCCCAAGACCCATTTCTACACATTAAAGATATCATGGTTCCTTCTGGATGAGGAATGGGAGCCTTCCAGAGTCTGAAAAAAGTGTGAGGATAGTCCTGGGAAAAGCCAGAGAGGGTGCCTGGGTTGGGAAAGGAGGAGCCTAATGAATCCATCCTAACCAGCGGCATCAGACCCCTCACCCCTCCTCATGCCTTCCATCTTCCCTTTCCCATCCCCAGCCCCTGCTAAGACTGCTCCTCTCAGCGTCTGTGCAATATGTAGAGGCAGCAATTAGAGCCATTTCTCAGCCTTCCAGCCACCCTGCCCCATGCCTTCACTGGGCAAAGCCTCTTCCTCCGCATCAGCAATAGCACAGTTCATATGTATTCCTGAGACCAGGCTTCCAAAATAGCACAGGAAAATTTTTAAATTTTTTTCAAAATCAGGTGTGTTTTCCTGGGGATTACTGTATAAAAAAATTTTTTTTCTTCCAGGAGATTGCATTTCACCTCTGACAAAGAGAGAGACGATAGAATCCCTGAGTGAGCAAACAGGAAGGAACCATTTAATCCACTCTCTTGTATCTAAACATCATGTTCCTAAACTGACAGACTAAGTACGTACTTTTTTGTTTCTGCTTTTGTGGGTTTTTGTTTGTTTGTTTGTTTGTTTGTTTGTTTTTTTGGTTTTTTGTTTTGTTTTGTTTTTGGTTTGTTTGTTTGCTTGTTTGTTTGAGACAGGGTTTCTCTATGTAGCCTTGGCTGTCCTGAACTCCCTTTGTAGACCAGGCTGGCCTCCAACTCACAGAGATTCACCTGCCTCTGCCTCCCGAGTGCTGGGATTAAAGGCATGTACCACCACACCGGCAACTAGTAAGCCTTCGAGGGAGAAGCATGTCCTGGAACCTGGATAGTACCTGTACAGAGGACCACCCCTTCCCCCCCCCAAAAAAAAAAAAAAAAAAAAAAAGAAAAGAAAAACAAGTGCACAAAGGGAGGGCAGGGAATTTCAAGAGATGAAATGATTTTTTAAGGTCATATAGAGCTAATCTTTGTATGCTAAAGATTCTGTAGATTTTTATTTCTTTTGATACAGTTCAAAAGAAATATTCAGGGCACCTTTTGAAAAATATTATTACTACCATCAGGATGTAAAGGAAATAAATTAGGATTATTATTTTATGTGTGTGAGGCTTTTTTCTTCAAGTATATCTGTGCACCACTTGTATACCTGGGCAGAAACCAAAAGGGATTATCAGATCCCCTGGAACTGTAGTTACAGACAGTTGCGAGCCACCACGTGAGTGCTGGGAATTGAACCTATGTCCTCTGGAAGAGGAGCCAGTGCTCTTAATTGCTAAGTCATTTCTCTAGCCTCTCAGGGTACATTTTTATTAGATACCATAATGCTACTTTCTCAGGCACAGTTACTAATATAGCCATTGTTTCAGTGACATAAAATGGAGCAAAGTTGAAAGGAGAAGGCTGGAGGTACAGAGCCGTAAGACTGTTTTTCCACTGCAACACCTACAGTGGGGACTTAGGTTTCAGACTTTGCTCACCACCGGCAAAGACATGTGTTTTGCTCGAATACTCAGTCTCCAGGAAGAACTTTTTCTCACACAGACTATTTGACAAAATTCTTACAGCTCATCTGCATCTCACCTAGGGACCTAGATACACTAAAGTATTTCTTTTAAGAAACAAAACAAAACAAAACTTGACATCATGATGAAAAATAAGAGTTCGCCCTGTTTAGCTTTCCAGCTATTCGAATAGTATGGCTCATCAATTCAGCAGTTAGGTGGCCTTTGTCCTGGGAGCATGTGTGCTAGGTATTAAGGACAATTGAGGGATAATCTGTGTAGTTCGGGTAGGGGACAGCTGTTCAGCAGAGTAAGACTTAGCCACCCCCCCCCCCACATGCATACATATACATACACATATACACACACAAATATATATATCAATTCTCATCCTAAGGCTGGCTTCAAACTCTGTGTAGTAGTATAACCTTGAAGTTCTGATCATCCTGCCTTCGCCTCCCAAGTGCTGAGATTACAGGTATGCTCCAACATGCCCAGTATATACAGCCCTAAACGCCAAATCCGCGGCCAGACAAGCTACATCCCCAAATCCTCATTGTTCTTAGGGATTGCTTGAGCTTCTGCTTCTCAGCCTGTCACTAAAGGCTCTGGTGGCCTAGGGGAAATGTATGTGGTCATCCCAAAACCTTCTATGCCTGTCCATAACAAGCTCAACCACAAGGCAAACCTTCCGGCAACTTTGGTTTCCTGGTGGTGGTGGGCTAGCAGAATATGTGTACACACGTGCTAGTGTGCACAAGAGGGCAAAGAGGGGGAGGAAAACAGCTTATAAATCACTTCTTGCAAATCCTTCCATTTTGAGCCAGTTGCAAACTAATTTCTCTGCTTTTCTCAAGCTTTGATTTATGTATTGGGCTCCTGGGGTTTGTGTCCCATCTTCTGGCTGGAGGTTTGGATTTAGCCGGGTGCTCCATAAAAATGTGAGCTGATTTGCATGCTCCGTGCTGATTGAGCTGCATTCTTTATAGGATCATTTTTAGATGGATTGTCTCTGTGGGCCTCTGTTCTTTTGTTTGCTCGGGTTCAGGGGTTACATCAAAAGCCTCTGGGCCTGCTGCCTGATGTGACCTTTGAACCCCAAAGGGCACAAGATCAGGAGGCTATAAAACAAGGCACAAACACTAAAGGTGTCATTCTGATGGTCCTCAAAGGACAGGAGTTTAAGGCTTGGTCACATGACTCAGAATATGGGCCAGCAAGCAGGGAGCCAGGATCAGCACATCTTAACCTCAATTTATATCCAAGGAGATGTAGAGAAGCCTTTGGGACTAGACCCTGGGTGAATTGCTAAATATGTTGGCTGTGTCTTTGTATGGCCATATTTGATTTAAAAAAAAAGTCCAGTAAAGCTCAGACTAAACCTGTAGTCTGTGAGGTGTTGGTTTCACTGGGCATAAGCAGGTTCATTTTTCTATCTGCTGCAGTGAGCAGCACCAAGACAGCAAAAGTTACAAGGAGGGTTTATGTGTGACCATCCTAGGGTTCAGGCTCACAGGAAGGACAATGGAGCAAAGCTGAAACCTGAGAGCCTTGGCCACGGTGGCTTGGAAGAGCTCTATATTTGCTGCTGTCCTTTCTTTCTTTCTTTCTTTCTTTCTTTCTTTCTTTCTTTCTTTCTTTCTTTC
>NW_026596040.1:25330997-25357816 GCF_907164565.1 Psammomys obesus | reverse complement strand
TTCTTTCTTTCTTTCTTTCTTTCTTTCTTTCTTTCTTTCTTTCTTTCTTTCTCTCTTCCTTTCATTCTTCCTTCTTGAAGGGGGAAGAAGTGCTGGCTGTGAGTCAAACCTCCAAAGAGCATGTCATTAGAAAGGGAAGATCTATTTTAAATAATGATAAAAATCTCCTTGAGCCTGGCTAGCACCACAGAGCCAACGAAAACAAAGCTGTGGAGAGGCTGCAGAGGCTTTCAAGGACTGAGGTAGAACAGCGAAAACATAGACTTAGAATCTTTTACATCAAATAAACAATCCAGAATATCCTGAAACCATAAATGAATGTCTACTGATTTATGCAGAGGTTTCCAAGGTCTTTCAAAAATGCATTGTGAGGACATTTGCACTCCCTGGTGGCACGGAAAATGGTCCATGGCAGCAGAAGGGAGCAAAGTGGAACCAGGCTGAAAGCCTTCAGCTACAAATAAACTGTGGAGAAGAAAAAAAAAAAATCCCATACACAGGAGGACCTGATGTGGGGGAGGGACAGCCTTGGAGAGAAGTCAGAGACCACTGTGGATTGCACCAGAGTCCCATGTGGGGTGGCTTGGACATATCTGTCTCCAGGGGCTACTCACATGTCCAACCCAAGTGGAAGGGAAAAGGCTTTTTAAAAAAGATGTATTTTATATGTATGTATGTGTTTCTATGTGTCTCTGTGTGTGCATCTGTCTGTGTGTCTACTACATTTTTTCCAGGCCACAGAGGCCAGAAGAGGGTTGGGGTGCCCTGGAGCTGGAATTATGGGTGGTTGTAAGCCACTGGGCATGGGCACTGAGAAGAGATAGAGACAGGTAGAGATCTGAGCTTCCCCAAGGAAAAAACAATCCCTTCACTGGAAACTTAGGCCTGAAGCTGTGGTCTGAAGGCTGTAGCAAGGCCCAATACAAAGTCACGCATTTTAGGCAAAAACACTTGAGGGTCACTGCAACTGGAGAATAAGAATAAGGCAGTCTGGGGAGGGATGGAAGAGGGAATGGGCAGATGAGGGAGTCCGACTCAGAGGAAGGTGGCTGGCTGCTCCTTCTTAAGGGAGGTTGCAAATATGAGGCCAGAACACAGGAAGGACCCCTGCTTCTGGGTGACTGGGTTTTGTGTAGTGTAGGTCCTCAGCATTCAGAATCGGCTCCTGAGAAGGTCTGAGCACGTGTGTGGCCTGTTTTAAAGGAGGGGGCTGGTATATGGGTTGCCTGCTGGTTTCCAGTGTTTGATAAACTTGTGGATTGGTGGCATTGCTATAGAGATGTGCTCAAGCCTCCTGACATCCCTAATTACCTTCTTATCTTGTGTCCAAGCAGTTCAGGGACCCTACCTGAATTTTTAAGTCTGCTTGGATTTGAGCCGTGGTCATTTAGGTCCTTGGTCACTTTGTGGAAGGAAGGTTGAGCCCCAAGACAGGATCTCTTCATATGTGAAAGCCTTGGATAGGTCTGGCTGTCAGCACCCCAGTGCCTTGTGGGAGAGAAATTAATAGAAAACATTTATGGGGGGAGTGCAGATCAGAGTTCTTAGAGGACAGGTTTTATGCAGCAGAGTAGAGATTCTCTTTTTCAGGAATCTAAAGAGCTGGATTGTCCATCCAAAGGTTTATAATACCCTGCCTGCATTCTCCACTCATCTGAATTCACTTACTTTTGAAAAACCAGGTTAATCCTGTCATTTCTAGAAAGTCCTCCTGGACCAGTCTAGCCCAGAAGAGTCTTTCCTTTGGATCCTGTAGAGTGCCACTCATTTGGCTTAACTTGTTTGACTTCCTCCTGTTAACCAAACAGCATGCACTGTGCATATGCATTTATATATTGAGATATCTACAGCAACGTCTAAACTCCCTCTCCAGCTAAATTACAAACTGTCTTTCCTCCCATTCATCTCCTTCACTAAAAATATTTCTTGCTTAATCAGTGTATTGACTTCTTGGGAACATTGCTCATCTTCTTTTGATGAACATTCATTTTATTAGAAGTTTAGTTGGAGAACGGTGATTTTAAAATGCCCCTGAACCCCCACAATGCCAAGTTCCATGTGGCTGTGACTGTATAAACCATCTACACCAATTTCATCACAGTCACTTGTACATATCAAAACAAGACAGTTCACAGGTTGTGTTGGGCAGGAGAGGTGGGGACCAGCCCAAGAGAATTTGGTTTTGAGGGGTGAGAAAGTTGAGGTGGTCTGAGTAAAGCTATTAGATCACCAGCAGAAACTCTAATGAAAATTGTCTGAATTAGAACACTGACTTAAGGGTTTCATAAAAACTTCTAAGTGGCTGGACTTAGAAGCAGCCTGTGGAGCAGGCTTGGGGTCATAGGTCTCAATGATAAAAGCAGATTAGCACCTGATTCTGTGGTCTGTAAATCTTAATTCCTAATTAACTGAATAGGAAATCTGATTGGCTAAACTGGGTACCAGGTGTCCACCATGGGGCAGTAGGAGTATGAGCGATAAACCTGGCTACTAAAAAGCCTACCCCCTTTGTATTTGTGGGGTATTTCTCAGGAGTAGGACAACTGTGTGTTTGGCAGACATTTCCCAAAGTGACTGGAATAATTCCTTGTGTCATTATCATATCAAACTCTACCGTCGTTGTTTATTTTGAGTTCTGTGAATTCTTTAAAAGCAGAGATGATCAATATTTTTGGAAACACTAAGTATCAACCTAGTCTCTTGTTTTCTATTTTTTATGATGCTTTGACATGATGGGGCCTTGCGGATCCAGGGAGGAATAGCCCCTGCCAGGCTTAGCACATACTAGAGATACCAAGCAATTTATCTGCAAGAATGCCTTTGATATGATAACCAGCCGACCTCAGGTTTCCACCCTCATCCACTACCCTTTCATCACATTCAAGCAGCTCTGACAACATGCTCCAGCCCTGAACCACCTAGGGAAGGTGGAACTAGGCGACCAGACCACTCCTTTAAGCCAGTGTCCACCAAAGTTCTTCATCTATTCCTAACTATGCTCAGTGACAACACTGTCTCAGACACCCTAGTCCCCATAGCAAACACTTGTGCTCTGTTTGTTTTTTGTTCTGTTTGTTTTTCTTTCCTTCTTCTACCTCCAGAACCACTCTAGTATTTCCTTGTGTGGCTCCTTCTCTTGGGAACTATAAGCAATAAACCAGCACACACACATCCTTCTTTCTGTTTTGACATGGTTTCATGAATGTCAGTCTGACCTAGGATTTGCTATATAGCCAAGGATGACCTTGATCTTCTTCTGATCTTTTAGCTTCTCTTCCCTGAGAGCTGGAATTAGAGATGTGCACGATCACACTCAGTTTCTACAGTGTTAGGTATGAAACCCAGGGCCTCATACATGCAAGCTAGGCAAGCACTCCTCCTAACAACTGAGGTACATTCTCAGCCCGTGGACTAGCTTTTCAGTGGTCATGTCCTAAGTTTTTTCAGCCTCACTCTACCTGAATACAAACAGAATTCCAGGTTTACTTTAAAGACCCAACACCTGGCACAGAACCTACCATATAGAAGGCAGGTGATAAATATTGGCTGAATGAAATAAGTGATGGAGGACATGAATGGATGATGGGATGTGTTGATGGATGGATGGATGGATCTTTGAGAACTTAGTAGGCAAAGGATGTGATGTTATGTACTTGACCCAACCCTGGATGTTGGATGCCTGTGCCTCATCCTACACTCCTTCCTCTGTTATAAAAACAACCATGGACAATGACAGTAGCATAATAGAAAAGGGGAACCATGTGACTCCCTGAAGACTCAAGACAGAAGAAAAAGTGGGAGTTGTACATCCCTGCTTTTGTGAGAGCCCTTCACCGTGTTTGCAAATAGAAATGATGAATAGGCGTGTTCGGACTCTTCTGTCACCACACCAGTACTTTCTCTCGTCCTCTCTACACATTCACACAGTGTGAAAAGGTGAGTAACAAAGAACTCTCCCTTCTAGCCAAAACGAGGGGAAATTGACAAACTCAATACTGGTTCATTAGACCTGTAGATGAATTATGGGACGTGGAGGGAAATCATGCTTGGCACACACGTAATGAACCTAGGATCTCCAGTGATGGATGGATAGATGGATGGATGGATGGATGGATGGATGGATGGATGGATGGATGTGAACATTAATCTACTCTCACTGGCCCGATGATGTCATTTTTAACCAAAGGTAAACTTCACCCAGAAGCCAGTCTGGAGACAGAGCAGCAGTAATGGGGAGTGACATTGCCGAAGGAGGAATGTGGGGCCAGAGTCCAGAATCCTAACAGTCAGTGCTGATATGGGTTCATTTAAATGCTCTGTTTAGCTCTTTCTTAAATTAAAACAAGACAGGGCTAAAACTTTAATCAATCCAGTTCAGCCGCCACACTCAGGCACGAGCAGGGAAAATGAAGGTCACAAGAGAAGTCCAGGAGAGAGGAGTTGACAGTCTGTGCAGATGAATGGGGTTATGCCAAATGGCCCTGGAGATGTAATGGAGGCTGGAGCTGTAGTTCATTTAGAACCAGAATGGCCACCTCTCCACAGCTGGTGCCAGCTTCCTGATCCCTGTGTTTCCTGGGGGTTGGGAGTAGGAGTGAGATATATGTGTGTTTACCTGCCAGAATACAAAAACAGGTACGAGGCTGTCACAAAGGAAAACCTCTTGAACATCCATCAGTTAGAGACTTGTATGGGTTAGTTCATGACTGATGTCTGCAAAGAGTTCATTTAAAATGAGCTTAAATGTCCCTTTGCATAATAGGTTCCTTGGTTTCAATTCGTGAGCTCTGGGAAGGGGTGGGCTTTAAACCTAGTCGTGTCCTTAAGATGCATCGAGGGGACAAACATAGGAGAAGGTATTATAGGCATGGATCTGAGTCCAGAGGGTACTCAGTCCAATGGGATTCCCAGGGGTCCTATATTGGTAGTGATAGAAGAGAGACAGTCAGGGGCATAGGAGAAGAAGAGGGAAGTAGGGTGGGATTGGGAAGGGATGGGGGAGGGAGCTACAGCTGGGATACAAAGTGAATAATTTGTAATTCATAAGAAATAAAGAAAGAAAGAAAGAAAGAAAGAAAGAAAGAAAGAAAGAAAGAAAAAGAAGAAGAGAGACAGTCTGTTCTGTTAAGGAGAAAGGAACACCCCAAGAATAGAAGTGGCCTAGAGAGCTGGTGCAGGTCCAAGGCTCAAGAGTGTCATGACCTTTTTATGTCATCCACCTAGCATTGCTTTCTGGTGTTGGAGACCATGGAACTTTTTTTGCACACACTCTGTTTTGTTACATGTAGCCTAAGCTGGGATGTAAAGGGTGCTCCGGTCTTCCTCTAATACTGGTTTCTTTTATACATTAGTCTTAATGCCTTGCCTCTTCCCGCATATCCTAAAATCCTGGTCCAAAAGGAGCGAAGGGGTCCAGAGATAAGCTTCTCCTCTGAGGCTTTCTTTGCATTCTGCAGGCAACCTCAACAGGATCTAGAGAAGGTAACTGCTGGCTCTGTGCCATGTGCTCAAAGGTCAGCAGAGAAAGGGGCGCTAGCCAACAACCACAGAGACCAGGGGACATATCAGCTATGTCCCTGTGAACTGAGCTCCAACACTCTCCCCAAATGGACAACCTATGCTCATTGCCTTGGCTCCTCAGAGTCCTGTGGGACTTAGACACAAACCCAAAGAAAGATGAGTGTTAATGATGGCTGCCTCCATGCTTCCCGCCCAGACAGCCTGCTCCCTGGGACCTTGGTCTCCTGCCTCCTCCCTGCTCCTCACAGGCACTGCCACACTGGCCCCCTTACAGATCTTACATACCAACCCACCTGGCTTTCTTCAGGCCTTTGTACTTGGTGTTCTCACTTCCTGAGATGCTCTGTGCTGAAATCTGCTCCTGGCTCCTGTCCCACTTCACTTGTCAGTGTCCAGAAAGGCTGTCCCCAACCTTATTTAAAGAGACACTGCCATCCCTCATTTGTCCTGTTTAATTTGTCTTCCGAGAACTCGCCACCACTGATGCCTGTATGAATGTATGTATGTGTGTGTGTGTGCATGTGTGTGTGTGTGTGCTAATACAATGTAAATACTTTATAAATACCTGTTATTTTACTTAAGTAATAATGGTAAGTCAAATTTTGCACATACTCATTTAAATGTACCCCCCCACACACAAAGTTTTGGATTCCCAGTTGGTTGGTTTTATAGATACGGGACATTCGAGTGGCCTTAAGTTGCAGTGAGGGGACAGACATGAGGGCAGCTGTTCCAGGCATGGATCTGAGTCTAGAGAGCACCAGCGGGGATTCATAGAACGGACTGCACAGGTACTCGGTCACTGTGCGCCCCCACAGTGCTGCTCCACAGGAGCCCCACCTAGGTGTTTTCTAGTCACCGCTGTAGGCAGACTGCTCAGCACAGTCTGTCTTAGGATCTTCGGAACACAGACCAGTCCCGCACAGCCCTCTTAGGGTCATGTGAAAGGGTTTAGGAAACCCGGCTTCTGCCTACCCTCCTCGGCCTCTGTTGCATCCTCTGCTTTAGAGCCCTTTATTTCCTTCTCTGATTCGCCACTGCCTCAGTCCAGAGCAACTTTATCTAGCCTGAGGCAGAGTGGTCTGACTCACACCGATCATGTATTCTTCCAAATCTATTATTCATGCCTAAGCCGTTCGCCCTGAGTCCTCCAGCCCCGAGGCTCCTTACGCTCAAATGCCAGGCTGTGAAGCAGCAAGATCTTCTCCTCTGAACGCTGTGGTCTCTGCTGGGCTTCCAGAACCCTGTTTTGTAATGTAGAAGGGAAAGCTTGATTCTTTTTTATTGCATTTTGCGATGTCATCACTTCCTTAAAGCAGGAAGTATAACTATCCCAAAGCTGCCTAAGGGCGAAGGAGGGAGGGTTTGGCGGGTCAAAAATACTATCTGCCCTGCGCTTTGTAGTGAAGAAGCTCCCCCCAAGCGCTGCCATCTGAATGCCCTTAGTGAAACCTCTTTAAAAGCATTTCTAATGGGCGCCGCAGCATTAACAAGTTAAAAAAGAAGGAGCTCAGCGTTGCTGGGGGTGGAGGCCCTGCAGACACCACTGAGCTCGGTCTCCTTTGCCCTGTGTTCCTGGAGAGCAGCCTGCCCACAGGGAAATAAGAGCGATGGAGCAGTCCGTCCTCCCGGGATGACGCGGTGGTAATCCCCCTGGTAATTATCCGTGGGGAACGTGTGCTCTCTGAGTACGAGCCAGAAGAGCAAAGGGAAACCTGCGTCTAGCTCAGCGATAATTACGGAATTATTTGGAAACAAGACAATGAAGGACAGGAAACTTGTTATCAAGCGGAGGATCATCTGTTGGGATGGCAGGTGGGGCCTTGGGCTCCAGGGAGCTTGTGTAAGCGCTTCCACAGCCTCAGACTTTGGCGGCATCCTATGGTGGCTTGTTCCTTGCCCATGTCACAAACCGATGTGGGTGCTCGAGAAGAGGGGTTTATTTCCTTCCCCTTGTCCCTCAGGGACCGCGTTTCTGCACCTCGAGGCTCCACCGTGCCTTTTCTCCATCTGGCAGTGGCTGGGGCAAGGGAAGGAGGACATGCAGGGACATTTTCCAGAACCAGAACTGCAGGCCTGGAGACAGAGGTCCTTCTCCTTTCCTCATCAGAGCAAGAAGCCAGTCATCCGTCACACCTAGGAAGCTAGTTTCACTGGCGCTAAGGGGGAAGAGGGAGCAGCCTGGCGAAGGTATGGCAGCGGTGGGCTGACACAGTGCTAACATGATACACCTATGTCGACACATGGGGAGTTATATATTAAATACATTAAGGGGCAGAACACAGCACTAACTGGAGCTGTTAACTAACAACCTTGTAATCATAGTCATATCTATTGAGCAACTCAGAAGGGATCTGATATTATTTCAGACTTGGTCATTGTTTGGTTATTTTTGTTTTTCCTTCCGTGAGAGGAAAATATTGGTATATGTGGGGGGTGTAAAACCATTGGACTGGTGGTTGAATTTTAGGTTAATTTAATTTTTTGAGGTTTTTTTTTCATAAAAAAATATGAATGCTCCTTTGTGATCCAATGGATGAACATGAAGGAAATGAAGCAGAAAATTTACATAAAATCATAATACATACATACATACAATACTGTATGGTTCCACTTTCATGTAGTATCTTCGACAGTCAAATTCACAGTGGCAGACTAGAGCAGTGGTTGCAGGGGCTGGGGTAGGCTGGGAGAAAAGGGGAAATGTTGAAAGGGCTCATATTTTCCAGCTCTGAAATTAAGAAGTCTTGGGATTCTAGCATGGTACTGATGCATACGTCAATTACTTTGACTGTGGTAACCATTGTGTAATGTACATATAAATGTCACATTATACACATTCAATATTTTTAATCTTTACTGTCAATGAAATCTATATTTAAGCTTTTACTTCTTTATTTTGTGTGTATGTGGGAGGCAGCACATGCATGCTGAGGCATGTTAGTGGAGGTCAGAGGTCAGCTCTTGTGGGCTATTTCCTTTCCGCCACCTTGTGGGATCTGGGTTCAAATATAGGTTATTGGGCCTACCCACTGAGCTATCCATTCAGCCCTATTAGTTAAACATTTTAAACAAAAAAAAAAAAATTAAAACAAATGTCATGTTAATGTGAAAAACATTTTTTCTGAAATTCTTATCATAAAATTATGCCTCTTGTACAAAAATTAGAAATAAAAACATATTACTATGTAGCTCATTGATGTCTACCTCGCTTTGCTGATTTTTCCCCCAAAGCATATGCTCATACATTTGAGATCTTATACTATATACCATTTGTAGCCAGCAAGTTCCGTTTAAGCCTGCCCTAACAGGCCTTTCTCCTTGCCTCTGAGATGGCTTTACTATGCCTTCACGATACTCCATGTTAGTGATCCAGCACAGTCTAAACCATGGCTGGCCTTGTCTCCATATTGTACTGATCTAACCTGCTCTCTGATGTCTCTTACAAGCGTCTCAAACTGCATTTCTGATTGCTTTTTAGGATGAAGTCCTTAACAAAGGATTGGCACAGCAGGCAGCAAGAGCTTCACAAGGCTGTGGGGTAAGGTCAGGCTGTTTCAGGGCCAGGCTGCTGCAGGGCCAGGCTGCTGCAGGGGAGGCCGTGTCCTTTACATTCTTCTCTCACTCCACCTCAGTGCTGTCTGCTGCCATCGATATTTCTTTCTCTTTTTTACTAACTTGATGAGAAGGAAACTCTATCTGGTGACTTTACATTTAATTTCTCTGATTATTTCCTGTGACTAGATGGTTTCTTATATGTACTTGCCATACATGTATATTTTCTGTTTTGTAAATTACCCGTTCATAACCTTAACACGTTTATATTTTTTTTATTTCTGTCACTTATTGATTTGCAGAGATGCCTCACATAAGAATATTAACCTTTTGCCTGTCAGGTGTGTGGCTAATATTTTCTCAGTCTATTGTTTGCTTCTACCTATTTATTTTTACATCTAGATGTTTAAATCCTTTGTGTGATCTGTTAGTCTCCTCATTGACTACCTATGTTATTTTATGCTTTCAGTACACGGGTCTGATAAATATTTAGCTGCATTTTCTGATAGTTTTCTCCCTATGAAGGTAGTATAATTTTTGTATGCTTAGAGTTTATTTCATCTTATGAGGACTTAGGTATTTCCCACCACCAAGATGCACAGTCCAGTGACTCTGTCCTCTCCACTGACAGATGAGGCCTCCATCATGACTGACGAATGGTGCCTGGTCATGCAGAATTCACAATCTGAAAGCTAGAAGTAACTAACCACTTCTTGCTGACTACCTGGAGCTCCCACTGAAATAGAATGTGATGGATTTCACCTCTATTAGAAGCTGTGTTAATCTCTGAAACAGCCAATGAGAGCTTTGGTGACTAACAAGAAGGAAAAGAGACAATGGATGTCAAGGCGACTACCATCTTCTTTAAGAAAGTGCTAATGAGGATGCAGCCAGCGCTGACCACCTCGGAACTAATGGGACTGTTGCGAGTCTGTCCATTTACCTTGTCCTAGTTCATAAATGTGTCTCTGCTCATACCTCACAGGTGCCCCCAACCCACCCAGAGCTTATAAATATAGGGAGGAAACGGATTTCTTTTTCCGGGACTGGGTGTATGTATAGGTTTAAATGGTAACAAAAACAATGAATAGGAACTAAATTGGGGCATTGTCCAGAAGTTTGAGGCCCTGCTAGAGGCTGGCCTCCCTGTCTCCAGATGAGAGACAGAGCCGGTGAGACAATGGAGTGGACTGGAGTGGTTTTCTGAGGTTCTGCTTCGAGGGTGGCTCCGACGAGGAGGACTATCCCACGAGGAAGCCCTGTGAGCCAAGGCAACATGAGCCAAGGACCACAGCGGGGAAGAATGAAGGTCTTGTGAGAATCTTTAGGACCTGGATGGAATACTTACCTGGCGATCCTCACCATTGGGTGCAGGTGAGGTGGGAGAAGCCATGGACTTATGGGGAGAACATGGCTGACCAATATATTTACCGGTCGTTGGCAATCTATCTCTTGGGAGCCAGAACTCCTGGATGGAAATGGCCTTGGGGGGATGAGAAGGTGGAGATAGAAATGAGAGGTCACCGTGGATATTCTGGTAGTACTGCATTTCCTTAGATGGGCAGGGGCTGTTATTTCTCTGACTAACTTGATCTGCCATCTGTCTGGGATTTTGGTTCACCTGAATGGAAAAATGCCTTGTTTCTCTTAGCCCACAGCTCTGACCGCGTCTGCAGAGGTAGTATAAATCTCTGGGTTCTTGTGTGCACAGCCTTCCTATTGTCCTGGCTTTTTTTTTTTTTTCTTCTTCTTCTATTTCAAAACAAAACAGCCATATCACTCAGTATTCAGAAGGCTATGCGTTTAGACAGGGGATTATTAAGTGAGTCTTGTTTTTTCTTCTAGTGGTGAAAGGGCCACGACCCATTCCATATAACCTTGAGTGATTTTTTTCCCTGTCATCTTTAAGGATGAAGCGCAATGTGTGAATATGGCCCACAATTGAGGCTAATTATGACTCTCCAGCGATCATGCTGTGTGTTGAGGAAGTCTTAAACGAGCACTTAAGCAGTAATGCCTCCGAGCACACGGCTGTGGATCCGCCAGAGCTTTGATTCCTGAGCCAGGAGCAGCCTCCTCCCACGATGCTCCCACAAGCACTTTTATCACCAAGTTATTAGACCATTATGGTCAGCCATTGTCTTTTGCCGCCTTTGATTTTTTTTTTCCTCTCCTGTTGTCACACATGAGGAAAGTGATGGGTAATGTGATCCAAGCTGCCCCTGTTTGTTTTAATCCACCGTTTTAATATATTATGGCTTCCTGCCACTCTCCTCCTCTGGCAGGACCCTAGGGCCCCTTGGAGATAGCTTGAGCCTGGAGTGTTCGGGGCACTGTGGGACTTTAGTGCATTGCAGGAGCAGGTGCGCTCTTGCCAGGTGGAGACTCAGGCCCAGGCAAGGACCCAGAGGCCTTGGTAGTCTGGAATAAAAGAATGGCCTAGGCACTGAACACTTGGCCTTCCAAACACTCGTGTCCAAGTCCCGAGTTCCAGGAAGCACTTTTGTGGGATTGGAGTCCAAGCCCATTTTCTGTTGCTACAGGTGACAGCCACAGACTGGGTGTCTTACTAAGCAGACAAGCTTATATTTCGGAGGTCCCGAGTGGGACAGGCATCACAAAGCACAAGAGCGAGCTGTGTGTAACAAAGACACGCCCCAGAATCAGAAACTCTGGAAAGGGAATGGAGAGATGGCTCAGTGGTTATGAGCCCGACTCTTCTCCAGTAGGACCAGAGTTTGAGTCCCAACACCCACAGTCCTCTGTAACTCCAGCTCAGGGACTCCTATTCCTCTCCTGACTTTCATAGTCACCAGGCACTTGTGTGGTGCACAGACATTCACAAAGCAAAACGTCCACATACATAAAGCAGCCATAAAACTCTTTAATCACCATTAACGGTCCTTCCTGATTTCACCCTTTAATTCTTAATGATAGGGATTTATTTTTATTATTATTATTATTTTTTTACATTTACTTATGTGTGTGATATTCCAACAGGGAGAATGCAAATTGTGAACAGAAATGGCAAGGCAACTCTGGTGCAACTTTCTTCATTTTAGTTTTAGGAGTTAGTATTTTCCTTCTACAATGCGTATCCCAGGGAGGGAACTGAACTAAGATTTCCAGGCTCTTTACTTGGGTAGCCATCTTGCCAGCCTTTGTTTTACTTTCAGGCATGTGTAAAAATGATGGAATCAAAATGCAAGGCTGTGCACATATAATTTAAAAGCTATAAAGGGATGTATTTTACTCGACAGGCTAGTGGTAACTGCTCAAAACTAACACAATGGAGCAAAACCTAGAATAGGCAGACATGGTTACAAATGTAAATAAGCTAAGTTCTGACCGTGAGGGTGGAAGTTACTTGGTATTATCTTTTGATTATGAGCTGAGGAATTGGGATCTCAACATATTGTTTCAGAGTTATGGTGGTGACCTAGCATAGTGGCGCACGCTAGTTATCTGGGGCAAGTTGTCTGGGATCCCAAGTTCAATGCCAGCCTGGGGTACAGACCTGATCTGAACAAAAGAATTATGGTGGCGACGTCACCACGTAGTTAAAACCTAAAGATTCTGAGGCCATTCTCTGAAGTGTGGGATTGGGGGTGGGCAGCTCATTTAGCGGGAGCCTTCGAGGTTCGAGTCTCTTAGCTTTATGTTTCTATCATCTTACATGTAAATTCTTTTGAAATATGTGTGTGGAAAACTGGTGCTAACAGTAGGTATAAAGGAAAGGCTGATTAAAGAATGGCTCTTTTCTGCTGGTGACATCTGCTGGCTTGAGTCTTCAGCTGATGATGTATCTACTTCTCCTTTGGGGATCCCTTCTCTGCGGCTGAGTTCCTGTTCTTCGCATGACACAATCCATCATTCTAAATCAGCATGTGCACTTAACAGTGCTATTTAAGCCTTAATAAATATTGTATCAACGTTCACAGGGGATGGTATGGAGAGACGGGAGCTTATATAAAAGAATGACTCCTCTTGTTAGCGTGTGTGTGTGTGTGTGTGTGTGTGTGTGTGTGTGTGTTTATACACATAAGTATGTCAAAGAGATGGACGCCAAGAGGAAGCAAATTTCACTGATAACTTTAAAAACCTTAATGGAGAAACTCACAGCATCTTTCTTCATTTCCTGGGGAATGGGAGAAGAAACAAGGGCTCTCCAGGCTGCCCAGGGCTTGTACCTCTGGCTCTATGCCTCTGCTTCAGCTTGTCCATTTTTCATCTGGCTTGTGACCTTTCTAATCTCAGAGGCATGTGATATTGAGGACCTAGTGTCTAGGTGCTCCTCAGAGTTTTTCTACAAGAAGTGAAGCTCTTGTCCCCGATGCTCATCTTGCTGGTGGTTGGGAACTGGTCAGGGTGTTTCCAGCTTCTTGGCCTCTTATCTGCAGAGATTTGTGAAAGTATCAATATAATGTTATTAGAGCAGAGTGAGGGTGACAATGGATCACATGAATTAGAGTACTCAAAGGCCCCAGAATATAGCCTGGGCTCTTTTTAGAACCTAAGAAAGGGGCAACTGCCTACCGCAGTGCATAGTTTGGGTGGCTCTCTGCTTGGATTAGATTAAGTTACACACTTTTTTTTTCTCTTTTTGTTTCTTTTTTTGAGACAGGGATTATTAGAATTGGCTCCTGTACCTCCAGGGAATAAGCAGAGTGTTGGTGAGAGCCCTGGAGACCAAAGGTCAGAGACCTTGGAGCTGTGCTGGAGAACACTATCCCACTCCAGGAGAGGTGGCCATCCCCTTTCTCAGCCCTTTGTTCTTCCCAGGCCTCTAGCTGATTAGACAGTTCCCACCCACACTGAGGGTGGATCTTCTGCACTGAGTCCACAGACTCAAATGCTGATCTGTCCCAGGACCGTCCTCACTGATGTACTGAGAAATAACACCTCCCTAGCTCTCTGCATAGCTTTGATCCACTCAGGTTGACAGCTAACTCTGCAAATGTGTTCTCTTTTTTTTTTTCCTTTCCTGTTTTGTTTAAATAGTATGTTCAGTTTTGAGAATATATCATTTCCCCTTCTCTCTCCTCCTTCCAGCCCTCCCACATACCCCTCTCTTGTTCTCTCTCAAACTCACTATCTCTTTTTTTTGTATTCATTTCTCTTACTGGGCATTTTCTTTGCTTCAGTGCATGTGTTTCTAATCATTCAAATATCCAGTTACGCATAGACGTAAAAGAATGACTAGGGTGTCTTCCCCAAAAGGTGACCAGGCGACACAGCTTTGCCTTCCTGCAGCTGCATCTGAAACCAGTGCAGGCCAGATTGTTCTTTCTATTCTTCATACCTGGACACACTGGGAACACACTTGAATAGGATCTATCTAGATTTGAATGTTGCCAACAGTTGGGGAACATGCAGTTGTTCAGAGATGAGAGTGTGTGCAGTCCAGTGCACACAGGAGCTTGAGGGATGCTGAGCTTGCTGGATGTGTTGTTAGGGAGGGGCCTATGGGCACAGTATGTACTGGTGAAGAAACGAGGCTGTAAAGTGTGTTATTGCACGAGGTGGGTGTGAGCATAACCCAAACCAAATGCATGTCCCAGAGGACTAGGCTTCTCCCCTATGCTTGCCGCACTGCTAGCATCAGGATTTGCCCCGGGAATGGAGACGTGTGCTCCAGTGGTAACCAGTTTTCCACAATTTTTCACCTGGAGCTGCAGGGCCCACTTCTCAACATCAGGCTCTTGCCTTCTTCAAGTCTTTGCTCAAACCCATGTGTGCCTGTGTGCATGCACAAGCATACACACACACACACACACACACACACACGCTTGCATGCACACATTATAGTAGAAATCTCAATGGAGCTTGAGCACACAGTGGGAGGCAGCTCAGTTTCCATGTGGATCTCCAAGTGAGGGTTACAGGGTCTGCCTCTAACATGAAAGCAGTTGACTGCTCTCTGATCACTAGCCCCTGATGATGCAGCCTTGCCAGGCCACGGAGGAAGAGGATCCAGGCAGTCCTGATGACTTAACAAGCTATGGACAGATGGCAATAGTGGAGAACTCCTCCTTTCAGTGGACTAGGGGAAGGGGATGAGGGGAAGAAGGAGGGAGGGTGGGACTGGGGGGAATTGAGGGAGGAGGCTTCAATCAGGATTTATAATGAATGAACTGTGAAAAAAATTAAAATTAATAAAAAAGCAAAAAAAGTTTAAAGGGGTAGAAAAGACAATTTCCTTTACACAAGAAATAAATAGGAATATTTTGAAGTATGACTTTTAAAAAAATAAAAGAGTTTGTTTTTGTGTCTCTGTTTTTCTTTTTTTTTTTTTGCTTTTTTCTCTTTATTTATTTTTATTATTAGTTACATTTTATTAACTCTGTATCCCAGCTGTATCCTGCTCCCTCATTCCCTCTCAATCCCACCATCCCTCCCTCATCTCCTCCCTGCCCCTTTCCAAGTCCACTGATGTGTAAGGACCTCCTCCCCTTTCATCTGACCCTGTTTTATCAGGTATCTTCAGGACTGGCTGCAAAGTCCTTCTCTGTGGCCTAGCAGGGCTGCTCCTCCCTGGGGAGGGGTCAAAGAGCCCACCATTGAGTTCCTGTCAGAAATAGTCCCTGTTCCTCTTACTAGGAAACCCACTTGGTTACTGAGCTACTACCGGCTACATCCAAGTAGAGGTTCTAGGTTATATCCATATATGGTCCTTGGTTGGAGAAACAGTCTCATAAAAGATCCCTGTGCCCTGTGTGGAACTCCTATCCTCTCCATCTCATATTATCTCCCCCTTCTTTCATATGATTCCCTGTACTCTGCCAAAGGTTTAGTTATGAACCTTAGTATCTGCTTTGATACACTGCTAGGTAGAGTCTTTCAGGGGCTCTCTGTGGTAGGCTCCTGTCCTGTTACTTGTTTTCTCCTATGTCCAATGCCCATCCCATTTGTCTTTCTAAGTGAGGGTTGATCATCTTACCCCATGTCTGCTCTCTTGATTATCTTCTTTAGGTGTATAGATTTCATTATGTTTATCATATCTTATAGGTCTAAATAAGTGAGTATATACCATATTTGCCTTTCTCCTTCTGAGATAACTCACTCAGAATGATCTTTTCTAGATCCCACCATTTGCCTGCAAATTTCATGATTTCCTCTTTTTTAATTGCTGAGTAGTATCCCATTGTGTAAAAATACCACAATTTCTGTATCCATTCCTCCATTGATGGACATCTGGGTTGTTTCCAGGTTCTGGCTATTAGGAATAAAGCTACTACAAACATGGTTGAGCAAACTCTGCTTCTTTTCTTAAAGCCTACTTTTGAGTTGGTTACTGTTACCATCCCATCTTTCTACTTTTTTGTTTTGTTTTGTTTTGTTTTGTTTTAAGGTCTACATTCTTTTCAGCTCATGAGAAGTTTCTCTACATATTCACCAAGCACCCTTGAGTTGTCAAAGTCTAATGGCAATTTTTGGATCCTGGAGAGCTTGCCTGTCTCTTTAGTTATATGCAGGACATTGTAGTTTAACAACTGCTTACCTAAGTATATATGACCTCACTTGATACCATCTTCCTCCAGGGGCTATGTTAGTTTGTTTGTTTGCTTTTGCTATATTCCTTGGAAATGCTAATATTCTGGGTAAACAACCTTAAGGCAGATTCAGGGCTTAAAGTTTTCTTGTCTGAGCAGACAGAAGACCATTTGGGGACTGACTTATTCCAATTCTCTGACTGATGATGCTTAGTCCTTAGCCTTTCGTTGGTTGGTGGGTTCCCACATTCCTATCTTTTGTCCTCCCCGCTTTTGAAAAGTTTCCTGAAGCATAGAGCAGCAACAGAATGGTCTCTTCAAATCTCTGCAAGTTTTCCAGGGCAGAAGCCATAGCAAACAGTATGCTAAATACTGCTGTGTTTGGGTAATTGTTCTTCACCACCTTATCAGGTCTTTGATGCTTTTAATATGCCGTTCTTACATCTCACCCATGTTTGTAATTCTGTCCTAATTCTGTTTGTGTTCTGCCTTTACTGGTAAACCTTACTTAATGAATGGGTTCTGAAGGATAGCCCAGGCAAACTGGGAATGGCTGGTTAATCTGGATTGTCAACTTAGACTAAGAAATGACTAGAAAATTAGTAAGGTGGATGGAGACAGAAACAACTAGATCATAAGGGTGCTGACCTAAGGAATGGCTTCATTCATTGCTGGGTTTAAAATCTGAATGGGCTGCTGGGATGCAGTGGAATGGCAGAAGTTGATCTATCATTGGAGCCTGTCTGTCTCCCCTGTTTACATCCTATTAGGAATTCTCTCTGCATTCTGTCCACCATGTGTTGAATACTTCCTCCTCTCCACATGCTTCTACCAGCATCATGATGTTGAGCGTCAAGCCGGGCCTAGAACCAATGCATCTGACCATAACGGGCAAAGCCCCTGCCACTGTGAGCTCAAACAAGCCCTTCCTCCCTTAGGTTGTTCCAGTTAGATGCTTTGTTATTGTGGCAAGCAAAGCAGTGAGCACAGTGAACAATTATGAGGAATTGAGAAGGTACACAGAGGTGTCTGGAAGACCTAGGGTTTGCTCTGCTCAGTGTTTAGCCTAGCATGTACAAGGTTATTGGTTTAACCTCCCAACACTACAAAAGCACTAAAAACCAGGAAAGGCAAGATGGTTTGGGAGGTAAGAGTGCTAGCCTCTCTTCCCTGATGAAAAGAGTCTGATATCTGGATCTCACAGAGAACTGACTCCCTAAAGTCATCCTCTGAGATGCACACCATAGCATGTGAACCTGCGCATACACACACACACACACTCACACACTCACATGTCTATGTGTACATGCACATATGCAATAATCTTCATAAATAAAAAATTAATTATAAATTTATATGTAAAAATATATAATGAAAAAATAATAAATTGCTGGATGTGGTGGTGCACACTTTTAATCCCAGCACTGGGAAGGCAGAGGCAGGCAGATCTCTGTGAGTTCAAAGCCAGCCTGGTCTACAGAGCAAGTTTCAGGACAACCAGGGCTGCAACACAGAGAAATCCTGTCTTGAAAAAACAAACAAGCAAACAAACAAATTAATTAATTAATTAAAAACTATTTAAATAAGTTAAAAAATAATTAATTAATTAAATGAACACATAAAACAACAACAACAACAACAAAAAAAAAAACACCATGAGAATATTTGGGGGCAACAGTGCCTTGAACACCGGGTTCAAGATACAAGAAATCTGGAAAGCAAGAAAGGGTCACAGTCAAGAGTTTCAAGTCATAGTGTATAGCCTTATGACTCAATTGTGGAATTGTCTTAGGGAAGTGGAGAAACTATGAGAGAAGAGTCAGGTTGTAGGCAGCCTCCTGCCATTGTTTGATGATAAGAGAAAGAAATGGGGGGCAGTGAGCAGAGGCAGAAAAAACTTAGAGGTAGAAACAAGAATACTTACTGGCTTCTAGAAATTTTTTTGCTGAGCATCAGAAGTGAGTGTGAGGTTGCAGTTGAGTCCTGACACCTATGTAAGAATAGGGTGAGTTTATGGAATTACCTATAATCAAATCTCTCTGGAGCCTTGAATAGGCAGAAAAATTAGCTCAATCTACCTGTAGGGCTGTAGAAATGAAAGCGGCCACAGGGGAGGAAAAGAGCAAGGGCACCTATTCTCTTTGGAGGGGTTTCTGTCATTGTGATAAAGATTTTTTTTTCTTCTTTTTAATTTGGAAGTAGAATTTTTTTTTTCCCCTTGGGTAGTGAAGCCTGAGAAAAGTGAATTTAGTGTTCTGTGATGGAAGTAATTTCCAAGCTCAGATAGGAAAAAGCAAAAATCAATCGGAAAGTAGTTGTCATGAACTGGGGCTTAGAACTGGGGCCGACTCCCCTTGACCTTAGAAAGAATTATCCTGATCGAATTCCCAGCTTCCCTTGCTTTTGCTCCTCTCAAATCTAGGTCCTTAGAGATGTCACTCAGCAAAATAATTTTAGATGATACCTTCAGTGCTCTTCAGGGGCTGTTTGGACTTGATGACAGGAGCTGTAAGTAGTGTGACATCACCTGTAACCAGTAATTCCACAATGGAGCAAATCTGTGTTGGGAGCTCTCTTGGAATCATCTTTCTAATGACTGTGGTCCATTGGGACTTTGAGCAGGTTAGTAGAGCTCCTTGGTTGCCATCTGTAATATGGGAGATAACAGTAGCTCCCCTCTTGCAGGTTTTTGGTGATAATTAAATGAGATACTCCATTTAGAGAGTTTATCGTAGAGCCTGGCACATAGCGAATTCTCCATTAGCACTGGCTGTTTTCCTTTAAATGTCTTCAGAGTCATCAACCTTTTATTTATCCAGCAAATAACTTTTAAGTACTAACCATATATTAGAAAACACGCTGGTTTCTGGAGACTAAATGGGAGTACAAATCTCTACTTGCCTCTAAGCAGCTCCTGGTGGAGGGAGGGAGTCTGTGAGTAGATCTCAGTCAGGTAGAAACATGGGACAATGTGGATGGGCGTGTAAGAGACTTCCAGTCCAGTAAGTCATGAAGGGTTTCTTAGCCAAAGAAATTCCAGAAAGAAGGAAGACTACATACAAAGGGCTATAGGCTAAAAAGCAGACAGAGCCCCCAATGCTTCTTCCCATTCTTATTGGCTGCGTGATGGGAGGATGGTGAGAATTGAGGATGGAGAGTTAGACTTATCCTTGATGTAGAAACACCTTGAGTGGCATGATAGACTTTGGGCTTCCTCCGGGAGAACCACTGACGTCATCAAGTCAAGATATGACTGAGTTAGACCTAGTGACATAGAAGAAGTGAACTGGCTACGATGTGGGTGATAGGTTGAAGAGTTCTAGACAGTTCTAAAGGATTTCTGATCTCTCTGCCCACTTCAAAACTTACATCTATGGAGGCCACAACCAAATCATGACTTGGAGTGAGGAATGTCAACCTTCAGTTTTGCCTCGAATGGAAGCCAGTAGCCTCCTCCTCACACAAACCAATTCTTTAGGATCTTACGATGTCAACTCACCTGTGTTGTACTGGAAAGCCCAGCTGAGACCTTTTCCTTAAAAATTCCATACTGGGGGCATCTAGAGAGATTGCTCAGCAGTTAGAGAACTTTCGGAACTGTTGTGAGAACTGGAATTCAGACCCCAGCACCCATGTTGTGCAGCTCACAAACACCTGTAACCCCATGAGGTCTGGTTGTGTGTGTTCTGGCCTCTATTGGGCAGACACACATATACATACAGATACATATAGATAAGTAAAACAAACAAACAAACAAACAAACAAACAAGAAATGGCTTTGTTTTAAAACTTCAAAAATGAAATGATGGATAGGAAGCCTTGAGTCAGGTTAGAGGCAGTGGGAGAGAGTAAGTGAGTGAAATAGTTATCATTTAGTAATGAGATAAAAAAAAGTCAAGGAGGAGTCCCAGGCAGGTACTCCTTCTGTCTTCATCATTTGGGAGTCGGAGGCAGAAGAATCAGAAGTTCAAAACCATTATTAGATACAAGTTGAGTTTGGGGTCAGCCTGATCTGTGTGAGACCCACCTTACCAAAACACAACAAAATAAAAAAAATCCTAAAAATGAAACAATGGCTCCAAGTTTGTGGTTTGTGGATTAGATGATCCTGTGTTCTAGTGCCATTCATTATGAAGAAGAATAAGAGCTACTTTTTGAGAAAGGGATAAGGTGAGGATTAAGTGAGGCTTGGCTTATCCATACATAGGAATCCTAGAAGAAATGAAGATTGATGAGTTATTAGTTTGTGGGTAGGATTAGCCAGGAAGATTCTACGGTGGGACAGAGCACTTGAGGCCCCCGATGGCTGTTCCCAGGAAGATCAGAACCTGTAAAAGTCATGATGATTCCCTTTCATGGGAAAGGACAGCATTTCAGAAAGGAAGGAAGGAATGGCACAGTTTCTGGGATATTTTGTGAAGGATGATCCTGATGGACAGTAGAGCACTGTGAAATGAAAGAGGAATGAGGAGAGGGGGGGAGACAGCGATGGTGTGAGAGTAAGCATTGCTTCAAATACATTCACACACACAGAGAAAAAGGGATATCCTGCTCTGCTGTTTCAGGACAAGGGGAATAAGACAGACTTATAAAAAGATGGAGGCGGTACTGAGTGAGGAAGGCATAGTAAACACAACCCCAGGCTTAGACGATTAAATGCGATTATTGAAAAAAGAAACAGGGCTGAGGAGAGGCAGCTCTCCAGGTAGAGTGCTCACCTAGCAAGCAAAAAGCCATGGGTTCAACCTACGGCTTCCCATAAACCAGGCATAGCAGGGCAGGCCTGGAATTTAGGTACTCGGGAGGTAGAGGAAAGAGGATCAGAAGTCCAACATCAGATTGAGTTTGAGGCCATCTTGGAAGAACTGCAGGTAAACCTGTCCAGATGTGGGGAGGAAGATCTCATAGCATAGGGTGTTGTGGAGAGCGAGGGTAGACGGGGTACAAGCATAAAGGTCCAAGGCCTGTTTGGCAAACCCAGAGGTGGACAACAAGCAGGGAAACATGCCTTGTGCTGTGGTTTGATTGTAAGATGTCTCTCAGAAGCTTATGTATTTGAACACTTGGGCCTCATCCGGCAGTGGTGTTTGGGGAGTCTTCGGGACCTTTAAGAAGTATGGTATATCTCGAGGAGGTGTGTGACTGAGTGACAAGCTGCAGCCCAGTCACATGGAACATATGAACGAGTGACTGCATACTCCTGCCACATGCTCCGGATGCTATAGAGCCACCCATCCCCCACACCTTCCCTGACATGATGGACTGTATCACTCCAAACTGGAAGCCAAATAAAAGCTTCCTTTTTTAAGTAGCTACTTGTTGAGCATTTCTTCACAGCAGTGCAGGTGTTACTAGCTGCTAATACCTAATATACTGTGTTCCCATGCAGAATGCTGATTTGAGAGCCTCTGAATCAGTGTTAGTACAAATTACCCTGTCCTGTATACTTCCTGCTTGAGCCTGAGGTCCCATGTGTGCATTGGAAAAGGTAAGAGGAACCCCAGGCTGGAGGTGTGAGGTGTGTGAATGGAAGGCACCAGAAGCAGGGGATTGGAGATCTTAGCAAGAGTGTCACCAGGAAGGGAGTTAGTGCTCTACACTGGGTAGAAATCAAGATGGCAGGAGGCTGCAAGTGAGAAAAACAGAGGTAAGAGGCAAACCATTGGAGAGAATTGACGAGAAGCATTTTGATTCTGGTCTAAGATCGTTCCCAGTCAAAATTGAAGAAGGCAGGGCATAAAACAGGAAGCTGCAACATTAAAAACCACCACAAAGCCAAGCTAGGGCATGGGAAGAGTTGGTTTCCTCCGTGACTGCTGGCCAGCCCAGGAGTTAGTCTGGAAGACCCATGAGCAGGATTGCCCTGAGTGGACATGGAAGTCCCGGAGAGCTTGCTTAAGACACAGTAACATTTACTTAAATTTTTTTAATTAAAATAAAATTACACATTTTCTCCCTTCCCTATCCCTGCCTCCAACCCTTCCCACACACTCTTCTTCTGGCTCTCTCTAAAATTCATGGCCTCTATTTTTTCATAGGTGTTTTACACACACACACACACACACACACACACACACACACACACACACAATGTATATATTTCCCAAATATAGAAATACAACCTACTCAGTCTATGTAATGTGAGTTGTATGTATACAGTTGCAGGGCTGACCACTTGAGTAATGATTTTGGAGGTTTTTATTTGGGGCAGACTATTTCTCCCACTCTTAGCATTTCTTAGTGTCCTGTAGTTGTGTCTAAGGTTGAGGGACACAAGAGATTTTCCCCTTTTACATTACTGATGACTATTTGCCTTGTTCAGATCGTATTTGTGAGGTTTTGAGATTGTAGCTTCTTTGACATTTCTAAGAGGACAAAAATCTCACAGCAAAATCTCTGAACCTCTCTTATTCTTATAATTTCTCTGCCCCATCTTTTTGTTTGTTTGTTTGTTTTTGTTGTTGTTGTTTTTCAACACAGGGTTTCCTTGTATGGCCTTGGCTGTCCTGGACTGGCTTTGTAGACCAGGCTGGCCTCGAACTCACAGAGATCCACTTGCTTCTGCCTTCCTGAGATTAAAGGCATGCACCATCTTTTGTTATGATCCTTGAGCTTTAGGTCTAGGAGTTGTTTTGTAGATGTTATCAACTGGAACTGGGTACAACATGTCACTCACTTGTTCTCTGGATGTTGATTGATTGTGCTTTCCTGTAATGGTCTCTATCTTGTTAGGAGACATATATTTGATGAGGGGTGAGACCTGTATTTATCTGTGGGTATAGGATAAATATTTAGAATGTAGTGAGGGATTATGTTGTTTTAAGAAAGTGGTGCTTACCGGTATTTCTCCAAGATCCAGGTCACTGGCCCTGAATTGTCGGCTAGGTTTCCAAACATGCTTTCCCACTTGCTGCGTTAATTAATTCTGATTATAGAGCTGTTGGTTACTGCTAAGTTGTGCGTGCCACGACTACAACCTTAGGATTATGGTGCCATGCTGGCCATTGTGTTTCATAGGCATCATAGCTGGGTGTGATTACCTTGTAGTGTTACTTAACCACGCTATATGGTTTCTTAAGTCCTCATTGGATTGCCAACTTCTGAAAGATGCTAGAGTCTCTTAAATTTGTGCATGTATGTGTGAGCTGGATGCCATGGTAGGTGTAGGTGTGCGGGGGTGCTCATGTGTGTGGAGGTCGGAGGTTTATATCAGTATGTCTTTTCCACCGTAGTTATGTGAGACATGGTCTTTCTGTGAACCTCTAGCATTTCAGCTAGTCTAGCTGGTCAGCAGGACCATCTCTAGCAGCACTGCTTGGGTCCCAGATGTTCACGACCATTCTCAGCTTGCACTTTACCCGTACAGACATTTTCCTCGCTCCCCCCGCAACCCCAAAACATTTTGGTTTCTTTTGGTTGCCAACATAGATGATGCTAGAGCCAAATGAGGGTCCTTATAATTATTTGTGGAAGGAAAAAGGAGTCAGTAGATGTCTTGAGAATAAATAGATGGTAAGTGCTGCTCTGTCTGGACTTCTACCAAAGGCATAGCTCTGGGAGTGGGCATTTCACCTCTCTCTACTGCAATCATCGAACGAATCATTGAAATTCAACTGCAGTAGCAGCACATTTGAAAGAGGCCTGATGAAAATGCAAAGTTTATGCTGTCTCCAGTGACTTCAGTTGAGTAAAATAAGCCTAGAGGGGGAAAATAAACCGTTTTCTAAAACTTCACACAGGGAGAAAGCAAAAACTTTCACAGGTCACAAGCAATGACTAGTATTTCCAAAATGGAGTTTGATTAGGACTGTGAGAAGCCAGAGGTGGTTATGAAAACTAATGGGGCAATTGGGAGGTGCTGGGTACCGTAATCAGCTCTGGAGAGGGAGCGATGGAAATGCAAATTCAAAGCTGCCCCTGGATCCCTTGGCTAAGTGCAAACACCTAGAGGCAGAATCAATTTTTCACTGTTCGATGATAGCTGCCTTTTCTATAGGGTGAAGGCAGAGGGGTAGGAAGCTTTTAAAGTTCTCAGGAAATAACAGGTAAGGAGATGATGAGCAATTACTGCTGTTGCTGACACCGCTCCCCAGTCTCTTTCTCCCTCTGGAGAGGGCTTGGTTTCCACATCCACAGTTCCCATCTTGGTCACACTTGGCTACCTCAGCTACTAATTAGCTGTGATTGTCCCTATGCTCAGGAGGGAGGGAAGGCAAATAGAGGATACTGAAGCCAGGGTGGGCATTTTTTTATCGTTGGTCTGGGGACAACAGGATTTCTCTTTGTCTAAAGAGGCAAATGAGGGGTGTTTGTTTGTTTTTAATGATCAAATCTGCCTGCTTGAGAGTTTTGCTGAGCACTTGTTCTGGATCACACTTTATGTGTGTGTGTGGTGTGTCTGTGTGGTGTGTGGTGTGTGTGTGTGTGTGTGTGTACATAGGAATGTTGATCTGATGACTATGATTTTTCTCCTTAGGTTGAAAATGAAAACAGATTTAGAGATGTAGACTCCATTATAAGAAAACAGGCATTGAGCAAGATCACTTTTACCCAAGGCAGAGAGCGGACCTTGCTCCCTTGGCCAAGCTTGAAAAGGCCTATGGGCCAGAAGGAAGCAGGGCATCTCCTGGTCTCTGAAAACAAGCTTTCTGTCTCTGGGTAGAGTGACAGGGGTGTGGAGATCTGAAAGTCGGAGCTAACGATCCTGAAAATATGGGGAAACATGGGACAAAAGGTAAGGAAGAAGAACCCACACTCCTGAAGCATGGACTTTCCAGGGAGACTTCCATGCTGAAAGCACATACAGAAAGGAGAGAGACTAACACACTCACTGACACAAGCAAGGACAACCTCACCAGTGACAGGCTGAGCTGATTGTGTGTGACACTGACAAGGGGTACAGGAACAGGTTTGTCTTCTCTGCCAGTAAAAGAATTAAGAGGCAGGAAAAGTGTGAAAGTCAAGAAAAGCCACTATGTATTCAAAGAGGACAACTTGACTAGTTTGAAAGAGAAACCCAGTGCTGCATCCTGAAACTCGAACCTGACTAGGGCAGAGACAGAATGAAGAAAAGACAAACACAGATGGACAGGAACCTGGCCTTGAGTGGTCTGTGCTCTTTGTAGGAGAAGCCACAGCACCCTGGAGGCTCACTAAGTTTTTATTATATAGAGTTGGACAGAACATATAACTGAACCTAAAAACAAAGTTTTTTTTTGAAACAAAACAAAACAAAACAAAACAAAACAAAACAAAACAAAAAAAACCCAAACCTTTTGAACAAACAAATTTTAGGAAATATGTGTTGAAGTAAAAAACGCAGCCCTTATCTTAAAGGGAATGCGAGATAGTTTCCTTTGCAGCCACTATGAGTTGACCATGGCCCAGGAACACATATTTAGATTATTCCCAGACTCCATGTTCCACTATGAAAGGAGTTTCATTGAGCTTCTATATTGCTACAGAACAAGAACATTCATAAATCAAGGCATGTTTAAAATACATTGGTGGGTATACCAGAGAGGCAGATACGTTGAGACCGGGGAAGCTTTTCTATAGGCCCAAGATGCTCTCTGATGGCATTCTTAGCTCTTGGATTGGCAGAAGCTAGTGTTCTGCTAAGGCAACAGGTTTTAAGGGTTTTTTATTTATTATCACAAGATGTCAGTTCTAAGTTAATAGCTTCTAGGGCTTTTTATTTATTTTCACGAGGTAATAGTTCAGATTCAGAGTGGGGCTAGGAATGGCTATTCCAGAAGGCTGAAGCTAGTCCTAGATGAGGTGATTAAGCCTCTGGACCTACAAAATTCCAGTTTCCCCACAAAACCGAAATTCCACTCCGTCCATCAGACTTTACAGATACAGAAACTCTTTCCAGGATTTTGTTGTTGTTCACAGCCAGACATAGTTTCTCTTTAGGAATTTTTCTTCATATGTATGCTAAAACTTCCCCTTATACTATATAAAAAAATTAACCTTAAACGACATATACGAAAGAAATAAATCTCTTAGAAGAAAATTTTTATGGTTTGAATATGAGACATCCTCCTCAGGCTCATGTGTTGAGAGCTTGCTCTTCCGCTGGTGGTGCTTTTATGGGAGGTTCTGGAAACTGTAAAAGGAGGGGTCACGTTAGAGGAAATAGGGGAACCGGCTCTAACTGTAGAGTTTATACCTGGTTTTCAGCCTCTTCTTCTCCAACATTTATCTATCTATCTATCTATCTATCTATCTATCTATCTATCTATCTAT
>NW_026596040.1:25277151-25330987 GCF_907164565.1 Psammomys obesus | reverse complement strand
TATCTATCTATCTATCTATCTATCTATCTATCTATCTATCTATCTATCTATGCGTCATGAGGTAAAAGGTCCCCTCTGCCACATTCTCCAACTGCTGTAATATTCTACCCAAATGACATGGAGCTAGTTGACTGTGGACTGAACTCTCCAAACCAGTGAACCAAAATAAGGATTTCTTCTTCGTTGTGTGTGTACATGCATGCATTCATCATGTGTGTAAGAGTATGTGTACATGTGTGTGTACTTGTGGGTGTAGGTCAGAGGTCAATTTCAGGTTTCATTCCTCAGGCAATGTCTACTTTGTTTTCTTAGACAGAATTCCTTACTGGCCTGGAACTCACCGAGTAGGTGAGGCAGGCTGGCCATGGAGCCACAGGGCTCTGCCTACCTTTACCTCACCAGCACTGGGATCACAAGGACACGTTACCACATCTGGCTTTTTTTCTTATACTCCAGTTGTGAGCCTAGCAGCATTTAATGATGAGCCATTTCTCCGGCCCAAACCTGGGCTTTTTCTGGGGACCAAACTCAGGTCTTTATGCTTGCACAGCAAAAATTTTACTAGCCCTTAATCTTCTTCTAAACTGTCTTTCCTAGATATTTGATCTCAGACGTGTAAAGTTAACCAACACAAGACTGTAGGTATAAATCCTCATGACTTTGGGTTAGGAAATGGTGTCTTAGATATGACAGCATTAGCACAGTGATCAAGGAAGTTCAAGTGGAAACGAAGAAGGAAAAGCAGGGTCTCAGCAGATGACCTGGTACCGGAGGAGAGCCCAAAGGCACATCTATCTCTAACAGCCATGGCACCAACCTCCAGATGGGTGGTGCTCTAAATGAAGAATTCACCCCCACCCCCATAGTCTTGGGCATTGGAATGCCCAAGTGCAACTTGATCTCCAGTTGGCACTGTTTGAGAGGCAGCCTTGTTAGAGGATGAGGGCTTTCAGAGTTCAAAATTGATGCCATTGCTAGTTCAGTTTCTCTGCTTCATGCTTGTGCTTTTTGGTGGTTTGAATAAGAATGGTCTTCATAGGCACTTGTATTTGAAGGCTTAGATACCAGAGAGTGGAAATCTTTGAAAGGATTAGAAGGATTAGGAGGTGTGTCCTTGCTGGAGGAAGTGTGGCTCTGTTTGAGGAACTGTGTCACTGGGAGTGGGCTTCGAAATTTTAATAGTCCATGTTGGGCCCAGTCTCTCTTTATCTCTGTCTGCTGACTGTGGATCAGGATGTAGCTCTTAACCACTTTTTTGGCTGTCATGCTCAGCACCAGGACTGTAATGGACTAAGGCTTTGAAATTGTAAGCAACCCCTCAACTACACGTTTCTTTTATATGAGTTACCTTAGGCATGGTGTCTTTTTACAGCAGTAAAACAGTGACTAAGACATGGTTGAAGAAATGAGCTCTCAGAATCCTGCTCCAGCCTGCTGCTTGCTGCCACACTTCCCTGCCCTCTGGAACTTTAAGTCCAAATAGACCCTTTTTTCTATAAGCTGTGTTAGTTGTGGTAGCAACCGTGAAGGAACTAATACAGAAGCTGGCACCAGGGAGTGAGCTATTGCTGTGACTGGAGAAATTTGGAAGACTTTTGCAACTTTGGACTAGAAAAAGTAGTTGGATCCTACTATAAAAGCATAAGGATAGGAGCCTAATAGGCAGTGCTAAGAAAAATACAGACTGTGGGGACCCAGCCCAACTCAAAGGGAAACAGTATTAGCAAGTGGATTAGAATGCTTTAGTTTGGTATTTTGGGAAAGAATGTGCCCACTTTGTGCACCTAAAAACCTGCTTTGGGCTAAATCTAAAAGTAGTGCACTAATTTCTTTGGCTGAGAAGATTCCAAGACAGCCTAATATTGACTCTGTGGTATGGTTATTAGTAATCACTCTTGTGTAGGTCTACATTGAAAAAAAGCAGATGGTACAGAAGAAGACTCAAAATGTACAGCTTAAAGAGAACAAAAGCACCAAGAAATGGAATGTTGTAGCCAAGGATTGTGCTGAAAGACATACATCAAGGAGAGGCTGGATATACAGTGGAATAAAGGAAAGAGTGCCCTCAGGGCAAGATCTAAACATCCACCTTATGAAAGGAAAGGCCTAAGGATTTTTCTGTTCCTAGAAAGTAACACTAAACAAAAGCTGCTGGCAAGGAGGTTCAAGGGCGTCAGGATCTATCCGAAGCTGGTGGCTAAAACTGGCGGCATTGTGAAGGTTAAGGGGTCATGGTACTTTCAGATTATTGCTGAGGCCAGGCAGCTTTTGGTAGGTAAGCCCCTGAGGAAAGGTCCTGAGAGGCAGGAGGCTTTGAGGAAGAGATCAGTGCAGGACGCTGTGGAAGTAAAGCCTTGGAGACTCCAAGATGTTGGAGATGCCAGATGTATGAGCTGTCTGTCCCTCAACCAGTGGAAGCCTGCCTCTTAGCAGCATTAGCTCTCTACAGGTGACCTCCGTCCGGTTCATTAGCTCCCTTTCTCACCTCTATACTTTGTTTTTGTTTTTTTAAAGTTCTTGCCTCTTTCTCCTTTTGTAGCCATTCTGCAACCTACATGTATAATATTTGCAACACACATGCATGCGCACAAGAGCACACTGTTTTGTTTTGTTTTGTTTTACAAGACAAGGTTTCTCTGCGTAGCCTTGGCTGTCCTAGACTCACTATGTAGACCAGGCTGGCCTTGAACTCACAGACATCTGCCTGACTCTGCCTCCCAAGTGCTGGGATTAAAGGCGTGAATGTGTTGCTCTTGTTCAGAACTATCCTCCCAGCCAAACTGCCACCCCCTTCGAAATTCTCATGGGTCTGCTTGCAAAAGCTCATCTCAGCTCAACCTGTTGACTATTTATCTTCTCCTAGAAAGAGGCAGGAGGGTTGTGGGACCATTACCTGAGCAATCGGCCTCTGATCCCAACTGAATTTTTAAAAAATGGAATAAAAGGAGGATTACTCCTAACTATGGGGAAGATTTTTATTGTAGATATAAGCAAGAAAGCAGGTGGAGGGAAGAACTGAGGATAAACATGGCAGGCAGATGAAACAGGATTCTGAGAGGAGAGAGCAGGGGATAGAGCAGGAGAGGAGACAGTGACCAAGAGATGTAGTTCAGGCCAAGAGGCCCAGAGACTGACATAACCCAAATGGCTGAGTTCTGTAGGGAGCATGCTGGGGAAAGGGAAGCAGAAGCCCAGCCCCGGGGAGAGAGAAGTTTAGAGTAAGGGTTAGGGTGAGGAGTGCTAGAAACTTTCTGTTGAGCTTGCCATGTTAATAGGCTCCTCAGCCATTTCTCCTGGGTTTCTGAGACCTAATACCAACCAATTGTATCTGATTCTGCTCTAATTGCATGTGGTCTTGTGGAGGGAGCTAAAGGGTTTTGGAAAAGGATGAGGGGGGAGGGCGCCATCTGTGAAGCCATCATTCTCACTGGGTTCACATCTTCCAGTGTGCCTGCTTTAAGGTCACCTATGTTCCTTCTGGTAACCCCTCATCCATTGTTCTGAGCCATCTTGCTGGCCTCCCCTTTTTCTTTTATAGACATAGTCTTGCTGTGTAGTTCAAACTGGCTTCAAAGTTGAGCTCTTCTTGCCTTTGCCTCCCTAGTGCTAGATCACAGGTTGTGCCAACATGTCTAGCAACTCAAAACTTTGAGCAGCCACGGTTAGTTGCCAAAAGAGTATGGTTATGACTAACTGAAGTAGTCAGTAATAGGTTTTCTCCGCCAATGAAATAAACCAATTCAAGCCAATTAAAAGTAAAAAGGGGCAAGTTTATTTGGGAACAGCTCCTGGGTGAGCTTATCAGCCTCAGAAGATGAGACTGGAAAAGTTGCCATGCAAACAGGAGACAGGGCAGGGCAGAGAGAAAAAGAGAGAGCATACAGGGAGAGAGAAGAGGAGAGAGAGAGAGAGAGAGAGCACAAAATGTCTGGATTATATAGTGAAGAGCCTCTGGGGGAGAGGAAGCCCAGCCCCTGGGCTAGAGAGTTCAGGGTAGAGGGCGGGGTTATGCCAGCCATGCCCTGTAACAGGTAGGGACTGAGGGATGCTGGGAGAACCTGGAGGCCAGGTCCACTCTGATATGTTAAATAGGCATCACAGCTATTTGGCTTGTCCCAGGTCTGAAACCCAACATCCCAGCCCTTTGTTGATAATAAATGAATAAAGGGCAATGTAATTCTTTATGACTACTTCCTGCTGACATTGGGACACTGTTATGGAGTTCCCAAAAGCTGGAATGTTGGCCAAGTCCCAGAAGAGTAGGCTGTTTCACTTGCTGTCCAGGCTCTGTGAGACCATCTGGGGTTCGGAAGTGCAGGCCCCGTTGAAGTGGTCTTGAGTCTGGACCAGGCCACCTGAGGCTAGCCTCTTTGAAGCTGTCCTGGATGCAGATTTTAAATATATACATCTATATCGTAATATATTATATAATATATAACATATTATATAACCTACACATATATTAGGAGCAGAAGACTTTTTATTTATTATTTTTGTAGCATTCTGCCTGCATGTGTGACTGTAGGCAAGAAGAGGGCACCAGATCTCATTATAGATGGTTGTGAGCCACCACATGGTTACTGGGAATTAAACTCAGGACCTTTAAGTAGAACAGCCAGTGCTCTTAACCTCTGAGCCATCTCTCCAGCCCCAGGAGCACAAGATTAAGTAGGTCCATGGTCTTGGTAGTTGGGGGAGGAGAGTCTTAAAACCAGGGAAAGGGAGGAGTCTCCCGCCTTCCAGAATAGGCAGTAGGTGGAGAACCTTAGGCTGTTGATTGACAGGGCTATGAGCCCATTTGACTCATAAGAGGTGGATTCAAGCCAATTCCCTGAAGCTTACAAGAACCTTTTTAAGTTTACAAAAAGATGTAAGTTTCAGACATGTTAGCCTCACCATTGTTTGTAATCTGTACTGAAACACACATTGTGGAAAAGGCAATAGACTCACACCTTTGTGTCATAGTAGCAGCTTGGGAAATGATTTTGCTTTAAGAGTATGAACATTCTTTAAGGTGAGCTCCTGGAAGACAGAAACCTTCTGTGGAGCAGAAGTGGCAAAAGTTCACTTGATCTTGAGCATCAGTGACTACACAGTGTGAATGAGGGGCTTCTTCCCACTGTCCAAAAGACTGAGTGTATGTAAATTCAGCACAATGAGAAACACTTTTAAGTCTATACTTGAAAGACAACCAAAGGAAATTTAAAATTTTGAGCTTGTGACTACGATAATAGTGACTCATATATGGAAGGCTTTACCAGAGTTAGACTAATAATTTATCAGAACTCCATTGTGTTAAAGCTCTCAACTTTTAAAGTCTTGATACAACAGTAGCATGGTGAAGGGAAGAAATCGGAAGCATTTTCCTTCCTCATATCTATCTATTATCTATCTATCTATCTATCTATCTATCTATCTATCTATCTATCTTTCTAAAAATGTATTTATTCACTTTATATTCCGAGTATAGCCCCTTCTCTCCTCTCCTCCTGGTCCCATCCTCCCTTTCTTTTTCCCTTCTCCCCTCCCCTATTTCTCAGGAAAGGGGAGACCCCCTTATGAGCCCATCCTAGCTCATCAAGTCTCATCAGGACTGAGCAAGTCCTCTTCCCTCTTGGCCTGGTGAGGCCGCCCTGCCAATGGGTAAGTGAACACAAAGCAGGCAATGGAGTCTATATCAGTAGACAGCCCCCATTCCCCTTACGAGGTAGCCTGCATGAAGCCTGAGTTACCTGCCAGCTATATCTGTGTAGGTGGCCTAGGTCCAGTCCATGCATGGCCTTGGTTAGTGCTTCAGTCTCCTCATGCTCTTCTGGGCCCTGGTTAGTTGGCTTTGTTGGTCTTCTTGTGGAGCTCTTGTTATCCTCAGGTCCTTCTATCCTTTCCCCACTTTTCCAGAAGACTCTCTACAATTCACCCAATGTTTGGCTGTAAGTCTCAGCATCTTTTTTGATCTGCTGCTGGGTGGAGCTGCTCAAAGAACAGATAGACTAGGCTCCTCTCTGCAAGCATAGCAGAGTAATGTTAATAAAGTCAGTGGTTGGCTTTATCCCATGGGGTGGGTCACCCAAGGGAGGATGCTTAAATCACAGTAAGAAGGGGAAATAAAATAGACAGTAGAAGCGGTTGAAGAAAGGGAAGAAGGTAGGAGAGGGAGCACAGAGAGAAATGAGGGTACAGATCAGACCTGAAGAGAGTGGGGGCGGGAAAACAGAGGGCCTGCAGAGAGAAGAGAAACCATGGGCAGGGGCATCCCTGTCCCAAGCTGGGTACCTAAGATGGTAGGCTTCTGGGAGGCTACGGGGATGACTCTTGCTGAGACTCCTAGTAGAAGAGGGTCATGGAGACTGAAGAGGACACCCTTTAACTAGACAGGACTCCTAGAAGAGGAACACCAACCCACCCACAAAAACTTTGATCCAAAATTTACACTGCCTACAAGATGTGAAGGGATAAAGATAGAGCAGAGATTGAGGGAGTGTCCAACCAGTGCCTGAACTCATATATCTAAAATCACTTTGTTACCATCATTTAAGCTTTCATGACCTCCCAACTTTCCTAATTTGCATTTACCCACCGAACGGGCTGTGTGGGAACAGCAGACACATTTTAAAATTCCACTGCTGGTTGCATTCCTACTGTCAAAGCTAGTTGTTTACCTAGGTGTCATGGTGTACCCCTAATGTTCTATCGTTGAAGAGGCTGAGACATAAGAATTGCTATAAGTCTTTATTCCATTCCTGTGTTATCTAAGACATGTTATATAAACTCTCAGAATCCAGAATGTCGTCTTCTTCTTTTTTAAAATAAAATCAAAGGGGCCTTGATGGAGACCAGGGATCCTCAGTCTTGCTGTATGCCAGCTGTGATCACAGCTTCATATTCTGAGTAACAGTGGTAGATCACAGAGACAAAGGATGGCAGGTATGGGAGAGTTCAGGGTTTGGCTGGCTTGTCTAGTCTTGACATAAATCAGGAGGGGGTTATGTGTGCTCTAAGATGCTTCTCCCTGTCAGCAAAGTACCCGACTCACTCTGGTGTGTGGAAGGCTTTTTTATTTTCACTTGTAGCAACCCAGTCTAGGTAATAACTGCTTTGCAAGTCTGAAGGCTGTAAATTGTCTCTTCATAATGTGAGTTTGTGATCATGATGATAGCATTTGAGAGGCTTGGAAGATAAGAATAAGGGTTGGTGTTGTATTTGAAAAAAAAAAAAAAACCAAAACAGAACAACAACAACAAAAAACAGAAATAAAAGATTTTGCTGTGTTTTAAAAATTTAGCCACGCACTTGAATCTATGGAATATCTTTTTAAAAATACTGATGGTGATGGATTGTAAAACTTGGTCTGACTTTACTCTTGGTCATGTGACTTTGCAGCTTTTCTCACTAAGGAGTGGAGTCATCATATTTCTCCCTTATGAATTGGGCTGGACTTTGGTTTCCTTCAGTCAACAGGACACAGCCAAAGTGATTTTACCAACTTCACATTTGGGCCTCAAGGAGTTTTTTTGCGCTTTCTTTGAATCCTGGAATGCAGCTGAGCCCAGCTAGCTAGGAGATGAAAAATTAGAGTTGTCCAAACTAAGGCTACCTTAGTTTAGCCAGCCCCATCAAATAGAGAACCAATGTCAGATATTGTGAGTGAGTGAGCACAGCCAAGATCAAAGCTCAGGCCAACTCAAGCTGGCAACCACTAGAAATATGAGCAATATATTTTGGCAGAATCTAGTTTCCCTGTGAGGCCTCCCAGCTCTATGGTTGTTTGTCTATGTGTTTTGATTCTTTCATAGGTGATAATCCTCCTTTTGAGTTGTTACCATCTGTGCAAGGGCAAGGCCAGATAGATTAGTTTATTGCCTAAGTTTTAATTAGTGAAGAATAAGAAAACTAACAGGCATCCCTAAGCAGTCTGTGACTAATAACAAAAATGACAGGTTAGTTGATTATAGAATGTGCTGTGCATCCTGCAAGGAACCATGTAGAACAACTTTGCTCTTCTCTATGAAACTATACTGGGAGGAACAGTACTTAGTTATTTTGATCAAAATAGAAAGAAGTGCCCGAGAGATGGCTCAGCTGTGGCCAAACAGGACAACCCGAGTTTGATCTCTGGAACCCACGTGATGGAAGAAGAAAACATAGACACAAACATACATGTAGACACACGCACACACATACACAGACATACACACACACACATACACATTAAATGTTAAAAAAAGGGAAAGCAACTGAACCATGATCAATGAATTAAAGCAGTTTATTTGACATTAATTGTAGAATTTACAGCACTACCATTTAATGATAGGAATAAAAATAGAAAGAATCCAGTGTAAGCAGCATTGCAGAGCAAACATCAGGGTGGGAAATGAGTGGTTGTGAAAATGCAATAAGCATTCAAAGAAATTTTCAGAAAAGAAAGGACTGGGGACTGATGGAGCACTGTGCACCCTCTCAGTGCTGAAGCATGGCCTTTACTCCCATCAGGAATTCAGGGCAGCCACTCAGTATATACCCTGTTGACTACTTCTGGAAAAAATCTTTCACCACAGTGTGACTTAATGTGTCTGCGATGGCATAAAACCTGGGTAAAATGTGTTTGGAAACAGAAGAGGGTGAGAATAAAAGATGGTGGATTAGCATCACCTCTTTGTTTCTTTCTTTCTTATAACAGGAGTGTGTTTTCCTGGTTTTCTATGTATGAGGGATTGATTAAAGGGACTTTCAGGGGGTTGGCTAAAATAAAGAACCCCTCCTCCCATTTCTTGGAAACAATGCCTGTGAAGGCAAATAAAAAAAGTGAGGCGCGCATGACAGGGCTCTCTTGGCCTCTCTAAGACTGGCCGAAGATCTGTGACAAGGAGTTATGTTTCCACTAAACGGTTAAAGCCCTGGAACCACCTCCCAGGGCAGGAAAGGCCAGGTCTGTGGCAGAGAGGCCCACACTCCAAAGCCAGGCCCTCTGTGACACATAGGTCTATCTGGTAGGAACAGTAAGAATTCACAGAGAAAGAAAGATTCTACAGATCTATGCTAGTAAAGCACTGATCTAGTAGAAATATTCAAACAGGAAGAATGGGTGGAGCGGGGAAAGTCCAGGCTCTTTCTGGATAATTTGTTGAAACACTTTCATTGGGAAAAGCAAAGGTTACAGAAGAGAACTCACTAGAATGTTAGTTCCTGATTCCCCTGGCCTGTGAATTTCTTTGGCATCACAGGTTTATCGAGAAGAGACTCAACTGTTCTTGGGACTGAGAGAGAAAGAAAAAAAAATCTGTTGATTGGAGATGGAGATGAAAAAGCAATGGAACAAGATGTTGTGGTATCATCTAAGGCCCTGGCTCCCAATTTCAGTAGCTCTTCCTTCTCCAGCCTGAAGGGTGTTTTTTTTTTTTTTTTCTTTTTTCTTATTTTGGGACATCCAATGAATCAGGTTTTTTATAATCTTTCATGGTGAGCTAGCTACTTGGCTCACATTGTTTGGACTTGGGTGACACAAAGCAACATGGGGGACGGAGGACTGTATTTTACATTTCAGGAAGCATATTCTAATTATGTGGCTATCCGTTAGCTAGGTAGCCTGTGTCTACTTAACCTTTCTCCTCAAACAGAACACTCTCTGACTTTGTACGAAAAAGAACCTGTACTAGGTAGTAAGCCGAGTCAAACGATATGTCAAATGTACCCAAAGTAAGGGAAATGGGAGACTAATCCAAGGTCTACACCTTTTTGAAAAGGACAGAAATAAAATGGGTATCAGTGGGTCATGTTTTTGGGGGGCTCAGTAGCTGTGATTCAACCTGGCCCTGAATACAGTCAACAGTATGGGTAATGTGCCTGGTCTCACTGAGGTACAGGAAGACAACAAATTTCTTCTTCTCACCTGCATGCTTTCCCATCCAAGAATTGTAATGTTAAAGATCACTTGGAAATAAAACACTAGGGAGCCATACCTTTGATTCTCAAGGAATTGCCTCAAAAACTGTAGATGTGATGGGTAAATGGTATGCAGAGGGTGGCTGGGAAGGCTCCTGATCTTCAAGGGCCTCCTCCTGGCCTCCACGAGTAAATGAACCCCTTGCAGAAATCAAGATGGAAGAGAGGTTTTCATGGAAGCCAGGCTCACTACCTTGGATGGAGCCTTGGGGGGGGGTACTTAGGGGCTCATGGAAAATGAAATCTTGCAAGGGCACCAACTTCCCTCCCTTCCCTTTCCTGTGTGAATTAAGGTCTGCCTTCATACTGGCATTTGCATGGATTCTTAGAGAACTGTTGAGGTCCTGTAAGATTGAGGCTGGAAAATTTGGCCTCCAGTCCCTTTAAAGCTGAAAGACATGGAGATGTCTTCCTGGTGCCCCAAACCTACCTTCTAAGCCCAAATATTACCATTTATTTCCCAGGCCAGGTCCACATATGTCTGCAAGAAGAAAATCCAGGCCAAGTAGAGGTGATTCTGAGGTTCTTGTGTTTCCAAGGAAAAGGACATTCATTGGCACAAAGATTGAGTAAAAACCCTTTAATAACAAAATAACATTCACAATGTAGCTACTTCAGTTGTCTGGAGAACTCAGCTTACACTTGATTCAACATATCACTTTCCACAGTTAAAAAAAAAAAAGGGAAATGAAACGGCATAACAAAATATACCTTGAATTTCATAAGACAAGTCTTCTTGGCAAATTCTAGTGAGCCAGACCCCTGTGTTGCTTGTAGTAAAAAGGGCCAGGCGTGCTCGTGTCTCACACATACCTTTGTCTGCTTTGGGTCAAAAACACATTAGAACATTGTAGATATTACAGCATCTGTGCCATGAGGAACAGTTTTCAGGCTTATGAGTGTGAGGAGAACTTATGGAAACAAACAGTGACTTGACTTATTGCAGAAGAATATGTAAAGCTTTCTGGAAGATCAAACACCATTACAATCAACAACTGGCTTACAAAAGCTGATTTTAAAGTTCTTGTACCCATTCCCATCTTTGGCAGATTGATAAAAGGAAACAAATAAACAAGCAAAAGATGACATTACAAAGCCGTCATTATCACAACCTACTTATAAGGCCGTTCCTTTGCATCATTAATGAAAGAACATCTCCAACGTCCTACTGACAGACACACGTGAGACACTGTTGTCTGTTGGTGGTTTCCAGGATTCTGCATGGCAGACTGCTGTGTTCCCACCGTTGCTTCCTCGTCTTCATTCTCTTCTGCAGAACTTGGCAGATGATTTGGTTTTATGGGGAGCATACTGGTGTAGAAAACAGGAATGAAACTCAAGAATAGATCTCAGAATATAAGAATGTGTTTGCCAATCCACTGGGACAGAAAAATACTTTTTGAGATAGAGAGACCTCAAAGATTGGGGAATTCAAACCAAGATGGTTTTCCTAAATTGGTTCTCAAAAAAAAAAATCTTATATTCCCCTTTAGAATATAGGCATAAGTTTATAAAGAGTAATCTAGAGTTATTTCTGACCCTAAGGAGGAAAAGCATGATAGGGCCACATGAGTGTAAGTTTAGGGAGCGAACACATATTTTTTATCCAAATAACTGATGGGGTTATCTGTGAGAGTGTACAAAAAGACCAGAGATGAATTACTGATATCTGCGCTCTGTGCATTTCAACTGGGAACTGACAACGGAGTCCCAGAGGAAGCCAGTTCTTAAGGGGAAAAGCAGAAAAGTCAGAGCTAGATGAACGAGCATTGCTTTATATGGGTCTGAGGTCAGGAACATAAAGCTGCAATTCCTTTCAGTGGAAATTAAAAATGCAGAGGTGAGTGCTTCTCTACTGCTCATTTTCACCTCAGATGTAGTGATGTATCTGGGTTATGAGGATCCCAATTTGTGGGATTCAAGTAGGCTAACGCCAGCTTGGATGACCCTTCTCATGATAAAATTCAAACCCGATTAAATCTGACTCATTTTGAAATCCCAACAGATGGAAAGGTATTTTTGTTTTTCAAGGTAATACATCTCCCAAGAAAACCGGTATTATCACCATCTGAGGCCAAACTGTGTACATCTTTCACAGTTTAATGTATACACAACTGGTCACGACTGCTAACAAACAAACAATAGGCGCCCATGCATACATAATGTCCATTGAACCAAAGGGGAGGATCTAGTACAAAATGAAAGATGTTGCTATTAAGACCACAATGCATCACACTGCTAAACTTTTAGCCTCATGCATAAAATTATAGCACTGATTGGCAGTTGCTAATTATAATACTACACTGTTATCACAGAACGATTAGCACAAATGTAGAAAATAACTCCTTTTTTTTTTTTTTCAACAGAGCAAATGAACACAGATTGTTTCTTCAGCAAAACATGAAACTGTAAACTTTGGGCTCATTCTGCAACTTTCCCCAATCCAGAATAAATAAAATCCAAAGGGGGGGGGAAGAAAATAAAAAGAATGTACATTTCCTTTATAAGCGCACATTTTCATCTATTACAAAAGCACAACCTAAACCGTATAAAGCTTTTTTTTTTCTTTTTTCTTTTTTTAAATCACAGTTACCAAAAGAAACAGTGAATAATTTATTACATACGCTATAATAACATTACTCTAAACACTATTATCTATGAGGTATATCTGAGAAAATTCGGTAAGGAATTGCGCGGTCTGCATTGCCAACATGCCCAGGTTCATATTAAAGCTTTGGAACCATGAGGGACTAGAAAAGGGGGACAATGGGGAGACAGAAGGAAGAGACGTAGAGAAAGAACCTTTGGTATTAGTACAAATCTTGTTCTTTGCAGGGTTGCATTGCAAAGCACCACAGTACAATAAGCCTACCAATTTACTGTATGGAGGCCCAGTTGAAGCTGAGGTATTCACAGGAAGGATTAAAAAAAGCACAGAGAGGTCCAGACTGGCTAAATCGTTGCTTTGGTTCAAGCAAGGCACTCGTCCCATGGTTACGTCCCACTTTGCAAGTGAAGCATGAGGCTGGAGGGTAGGGGTTGTCGCTGAAGAGTGATCTGCTAATTGAGATATTTTCTGTGTTCAGGCTGCTATTTCTCTTTCTACGTTCTCTTTCCTAGTGGTACGGAGGCTGGAGAAGATGCTGCTGCTTACAGGGGAAGTGCTCTGCTCCTTAGTGAATTTATTGTCTCCCAGATATTCAGAGAATTTAATTTCCAATAGGAATTTGGTGATCAGCTGCTTGGAAAGAAGGCCCTGGAGCTTTGCCTTCAATAGGAAGAACACGGGGGTTTAGGCCTATCTAGGTAGGAAAGGGCTTTCACATATGGCAGGATGGCACTTTGGAATTTCAGAAAGAAGATAACTGGCTGTACACAGTGGCTCACAACCGCAACTCCACCACTAGGAACATAGAGGTAGGAGAGTTGGGAGTTCAAAGCCATCATTATCTGCACAACGAGTTTAAGGCTATCTTGGAACACATAAAGCCCCGTTTTTAAAGAAGGAGGAGGAGGAGGAAATACAAGAGGAGAAAGGATGGGTATTTTGTAGTTTATACATCTGTTGTAAATTCTTCTATTGGCCATACTCTGTTGGTGTGTGGAACTGATGTGTTAATTGATCTTTCCTTCTTAGCTCTATTTAGTAGTCTCTTTAAAAGCTCAGTGGTAACTATTATGTGAAATGTTAAAATGCAGAATTCAATAAAGAGCTCAGTAGACTAGAGCTGGGAGTCGGTGTGAATCTGAATCCCACTTGTCCAAATGCTGAAAAAGATTCACTGGCTAACATTCCAATCACTTTGGTGAATGATCCTGATAGTGATTTAGTCATTTAATAGAATCTAAAGAAATTTAAACAAGACCAATTGAGTTTTGAAAAGGGAAAAAAAGAGAAAGTAACTTTAACCATTATATCCATTCCTCTGCTATTTAGGGTATTTTTTTGTTTACAAGGAATATACCTTATCATCAAATAATGCAAGGCTTATACATTTATCTTGTAATTAGAATTGAGTTAAAAATGAAATGGGAACATGGTTAGGTTAAAAAAATTAAAAAAAAAAAAACAATTTAAGAAAAACCTGACAGCTGAAATATCCTACCAAAAGCAATAGCCAAGTGCCCGTCCTTGCTAAATATTGACTTTAGAATTGCCATAGTAATTAAACTACCATGGGTCAAGACTGAGCTTTCTCCTTCCACTGACTGCAAGCTTATTTATTTAAAATTTTGTAATGGGTGGGTTCAAAAGTCCTTCCCAGGGCAGAACCTCTGAGTGAGCCCTAAAAGTTCAAGGCTGGTCATGTTACTCAGCAATAGATCATACATGACTCTCTATATAAGATGTGGGTGTTTGAAAATGTTCTTAAAGGATGACAATATTAATCCATAAGCTATAGTTGCTTTCATTGTTGAAGAATTACTACTTTCCCTTTAGACTCAGATAACTACTTCAACCTGGCCTCAGGAGGAGTGACTGGTCTTCAGGCCCCTTCCAGCTCTTAACAGCCAGTGCTTATTTCTGTAGTTGAATAGCTCAGCACTTTTGCCTGTGATAGCTCCAGGGCTCAGAGGTCCCTGGCTAGGACTGCAGACCATTTCCAAGCAGGCTTTTTCACCAAATTGGAACTGGAACTTTAAGGAATCCAGTGACAAGCAGCACCCCAACTTGCACCCAGAATATGTGGGAGGGGGCAGCAGACAAATGCAAGAGACACAGAAAATATCCCTTTCCAGGTTAGCAGCCGCCTTCACACGCATCAGTGTTTCTTTGGGGAGTCTGAGCTGTGGCTGTCCATACCATATGTCAGAAAGAAGAGTTCAAATCATAAAAGAGCACAAGCAAAATGCAGACCGCACAGAGAAAGGAATCTTTGGTATCTTTGGTGTCATCAACACGATTAAAATTACAAATGGAAAAGTCAGTGAGGTAGCCTTCTTTGGTTCTCACTACAAATAGAAAGTTTTTCCGTTTTTTTTTTTTTTCCTTTTTTTTCTGCTTTTTTTTTCTTTCCCTTTTTGTTTTGTTGCTTTACACGCACACTGAGTTCTTTCTTGGAAGCAGCTAGTGTAAGGGTCCTCTCTTTTTGGTTTATGATTTTTATTTATTTATTATTTATTTATTTTTTCCAGTTTCCGTATAGCAGCCCCAAAGTCTGGGCTGGTGAGGTTGGATCTCAGCTCAGGTTCTGAAAGCAGGTGCAGGCTGCTCAGTCAGCGCTTGTCCATGAATCTGCTCTGCTGTTCTGACAGCGAACCAACTGTAGTGCCGCTGCCATCTTGAATAACAAACACAAACCATACGGCGCATCTGTGGCAGACGCTCAATAAGTTAAATAAATAAGTTACAATCGAAAGGCTCCGAGGGCCCCAGCAATTAAGAGGTGAGGTTCGCCTGGTACCAGGTGGGGCTGTGAACTTAAATTAAATAATTTAACAACCATTAAACCATTTTATAAGTTAATCCAAGAGGGGAAATCCCCCAAGATTGTTTTTTCATTTTCATTGTAACCTATGTTTCCTCCCTGTAACAGAAGTTCACCGCTTTATGAAGCAGACCACACTAGAGGAGTACAACAGCCAGGGTTTTGCATCTCAGATGCAGACACCACGGCTCTAGATTCTGATAAATAAGGACGAGGAGAACAATTAAACTAACGAAAGAGAATTAAATAATTACCCGAATCTTACATACTAGCACACAAGAAACTAATTTAAATAAATTAATTATATTAACAGCTTGTTGGGTCACAACTGAAAGAGACAAGTTAAAATATATCTGAGGGGTGGGAAGGGGTTGTCTTCATTTTGGGGTGGTGGACAGAATGGGTCATTTCATTCTATATTTTAAGTCAAAATAAAGCAGCAAAATATAACTTCTAAAGCTTTATCACATTAAAGACCACTTTGAGGTGACAAACATGAGGGGAAAGAAAATCATCCCTCCCCCCCACCACTAGCTAATGTAACCTCCATAAGACACACCAGCATTGTCTCAACCCTGGAAACCAGTGCCCACATCCTCACATTGATTGGCACTTTACTCTGCACCCCCTCCCCTTTTTTGTTCTTTTTAAGGTCTTTGGATTTAGCTTTATTTATGAGAGATCCAGAATAAAGCTATTCAACCAAAGTCATCAAATATCTAACAGATAATTAAATAATAGCCAAAGTTCTACTAACCCAAATGAAAGTAGTTTCAAGTATCATGATGAATGAAGATGTTGGGATACATTTGCTTACATTTCTGCGCTTTGGTTTTCAGCATTACAAGAAATAAAAAAAAAGACAAGGTACATTGTCAGAGTATCACATACATGTTGCATGATGATTTGAAATTTATTTATTGTAACAGATTACAATATATATAGGTATTAAGCACATCTGTACAGGCTTGCATGTACACAATCTAGACACCTCTAGGCAATGTATGTGGATGTAAAGTCAACTGTGAGGATGTGTGCTGAAAGATGTATCTAGATCTGTATACATCCAAGCCCACAGATTGTAGAAATGTCAGGCAAAACTTAATCTACCGAGGTCTATGCCATGTAAAATACCTGCTGCTAAAAATGGAGCCAGATGGAAGATTCCCATGGAATGAACAACCTGTGGGGATTTTTTTTTTTCTTACATACATTCTCTCCACTAAAAATGTATAACCTGGGTAATGTGAACCAACCTAACTCAGAGCCTAGGGAGGCAGAGCCTGGGCTCCACCTTTCACTTCCTATGACTGGTAGAGTCACTTGAGTCACTGAGGTCAAGGAGCACTTAAGGTCCTAAACATAACCCATGAACTTTGGTGAAAACCTGCGCATCTATCTATGTGTAGGAGATCCTATGTTATTTTAAGAATTATTATTATTGTTTGTTTTTTAAGTACTTGGGACTTCTAAAATAAACCAATCAATCATTCATCTACCCTTATCTTCTACCTTGCAAGGGAACAAAGCATTGACAGAAATAGGAATTAGGTCATCCATAGTTCACGCAGCTACCTGTGTGGGACACTGCTCTTGTTATGTGGGATTTTTTTTTTTTAGTTTAGTTTTCACTGGGCTCTCTGATTAGCCAATGGCACAGAACTGTTATGGTACCCAACTTTATATATAACCATCAGAAAGGCCCTTCAGCCACTTCCCACTCACTCACTTGGTTAGATTAGCAAATCTGAATCCGCGCATCAGCAACAGGACAGTAAAAACCCAGCCCTGACTGGGTAGGAATCTAGAAAAAGTATTGTCAAGGTAGCGTCTGTTGGTCAACATTAACTACAGAGATCTTCTTCCACCAGTTTTCAGTATTATCTTTTAACAATCTTGGAACTTAGTCTGTTTGTATATTTTAAAACTTCCAATTAGACAAGCTCTCAGAGATCCATTTCCTCCAAACTTGTATTTCCATGATGTTTTGACAGTACCAAGCTAACACATCCATTGGCATTTTTGATAATGGAAAAGTTCTTCTCTGTACCTACTGAATGGTGACTATTTGTTTGAAAATTATCCAGTTTTAATTTCCTGGTATTAAGACATGGATGCCCGACATACACAATGTTTGATTATTTAAATTCTAATTAACATTTGGCTTTGAAACCCACTGTTAGCCTTAGGAAAGGTGTGTGTGTGTGTGTGTGTGTGTGTGTGTGTGTGTGTGTGTGTTTTATCTTCCTAGCTTTTGTTTTTCTTTAGCTTGAAGTGGCAATGAGATTGGAATTTCAAAGCTGAAGCTGCCAAAAATCTTTGGAAAAGCAAGAGCTATACATGCACCTCTCATCTTTCCTTCCTGGCTCAGAAGAGCCTGTATCACTATGTGGCACAAACTAAATTCTATATTACATTATGGGAAATTATTTTAAATACTAGGATTAAGTTTTATTACTGTTGTTGTACATTTAAAAAAGAAATATATTAGCTCTCCTTTCTGGAAATGAAGAAATTGAATCCTCAATACTAAAATTACACTGAAAAAAATTAAGCTTAGTTATATGAAGGCTTAAGGAAAAATACTTTTCACTCAATAGCTTTTAGCATTTGAATTTCAGTCACCCCAAGAAGGTGAAATTGGGTTCTGAACTGTTCTTTCACAGTGTTCTGCTGTTGTTGATGGCGGTGGCAGCTTGGAACATTTTTGTATTAAAGGTGTAGACTCTTTAACTGTAGACTGCTTTAACTGTGTCTATAGATTTAAAATAAAAATTTAAAGGCTTTGAGAAAAAACACTGGATTAACTTTTATAACCTTTCAGTATAGTACTTTTCCTTTCAGCTATCTAGTAAAATAATACTTTGTACAACAAAATTTTGACACATACGTGTACAGCTATACGCACGTGTTTCTGTATGTGTGTGCGTAAATACCTGTTTAAAGAAAGTGTTCTCTTTGATATGTTCTGAGCTATGTGAGACATTTATCAAGAGTTCCTGGAGGGAAATTCTTGCCTTTTTCTTTTACTCCATCATCTTCCAAGAATGGAGACACCCAAGTGCTGTTAATTAGTGTATCAGTCACCAACCAGAGCAAGATGCTTGGTTTCGCAGGTTCAAACAGAACCACCAGTCCTACTGTCCACAAATCACAAGGACTCATTTACTAATACCCAAGTTAAAAATCATCTGACCAGAGCTGAAAGGGAGAAATCTCCTGAGGAAATAGGACTTTTTCTTGGTCATTTGACCAAAGGTCCAATAGATTATAAGCAAGAGAGACAAAGAGAAAAGTGAAAGAATCACTCCTTAGGTAGGGCAGATTACAAAACTCATACAGAGCCACGTTGTCTCGGCTCTAGCTGGGATGTCCCCCTCCCCCCCAGGACTGCCTGCTTTGGGTGACTTAAGAGATAGCACAACAGATGCTGTGGCTATCCAGGGACAGGAATCTGCGACTCACATCACAGTCTGCTGTGTGTCTTCTCTCCAGGATTGAGATGTCTCCCGCTCCACCCCAGCACCAGCTGCGGTTGCACTCAAGCTTGTCAATGTGAACTGGTAATTACTACCCTGAGGGATGATCAACCTATCGCAACAGGAGCTGGACTTCCCCATGAGAAATCTGTGTTGGATCTACTCACTGTGAGGAATCTAGAACACCCTGATGGGAAGGGCATCTCCCCGATAATTGATTTCTGGGTGTTCTGCTCCACCACTAAGCATTCCCAGCAATGATGGTAGGTGAGTTTCCCATTGCCAGCAGCACAGCTCTGGGCTAGTCTGGTGGATAAACCTTGCTTATCATGGTTGAGGCATAGAATAGAGATTACTAAATACAAATAAAACTCACTTACACCATGAATCCGTCCACAGGTTACATGTAGAAATGCTTAAATGTGACCTTCAACCTTTCCCATAAACTGATATAGAAATATGAATACTGCCAGACCACCATAATGGCATATTAACTTTGGAATGGCATGAGAAATGAGCACAGTTGTGAAGTGAATACTCAGCAAATGGAGCATTGACAAAAAGATGGTATGAATTTGGACATCAGTGAATGGAGCATATAACAAAAAGATGGGATGAATTTGGACAGCAATAATTTGCGGTTATCACCAATGCCAGTTGATCTATATATGTACCCATACATTTAATATATATATATATATATCTATATATCTTTCTTTAGAAATGCAACTTTACAGCTGATCTTTTTTTTTTTTTTTTAAAAAAAAAAAAAAGCTAATAGAAAAGTAGAAACTGGCAATTCTTTTTACATGTTTCCCCACCCCCAAATGAAGCCGTGTTAATATGTGGCAATCACATGAAGATGAAGTTGTAAATTTCTCTATAAATTCTTTGGTTCTGGAGAGGATGGATCACCCAGAATCCTACCCCTGACCCTTGCTCCCCTTCCCTCCCCCAATGACGAGACTTAGAACATGGAAGTCTAAGGGCTAAGCAATGAACATTCAAGTGAAAAAATAGTATTTCCCAATACTCTGCTGAAGAGAGAGGGGAACACCTTTCAGTATCCCAACATCTCAAATTTGGAGTCCATGGAACCTTTGGTGGGGGCATTCCATGTTGGGTAAAAAGCCATAAAACAAAACTAAAGGGAAACAATAAAATCAGACAAATGACCCTTTCCTTCTGTTGCTTAAAGAAACAAAATCAATTACCTTTGTACAGATCAATGACGCTATAAGTATTTTAGCCAGGCAAAAGAAGGTGATGAACTGAGACAAAAGGTGTGAGAATCCTCATCTTTGGTATTGTAGCTGTTGAGGTTTCTGTTGCTCTGTTCCATGTTCTTTTGAAAAACTGCATAGGCACAAATTAAAGACAATCTTCAACTTTAAGATTACCGAGTGAGTTGTCAAATGAAGCAGCAGCCACTGAGGCTCTTCTGTATTTTGATTCTTGTCTAACCCTTTCTTTCAAATCTGCTTCCAAAAGAAAAAAAAAAAATGTCCCAAGAGGTCTGTTTGAACACAGTGTGTCTTCGGTGTTTTGCTTTTTTTTTTTTTTCTTTATTCTAGCGTGCTTTTCTTGTTGGTGGTGATTTCCAGTGATTGATGGAATCATTACTCATTTAACGGGACGGTTCTGTTTGTTGCAGAAGTAGGTGCAGAAAAAGTTTCTTTGGTTTCAATTAAGTAATTCATACAAAAGTCAGTCTTAAGTGTCTGTAAAGAATCATTGCAGCGTTTGGCTTGCTTTGAACACCCCACGGTGCCCACCTGGGGCCATTCACTGGTAAATATGCACATAGTGACCTTTGTAATCTCCCAGAGTTCTGTGGGCCCTCTTCCTATGGGGAAGGTGACAACCAGAGCTGGCACGGTGAAGCCACTGCCTGGATGTTTGGCTAATGTCATTGACGTAGCTGGTCTGCTCAGCCAGATGGTGAGCCAAAGACAAGAGCCTAATGCCGCTCCGAGTTACAGAGGTGCTCTGATCTCTAAAAGTAATCACAGCGTTTGTAGGCTAGAAAACGGCAGGGAATAAATGTCTTTGGTTTGCAGTATTCTGCTTCTTTGGTGTATTGTGCTCCCTCCGATCCCGTCGGCTCTTTTACAAGGGTGAGCCAACAATCAAAGAGAGTTAGGAAGAGATGACGGAGGTGTCTTATTAAACCGTTTCTTTGTAGAAAACAATAGAAATATCCCAACTACCGGGATGAGATAAGGAAAAACACAAATCAGCAAGAATGAGAATGGACTACAGTCGGAATGCACATAGGAGGAACTGGATGACTAATAAAATCAAGGACACTGTGATGATCGAAAAAATAAAAATAGAAAAATAATCTAGATATTTTCAAATGATACATTTGCTCCTGTACTGTAACAGTTAAATTGGCCTCCTGAGTGTGCATCTGCATTGTGTACAAACAGAATTTGTAACAAACTGCAAAATGTGCTTGAAGCCATATTCCCAGTGATTCTCTAATGACTTCGCAATAGTGGAGACGGTTGTAAACCGCCTTGTCAAACTGGATGCATTGAAACCAGAACCTTCCTTATATTTGTTTGTCTTCGTTGTGCTTGATACTTTGAGCTCAACTGAACTTTTTTTTCTTTTTTTTTTTTTCCTTTTTTTTAATTTTTTTTTATTTTATTTTTTTTTGACGGATCCAAAAGACCACATGAGATTTCCAGGAGGTAAGGAAAATAAAAATTGTAAACTGAAAACGACTTAAAGCTTTCTAAACTATCCAGTGAAAAGATGCCTGAGTTGGAAAAACAGGTCTTTTTTTTTTTTTTAATTGATTTCCATATTTAAAACTTGTGCTCAGTAATTACCATTTTGATTTTTTTTTTCTTTGTAATGCTATGGCTGAGAATTTGAGTGTATTGTGGTAGAAGGAGGCTAAGCACTTGGAAAGCAAATGAGGCCTTTCTTGTTAAATTCTTCTCTTAACACACAGCATTTTGGATCCTGTACTGTGTCTGCACTCAGGCTTAATTCCCACTCTCATTCACAGGAAACTGATTCAAGAGGTTGACAGGACCTGAGTGGGACTGCTGATGCTTACAGCCACACTGAGCTTTGGCTGACATCCTGCTGTAATTAACTCACTCCAAGCAGGCCCCATTTGGATCTCTGGGATGCTTAGCATGATCAGATGATAGCATCTGGTTCAAAAAGACTTATTTTAAGCACGCGCTTGGACTCTGTAGCCATTTAAAACCAAACCAAACAAAACGAACACCTGGCCTATGATTACAGCTAGATTAGACGTTTCAGGAGAATTGTGCTTTCAAGTCACCAGTGAAGGGCCCCAGCTAAGAATCTGATGTCTTTGTGATTTTTTTTTTTTTGTCTTTGTTTGTTTGTTTTTGGTATCTGTTGTCCCCATTTGGAGGTGACTTGTGCCCAGGTGAGAAAACCTTGACTCATGCTTTGGTACAAGTGCTGGGGGTGGATGAGGAGGCGCCTGTGCCTAGGTCATCTTGCCATTTCTCCAGGCTGCGGCGCCGGGCATTCATGAAGAAGTTACTGACGGTGGTCAGCTCCAGCCCAAGCTGCTGGGAAATGGTGATCTGCATTTCCTTCGAAGGGCGCTTGTTCTCCTTGAAGATGGCGAAGAGCGTCCGGCGTTGGAGATCTGTGAACACCAGGCGGGATTTCTTCTGGGAGTTGTTCCTGTCTTTGTTTGGCTCTTGCTCTTTGCGCTTGCACGCTTGAGGGGAAAGAAGAACAGAAAAGGGAAAGGAGTCAGCGGTAGTGTGAGGACCCAACACGGAAGGCAATTCATTGGAAACATTGACAAAGTACTACAGGGGATGGAAAGTGTTCGGCTTTGTTGCGTGGACTGTCCAGCCTGTCAATACCAAGCTGTGATGGAGGACATCAGCTAGTGAGCAGGGAGTGGGAGAAAGAAGAGTCAGGGCCACTTCACTCAGTCTAGTTTGGATCTGACTCAACTTGTTCTTCTCTCCTTTATTCCAGTCTCTCTCTACATTTATAACTTTTTATTTTTATTTTTATTTTTATTTTTATTTTTATTTTTGTCTCTGGAATCAGTTGTGGTGAAGGAGGTGAAGAAGCCCTGCACACACTGGGGGAAGGCAGGTGAGGGGGTACCCTTTTCACATTCACCCTCTGGAACTGTTCTCAGTTGGGCTGAAATCATTCACTCACTCACTCCAGACACACAAACAAGGTTTCCATTCCCATGAGTCCAAAAATTGTGAACAGGATGAGAGTCAAGGTGACAGAGTGAAAGCATCCTGATCCAAATCCTGTCTATGCAGACATTTAAAAAGCAAAGCAAACAAACAAAAACTACTTTAAAGTGAAGCCAATACAGGAAAGCAGGTGTGTGTAGGTGTGTGTGTGTGTGTGTGTGTGTGTGTGTGTGTGTGTGAGTGTGTGTATAGTGGGTTTGGGATAGGAAAAGAAGCCAAAGCTACAATGACAGTCTTCTTTAGGGTCCTGGATCCATCTCTTGTCATATTCTTTGATTTAGTATAAATAAGCATCTAGATGTTAATGGCATATATGACCAAGATATGATTTTACCCATCAGCACCTCTCCCTTAGTCTAAAACTTTTTAGAGGCCAGTGACCAGTTCTGTCTGATATTCCTAACTGACTTTTTGGAGCAGGGATATAGGTTAAATGGATAGGATATAGGTTACATAGGATATAGGGACATAGAATATATGGAAACAAATGGCATCTTGACTCATGGATTTAGGTTCCTCCCTCTGAAACTTCACAAGCCAGGCCTCCATTGTCTGCACTGCTCTCAACATCAGTATTTCCTAAGCTCCCACAGACCATTACCCTGAGCTCTCAGCATCCAATGGCTTTTCTAGCCCAAAGTTCCAAAGTCTTCCCACAATCCTCCGTGAATCAACATGGTTAGGTCTGTCACAGCAATACCCTACTCCTGGTACCAATTTGTCTTAGTCAGTGTACTAAGTGTTCATGATGCTTGGGAAGAAGAGAGTTTTATTTTCACTCACAATCAATTAGGGTAGGAAGTCAAGCAGGATGAGAACCTGGACTTGGCAGCTAATGCAGAGGCCATGGAGAAGTGCTGCTTACAGGTTTACTCTCCATGGCTTGCTCAGACTGCTTTCTTTCTTTTTCTTTTTCTTAAGCTTTATTATTTTTAATTAATTAATTTTTTATTAATTACAGTTTATTCAAATTGTATCCTGGCTGTAGCCCCCTCCCTCATTTCCTCCCAATCCCTCCCTCCCTCCCTCTTCTCTTATGCCCCTCCCCCAGTCCACTGATAGGGGAGGTGCTCCTCCCCTTCCATCTGACCCTAGTCTATCAGGTCTCATTAGGACTGGCTGCATTGTCTTCCTCTGTGGCCTGGTAAGGCTGCTTTCCCCTCAGGGGGAGGTGATCAAAGAACCAGCCACTGAGTTCATGTCAGAGACAGTTCTCATTACTAGGGAACCCTCTTGGACACTGAGCTGCCATAGGCTACATCTATGCAGGGGTTCTAGGTTATCTCCATGAATGGTCCTTGGTTGGAGTATCAGTCTCAGAAAAGACCCCAGTATCCATACTTTTTGATTCTGTTGCTCTCCTTGTGGAGCTCCTATCCCCTCTGGGTCTTTCTATCTCTCTCTTCTTTCATAAAATTTCCTGCACTCTGCCCAAAGTTTGGCTATGAGTCTCAGCATCTACTTTGTAACCATGTAGGGTAGAGTCTTTCAGGAGCCCTAGGTGGGTAGTCAGCCTGCTTTCTTATGGCACTGAAGACCATCAGCCCAGGGATGGTACTACCCACAATGGGCTGCACCCTTCCCCATCAACCACTAATTAAGAAAATGCCTTACAGCTGGATGTTATGGAGGCATTTCCTCACTTGAGGCTCCCTCCTTTCAGATGACTCTAGCTTGTCTCAGGTTGATATAAAACTAGCCAGCATAAATTGGCTCTCAGAAAAGTGACTCATAAGGCTTGGGACCTCAGAGTACCTCTTAAACTTTCAGGACCTGTACTCCAAAAAAGGAAACCACAGTGCCAGCTTCCACTCATGGGATTACCCCAGCAACTCTGAGCTAGGCCCACTAGGCAGGGTAACTGTCATCTTAAAGGAAATGAATGGTCTAGGGAATGAAAGCGATGGTCCTGACTGAGGCCAAGCTTCCACCTTTTTTTTTTTTTTTTTTTTCCAAAAAACAGCACCGGTTGCAAGGGCACCTGTGCAGGGCAGTGCTTATGACTCTTCTGTAGGGATTCTGAGGGGGCTGTGCTGGTTACACTACCCACAGGTTCTTCTGGGGTGTGGGAAACAACATGCTGGATTACACTGCCACTTCAGGTGCTCAGACCCCATCGCTGCCCTGACCTCCTGAGGTGGAGCCTTCATCTGGAGGGTTCTTAATAGATAGCAATGATGCACAATTATCAGCTGATAAGATCTGTGCAAACAGCTTCTGTAAACAATGGTTGACATCTTCTGTCAACTCACCCTCCTCTGGATTAGTCACATAGCCCTCAATTTTCATACCAATATTGATCACCCTGCAGATAAGCCTGTTTGTGTTAGGAGGGTGATTACATTGTGTGGGAGGAGTACACATCGGTTTATCAGATTATATTTGGTCAGATACAAATAGGTAGATATTATATTTATATACTTAGAAAAACATTAAATGCTTAAAATGTTCAGCACTGCAGAGAAATAAGAGGTCAATAGTTTCTTCCTATTCCCTTCCAATTGCTTTCTAAAGTCACCTGATTCCACACCAGCAAATGGAATATTACATCCTGGAGTCTGTCAATGGAGAGCAAGTCGAGAGCCAAAACAATGAAGTAATAGGATCAAACTTGCTCAAAGCAGTAACAGTTGTAGTCTGCATATAGGTATACGGTTACTGTGTAGTTCAAATGCTGGTTTCTGTACACACACACACACACACACACACACACACACACACACACACATCGTCCCTGATATGCCAATAAAGCAGCTTACAGCCAATCGCTGAGCAGAAGACACAATAGGGCTGGACAGAGGAGAATAGGCCAGAGGAGGAGAAGTTAGAGGAGGAAGTAGGGGATTGAGCTAAGAGGAGCTGTCCAGGTGATATCATTAGAAGAACTAGAGGAGGAAAACTACAAAGTACAAGTATTTCTAGATTGTACACTGGGAGCCAAATTAGCTTAGAGGGTTAAGAATAGAGTATTAGCTGCTCAGTTCTTGTGCCGTGAAGCTTATTATTAAACAAATATAAAAAAAAGTCTTATATTTATCTGATAGCCATTAAGAGAGAAACTGAGAAACAAACACAGAGAAGGCTTGGATAGCTCAGTTGATAAGGCTCCTGACCCTGAATCTGAGAGAAACAGACACAGTTTTATAAAAATTAACCTTGACATTGGCAACTCATGATTTTTACTCACAGTTGGACTGTGGTCCCAGTATGAAGAACATGTATCTGTGGAGGGCTCAGCCATAAGTGGGACATCTGTTTCATGGCCCTCTCACCCAAGGGTCAAGATGGCAGTATGGGTGGGAGAAGGGCTCACAAGTCCCCATCCCTAGCTGAGGAGCTAATGACAGTTGACGGCTGCCAAGAGATGGCGAGTCGGTCTTTAGGGGTGTGATAAGTTGGCCATGCTTCAGTAGGTGGCCCCTCACCCCCATGGTATATTTGCAGCAGGGATTGGATTCAGGGGGCTACAAAAAAAATGAGAGCATGAATGAGGGAGAAGGATGTGAAAGGGAGGTAAATGGAAGGAATTGCAGGGCTGGGGAAGACATAAAATCAAATTACATCATATGGACATATTAAATTCTCAGAGTAAATGAAAATATTATATTAAAATAAGCAAAAACTGGTTGGTGGCTTAGAAACAGAACAGAATTAAGTTTTACTTGCTTTGAAAGTGTAAACAAACAAACAAAAAAGTCAACAGATGGAATGACAGGTGGTATGAGGTTGTGAACCTCAGTATTCTTAAAACAAACCATAGAACCAGCTATCCCCAGAGACACAGATAGTCTGCAAATGGTTCAGGTATTGTTAAGACAGTACACTCTACAGTCAATATGTACCCATTTCTGAACGGCCAGGAAAATGCCAAGGGGCTTCTCTACAACTAAAGAATGTGCCAGAGACCCCGAATAATGGCAGATGTTCGTAGTCAGTGTTGCTAGAGTCCTGCCACAGCCGAATGCTGCTCAGTCCTGCCCAGCTTCCAGCCACCTGAGGGAAAGTTCACAATGGATGGCAGGCCCAATATCATTCTATAACTGTATCTGTTTCTCTTCCTCCCTTCTCAAGGAAAAGGAGCAGGGAGGACATAGGTTCGTCAATGGCTGTATGACATGCTGGTGAGAGAGGTGTGGATCCAGAACGCTTCCAGCTGTTTGTGACCCTGCCCCCTCTTGTAGGAGTGTGAGGGGGTTCAAGCTCCTTCCTAGCTCAGAGAGGGGGCTAATCACTTGTTTACCTACCATGAGGTGAGCTACTTAGGTCACCATGTCTTTCCCCTCTTTCCAGAAGGGGTTCCATTGACACAGATTGGTAATTTTGGAGCAGGGTAGAGACAGACAAGGTTTCACAGATCTGTCCATAACCTGTGACTAATAGCAAAGAGCAACAGTCAGCCAAAAACCTACAAATGAAACCTCATTGGCAGGCTGAGTTTTTAACCATTTGTTTCTAAGGGAAGCACTGGTCCAGGTACAAGCCAGTCTCACATCTCAACACGTCAACTTGCCTTTTACCTGGTCACTACTTTGTCTCCTGTGGTATCAAGGATATTAACAAGATACAGCCAGGAATGTGGTACTTCCACACAGCCAATCCTTCACCAGGAGGGAAAGAGAGATCTGTCTGGGCTGACCCTCTTTCCACACATCTCCATCCCAACTCCCTCAATAGCCATGTCTTACTTGCTTTTCGAGGGGACTGCTCATGGAACTCTGGGGTCTCAGTTGTCCTCTGATACTCAGGTCTTTACCTCCACCCACTGCTCACCATGGGCAAGCTGCAGGAATGTGGTCAGACAATTTGCATCTTGTGGAAGACAGCAGGAGTGTGGGAACATGCTCGTGTGTGTGTGTGTGTGTGTGTGTGTGTGTGTGTGTGTGTGTAGCAGTGTCTGTCTAGCTCTGAAAGCAGGTACAGGTGGTTGAGATCATTCTGGTACCTTGACTCACGATCTATCCCATAGATTCAGTGCTTTTAGTTTCTCAAACAACTGAACACTGTTTGGTTTTGCTTTGCTTTTAATACAAGTTCCATGTATCCCTGGCTGGCCTGGAGATTGCTGTTCTAACGAGGCTATCCTTGAACTTGGGGCAATCCTCCTGCCTCTGCCACCTGAGTGCTGGGATTCTAGGCATGAGCTACCATGCCTGGTCACCTGAGTATCTTTTACATTCTGTAGCCTGGTCTTTGTCATAGTCATAGATCTTTAGAGTCCTTGTCTGGTCACTTTTAGAAGGAAATTGAGGATCCCAGAAGAGTGAGTACCAACAGAATCAAAGTTAGTACCAAGATGTCCCCTTGAACTTTTATTTCCACACACTTTGTAGAGGAAGACAGAGAAGAGGCATGGATTCCCGTTACAGTTCTTAAAATTTCAGCAGCCCCTCTTTGTTGTGGCTGATGGTCAGCTGGCTTGGGGACTCCCTTCTCAACCTTCCTAGTACCACCTTGAAGTAAAAGTGACAGTTCTCGGATCCCCCTGCCTTTCTGGAGCAGAAACACTCCACATTACCTGGATTTTGCACCATGAATTCAGATCCCCAGTGAGTGCCCTTCTTGTATTGGGCTGAGACCCTCCTTAAGCCTGGAGATCTGCAACAGAATTATTAATATGAAATAATGATAGAAGCCCTGCGCGGCAGCCTCATTAAACAGGAAGAGATACGTTTTCATCCTTCCTACATTAGCAGCTTCAGGAGATGAGTGTGCAAAGAAACATACTGTCTTAGTGGAGGCTCATGAATTATTTGCTGGAAAGAGTGGCCTGAGCAAGTCCTTGGCACCAAGCAGCAGCAAGATGAATGTGGTTCAAGGGGGATCCCAAAGTTTGGGGACACTGGTTTGTCCCTTTATCTCTGATCTATATTTCTTCCAGACTCTCTTCTGTTTTTTTATTTTATTTTTGTTTTTGTTTTTGTCCTCATCTATCTTTTCTGGAAATGTCTTGTCCACCCTTGTCCTTCAAGAATCCAGCCTGTCCTTTCTGTTCTTGCATCCGGCACTCGCTCCTATCTCCTCCCACAGCTCCTGTGTCACCTCCAAGTACAGCATTGCTTCCTGTGTAGATCTAGCAGTACCCAGAGTCTTTATAAGTGGCTTTTCCATTTAACCCTCTCCCCTCTGAAGCCATGAACACACATTCCAAAAAGGGGTTTATTACAGTTTTTGCTGTGTTTTTAAGTCTGTTCTGCTTTCCTAAGGGTCCATGTGTGGAAGCCTGGTGCAGGACGCTAAGAGGCAGCACTTGTGGGAGGGCCTGAGGTTACTGAAGCACATCATCGCCATAATTAAGGTAATTCTTGTAGGATTCCTGTTCGTCTCACATGTCTCCCTCCAGCTTCCTGCTCCACTTTCCCTCTCACTTGTCATAAAGCCTGCCATACAGCTTCTGCTACACAGTCCACATCAATGCCACACTGACACCAAAACCACATCACTGAACCTCCAGAAATGAATTGGATGCACCCCACTTCTTTGGAAAGTACCCAACCCAAGGTATTTCATCATAGCAAAGAAAAATAGTGGTCACCCCATGGAGTTGAGACAAGGCCCTGGCTCCATCAGCAAAACATGGTTCCAGCCAAAAGATGCTCATGGCTGGGTGACAAGAGCTGACGGTTTGTGATTAAGGGCTCGTTTTTAGTCAGGCTAGAGGAAACTCTACCAACAAACTGAGACTGGCTGTAGGAGGAAGACCCAACTCCAGCTGTACTAGATCTCCCCCAGCTGAACCAGCAGCTGACTGCAGACACTTGGGTAAGTACAGCTGAGATCAGCCAAGTGTGGCCTGTATCAGCAAAACAGCCAGGCCAACCCACAGACTCCTGGACAGAAATAAATGCTGACTTACACTACCTGCTTTGTGGTTATGTTACACAACCTAATTGTGGTGAGAGATAGCAGGCACTAAAGCCAAGAACAACCTTTGACTTTCTGCTCATGGGATGAGTCAAACGCAAGGGAGAAACCTCATCTCATGACCAAGCCAGATTCCAGTTCCTCACTGGCCACTAACCAGCTACATTACCTTCAGCCTTAGATTCTTTACCTACTGGAGACTCTAATGCCCACCGCCGCCGGGCATCAACAGGCTAGCTGTGGGCTGGGGGCATGACTCGTTCAGTAAAATGCCTATGATGCAAACATGAAGACCTATTTGGATGCCCAGCTCCCATGTTAAGGTCAAGCACATTGGTGGTGTCTATTACCCCCCTGCTAGGAGGATTTCTGGAGCTCATTGGCTGGCCAGCTTAGCCAAATCAATGAGCTCCTGGTTCAGTGAGTATCCGCATCTCAAGAAACAAGGTAGCGAGCACCTGACAGCTAACCACAGCATCTGGCCTTCACACACACAGCGTTAGCTGTCACATTCAGTCCACAGATGTTCAGTCAATGGGACTCTTCTTTCTCTTTCATAGAGAAAAAGGAAAGTGGCTTCAGAAGGTGAGGTTTAGAGTTTACGATCTGAAGGGCCAGAGAGACGGTTCTGTGGTTAAAGGCTATTGCAGTGCTAGAAAATGACCCATGTGAGACCACCCATGACGGCCTGTAACGCCAGCTCCCGGCACTCTCTTCTTGCCTCTGCACTCATGTGATATACACCCAACAAGGAGACACACACACACACACACACACACACACACTTTCAAAAAACTTAAATTATTTTTTAAATTCACTATTGCAAATGAGTTCTTACCTTACTCAATCGTACACAAATTTGCCATTCAACTAAAGGCAAATAAAAGTTTGCGGTTTTTGTTTTTCTTGTTTCCTTATTTATCTCCCAGCCTTGCACAAAAGGTATGACTATAGTGGACTTTTTTTTTTTTTTTTTTTTGCCTGTGTCAGAGGGCCTAAAAGGCTTTCAACCACTGGTATTTCCTGATATCACTAATTTATGTTCAAATACATTCTATCTGGGATGGGTCTCATTAGTCCCTAAGAAATCATGCAGAGATGCGCTGTTCACCTTGCTTTTAGTAAATTCCCCCCTGAAGTGTTTATTATGATCTTGCCAGGGCAGAGGGTGGAGGTGGGGGAAGGAAGCCGTCAAAGGTGTAGATCTGTCAGCACCTGCACGTCCACAAGAGCTGAAGCTTGAAGGAAAATCCTTTTCCTTTTCAGCTGAAGAGCCTGAAGCTAGGGATTGCACAAAGAGGGGAGAGCTGACCTCTGGCAAGGAGGCACATCTCAAGAGAGAGCTAGGGGGATTGGGTTGGGAAACATCAATGGCAAAAAGTTCACATTTGTGCCACTGGTCTCATTCTTTACAAAGACTGTGGGCTTTTGAGAAAAGAAGAAAGGAGATTAACCACCTTCACTTCTTTGCTTTTAAGAGGTGACTCTTCAGTACTGACAAAATAGCAAGCTAACCTTTCTTTGGAGCTAAATTGCACAGTCAAGAGTCCCTACAGGAAGAAGACTAGGATCCCTTGCACTCTAACGAGGAAGCAAGTAGGACTCACATGCTGTGCTGGCACATATTTAATGTTCATTCAGCCATCAATGCTGGTAAATCTAAGTCTTGTAGGCTGCTTGGGACAGCAGAGGGACAGGCATCAGCATGTTGCTAAAGGGACGTGGGGAAAAGAGGATGACACACAAGAGACTTGGTCTCAGGCTCCAAAATATCCTGTTGGCTACTGAGAGCCAGTTGGGCTCACCTGGGAAGGGCTGACTTTGGGGACAAGGCAGTTTGAAAAATCACTATTTTATTATTTTGTGCTCCCTGGATTTAGGAAACTATAAATATTTCTCAAGTTTTCCCACCTCCCTGATTCTGGCTTATCAATGAACACATACTAGGTTCAGGTGACCACTGACAGTACTATAAACTTGGTTTTTGAGGGTGAAATGCTTTTATTCTTTTAAATTTTATATATTTAATCACTTTACAGCCTGATCCCAGACCTCTCCCTCCTCTCTTCCCAGCCCTACCCTCATGCTCCCCTCCTCCACATTCAACCCTCTCCTTCTTCTCAGAAAAGGGGAGGCCCCTAAGGGGTACCAACTCATCCTGGCACCTCAAGTCACAGCTGGACTAGGTGCATCTTCTCCCACTGGGACGGACAAGGCAGCCCAGCTAGGGGAAAGGTATCCAAATGCAGGCCACAGGGTCAGAGACAGCCCCTACTCCTGTTGTTAGCGGCTGCACATCTGCTATATGTGTGTAGGGCATCTAGGTCTGGCCCATGCATGCTCTTTGGTTGGTGGTTCAGTCTCAGTGAGCCCCCATGAGCCCAGGTTAGTTTACTATGTAGGTTTTCTTGTGGTGTCCTTGACCCCTCTGGAGAGCTAAACCCTTAACTCCACCTCAGCTCTCCCAATACCTTGGTCAGAGCCAGATGGGAAGCATATTGGCTTTGTTGCAAAGGAGAAGTTGGTTTTCCTTAGAAACTTGGTCTCCACAGACCTGATGCCAGTCCATTAAAGTGGCATTGCCAGCCATATCTTTAAAAAAAAATCTATCTGGGAAGCCAAGAGAAGAAATCATGATGATCATCAACAACAAAATGGATATGGGGCACTCATCATTGTTAGATTCCTCTCTTCTCATACTCTTATAATTGTGGGTGTGGGCAAAAATGTGTCAAGAGAAGCTCAAACATTTGGCAGATCATCCTTGACATACCAGGTATTCCATGCGCTAGCCTCAGAGCTACAGCCCAGCTTATCAGAGAAAATATAGGTGGGAGGAAAGAAGAGCTGGGAGGGAAGAGAGAGGAAAGAGGGAGCAGAAGCAGGAATATGGGAGCTACACAGAAGGGGCTGAGGAGAAAGCTCAGTTTGGGAGATTGTCATCACTCAGTCTGTAAGCTACTTGTCTTACAAACATGAAAGCATGTGCCTGATCCTCAGAACCCCACATGAAAATAAGCAAGGCATGGCAGAGCACACGTGCAATCCAGTCCTAGCATGAAGAAGGCAGAGACGGGGGTTCCTGAGATTTGCTGGCCATCCAACCTAGACTACATCTGGAATTCTAGGCCAGTGGGAGACCCTGCCTCAAAAACAAGATGAATGGCCCCTGAGGAATGATACCCAAGGTTGACCTCTGGATTTCAGGTACATGCACACACATGTACATGTGTGTACATATGAACATTCTGGAGTTTAAACAGTAGGGATAATATCCTTAAGTTCAGAGATTCAGGAGGCCAAAGGGGCATGGCGCTGCCCGCGCATGTGTGGACCGTGCTTTGAGGCTGAGCACTGACCCAGAGCACCCTTCTTACCACGAGGGTGTTTTCGAGCTTACCCTCCTCTGCTCTTTTGGAAAATGCAGGTGATAGATGATGAATTTCTGCTCTTTCTGTACATCCCAGATCCTCTGCTTTCACATGAGTGCTGGGCAAGTTATAGGCAAGCTGGGCTTGATAAGCACCAAGGCAACCTCGCAATGTCCATCTCTCATCTCGCAGCACAGGGGCTGATTTCAGTTCAAGAAGAGCAGGTTGCTAAAGCCAGATGGTCTGGCCTAGCTGCAGAATTTCAAAGTTCAAAGACAGCAGGATTTAGGGACCACTTGGGTGAGCTAAGGTGACAACTGCTAGAGGTGGCATCATTTGCCTGGTCATAACCGTTGCCTGGAAGAGTGGCAGAGTTTTGAGAATCCAGCTGTCCTTTCGTCTGGTCCAGTGATCTTTTATCATTTACCTACTATGATAAATCTTTGGAGGACCCACCCCTTGGGAATCACAGTTGTTGACCATCCATTTCTGCCCAGGCAGATATTGTCCTGAAGAGATGGCTACCTTTCCACATAGCTAGAGATTCTAGGGATAGCACTCCTGCAGGCCACCCAGAAAGCCAGGAGCTGCAAAAACAAGCAGGCGATTCTGGATAGGAATATCTCATTCCAAATGGCTAGAGGATTCAGGGCAGGCTCAACCTCCCATAAAAATCATTTTAAGGACCAAAAGGAAAGCTAAGACTTAACCAGGTAAAAACCTGTAACTGAGGTAAGGGGAGGAATGTCAGCAAAGGAGAGAGAGAAGAGAGGAAGGAGGGTAAAATAACACCAAAGAAGTCTGACAAATCCATACATGATCATATAATTATCTATTTGCCCAAATTACATATAATACATACAAGTTTGCATGTGGACACACACACAGTTTAAATAAAGTTATCCCCCTTCATCTGATAATATTCATTCCAAGGACCACAGACTACTAAAAAAAAAAAAAATGAATATCAGGCATGCAAAACCCCCATTGTGTTTTTGATCAGAAAAATAAAAAAGACTCTCAAAACAACATAGTCTATGGATATTGCTCTTGATTGCCTCCCCAGGGTTGCAGATGTTTCTTTTGCTGAAGACACCGTGTATTTCGGACACAAGACCCAGAGACCTGAGTTGGATCTGACCTGAAAGCCCCTTCCCTGAGGACTAGCTTTTGTTATACCATAAGGTGGTATGCAAATTTTCAAGGGCTGGAAGCAGCCAATGGTCCTATCCAGCTGCAATACCTGTGAACCACAATGATGACCAGAATGGCATGATAACCTCCAGACTAAGTGTAACAGTGGCACTCATATCTTGGTGGTAACTAACAACTCTCTAGTTGGAGTTAAGGCCTTCTCGGCAGATGAGAAATCATTCCTGATACTGATAAACTTGGCCTAACACCCAGGGCTATGGAGGTCATGGATCATAGAGGAGAACCTAAGCCTTACACTTTACTAAACCAGAATGATCCCTAACTTCATTTTAAATAGCTATCCTTATATGCACAGATAAGTATTGCTCTCACCCCTTACCAAAGAAAGTTCTTGCAACAGATGGAGACCATTATAGAGAATCATCACTCATGAAAACACATCTCAGGGTGTCCAGCCCCAGTGGATACATTTACAACACAACTCATGCACCTGAGACCCAGGGAACATTGAAGAAGAAGGGGTAGAAAGACTGTAAGAGCCGAAGGATCAGGAAGGCTGCTATGAGACTGTGTCTTCTAGAAATGACAGAGAAGTTATACCCATGAAGTCTCAATAATATGGCCGCCTAAACAAGACTCAAAGAAGTACAACACCAACAGACATATTAGCATGAACAATCTCATGGTGCTCTATCCAGAGACCAAGAACTACAGGCAGCTAAGAAAGGCTGAAAGTGGGGGGAATAGTCTTCTCCGGGGATGAGCCCCCTGATGGGTTATCTAATACCAAGTGGTCAGCCCTGAAAGGTATCCCTAGACAGACTAAGCAGGCTGTGTTTATATACTGAGGGGTGGATGCCTGTGTGTGTGTGTGCGCACTAAATGAACAAATGTTTGAAAACTGCAGGGCAATGAGGACTGTTGTAACAGCTCTGAGACACAGTGGACACAGTGACACCAGTCAGCTGGTTTTTCCTGTAGGAACACACTCTGTTTTCTCTTTGAAAAGAATAATAACTTGAAGACATACTTCAAGTTACTAAGAGTTTAGTGAGGAGCAAAAGCTCGGGAATTTGATACTGTTCTCAAACTCAAACAGTGGACGACCAGGGCTTTGTGGTGATCTCACCGTGAACAGACTCAGGAGGTTTATGACATGGCAAAGAATGTTCTCGGGAAAGCATGTTGCACTAATGGGTCTGTAGGTGGGGAGGTGCGTGGATGGGGAGGTGGATGGGTGGTCTCTGTTTTCCCATCTCAGTGGTGTTTAAAAACAATTTCAGCACCAACATCTTCTTATGTGAATGACACAAGCTCTCAGAGGTCAACACCAATCAACTATCGAACAAATATCTCTTTCTACAATAAAATCACTAGGAAATGCTTCAGTGTTTTTAGATGAGGCCTTCAGGCCCCACTGCTCTCCAACACTGTTGGGAAAATAGCCATTACAATGAAACAAATAAACAACAACAATAACAGCAACAAAGCCAAGCAGATAAGATGGTGAGAGTTAGAAAATAATAAAAGTGGCTGAGGTCAGAAACTGAGCAAGTGTCCCCCCCTTTCTTGGACAGGAGAGACAGGACTGCAGAGAGACCATGTCTCAAAAATAAATAAAAAATTAATAAAAAGAAAATAAATTAGGGTAGTCTGACTCCAGAACTCCTTGCATTTACAGCTACTCTATACTCTTTTCCAGACAGAAGCAGAACCTTCATTACATGATAATCTCATTTTTACCTAGAAAACTCAAAGGCCCCTTGTTTGGACTAATAAGGAAGCTCAATAAGATGACAGTAACAAGATAAACATAAAAAATCAATATTGTATCTATATAAAAAAATCTAAGAAAGTAAACAAACTGTTAAAAATAATACAAGAATTAAAATTTTTTCTTCGACTTAGTAGACAAAAATCAATGGTATTTTGATAGGATGCTACACATAGAATATTAAAACTATCATGGAGGAGGGATAGGGGGATGGGTCAGTGAGTAATGTGCTTGCTTTGGGAACATGGGGACCAAAGTTCGGATCCCGGACAGCCACATAAACGACAGGTGGATGTGGCAGTCTACCTGGAGAAAGGTGGCCAGATAGACCAGCCAAATCAGTGAGCTCTGGGTTCAAAGGAGAGAACCCACCTCAGTATATAAGGTAGGATGAAATTAGACACTCTACTTCAGCCTCCACATGTGCCCATACACACGCAGACACACATACAGACATGCATGCATACCATACACACATACACATGTCTAAATACTAGTTATCTGTAGTAAGATCGAAATAAGTACATAGACACAATCTAACACTAAGCTTCAAACAGGTCTACAAGTCTCTGGAAGAAGATGTCCCATTTCTTATCTATCTATCTATCTATCTATCTATCTATCTATCTATCTATCTATCTATCTATCTATCTATCTATCTTAATTACAGTTTATTCACTTTGTATCCCAGCTGTTTCTTAGAGGAATTACAGAGTATTGAAATAACTGGAGTGGCAGATTTGGTAATGACAAGAATTCAGTTCTTTTCTCGGTGGCTGGCTCTTTGGTCACCTCCTCCTGAGGGGGAGCAGCCTTACCAGGCCACAGAGGTAGACAATGTAGTCCTGATGAGACCTGATAGGCTAGGGTCAGAGGGAAGGCCTCGCTTCTCAGTGGACTTGAGGAGGGGCATGGGAGAAGATAAGGGAGGAAAGGTGAAATTGGAAGGGAATGAGGGAGGGGATACAGCTGGGATATAAAGTGAATAAACTGTAATTAATAAAAAATTAAAAAAAGAAAACATAAAAATAAAAAATAAAGTATTTTCTGGAAAAAAAGAATTCAGTTCTTTTCATATTGGTCTAAAATACAATGCTTTCTCTAATCAGAATACCAGTGGTCTTCCCTTCTTCCCTTTCTCCTTTCCTTCCTTCATTCTTGGCAGCCTTCAGAGCTGATCAGCTAATTCTGAAATGTGCAGGGAATGCTAAGGTAAAGAATACTCAAGATAAGCTGGTTGTGGTGTCATAGGTCTTTAATCCCAGCAGAGGCTTGCAGATCTCTGTTAGTTTGAGGCTGGTCTGGTCTACAGAGTGAGTTCTAGGATAACCCAGGTACACAGAGAAACCCTGTCTCGAAAGAAAGAAAGAAAGAAAGAAAGAAAGAAAGAAAGAAAGAAAGAAAGAAAGAAAGAAAGAAAGAAAAAAAGAAAAGAGAGAGAGAGAATGCCCAAACAATTTTTTTACAAAGCCACATTGTGCCACCTACCCAGGGCATAGTGCCACATGGGGAAAGCACATAACTCTAGACCCACAGAGCACACACGAGAGCACAAAGGAAGATATGAACACATGAATACTTGATTTATGACTATTCCCCCATCTCACTGTGGGATATTGGGATTACAGACTTGGGCGGCTGCACTAGGCTTTGAGTGAATTCTGGACACTCGGTCTCATAGCCTTATGCTTATGCAGTGAGTGCTTTACCTACTGATTTGTCTGCCAATGCCATGCCAGGTGCATCCTAAACCTCTTCTTCATTTCTTACATGAAATGGATGGATCACAAATCTTAGCATGAATACCAACCAACAAACAAACATAAATCAACAACAACAAAAGAAATGTTCAGAAAAAAAATAATAGAGGATAATATCTTATAATCCCTGGAAAGATCTCTTAAGACCCAGTATTAGTCGAAAAGAAAACGATGTATTAGGACCCATTAGAATTAAGACTGTCTGTTTATGGGAGACAGTAATAAGAGTAGAGAGAGAGAGCCATGGATATTTGCCATACATGTTATTGACAAAAGGCTTGAAGCCAGAATATATAAAATCTACTAGAAATCAATAAGCAAAACCCAGACATCCTAATATGAAAATAGGCAAGGGACTACAGCAGGCACCACACAGAAGAAACCAGAGTTTCCCATAAGTACATAAAAAGTTACTAATAATTATTGCTAATCCAAGAATTACAAATTAAAATGTCAATCACACACACACACCAAAATGATAAGAAATGTGAAAGTGTTTCATCTTCAAGAGCTGCAAGGCTGGGGCCAGGAGGGAGCTGACTCCATAGATACTGGGAATGTGTGTGGGGAGGGCTGGACAGACTCCACCGGGGATGGACACCTGTGGGCCCCATGACTGGCCGTCCGCTCTGGGACACACTCCTCTTCAGCAGCTTGTGCTGGGCTTGGACACATGCTTCTTGGGGTGCCCACCACTACAGTTCATGCTGGCATCACTAGAAAATGCCACAGGTGCCAGCCAGCACTGTCATCTCCTTGCTTGAAGCCTTTCTGTGTATGCCAGACCCTACCCTGACCATAGACAAGACCAGGGCGCCCCTTCTAAAATTCCCAATCAATAAATAATGAGGGTTTTCAGATGGGGACTGGATCCCTTAGCTAGGACATGTCTCAGATGTGTGTGCATGTAGGTGTGTCTGCTATTTCTTTCTTCCTTTCTTAAATAAACTTTATTATTTATATAAGTAATTAAATAAACACAGAACAAAATTAACTATGCCTAAAACTTAAATTTACACCACCCAGTGAACTCCTATACAGTTAGAATGGGCATCCAGAACAGAAGCTGTGGAGATTTGCATTAAATTTTATAGTTGGTATTGAATATATTTTATGTGCTCATCCACCACCAAAAATGAAAAAAAAAAAAAATCCATACTGTGTGGTTTCTATGGCATGTTACAGAGTGTCGCTGAGGGTCAAGCTCCAGTTGCTGACACTGGGAATGTACATCATAAAACATCTCCCCCCCTGGGATTTCTGTCAAGTTTCCATCCTTCTAATAGTGCAACAGTTCTCAACCTGTGGGTAGCGACCCCATTGGGGGTGAAATGACCCTTTCACAGAGGTTGCACATCAGACACCCTGCACATCAGATATTTACATTATGATTCATCGGAGTAGCAAAATTACAGTTATGAAGTAGCGAAGACAATAATTTTATGGTTGGGGAGTCACCACAGCATGAGGAGCTGTATTAAAGGGCTGTGGCATTAGGAAGGTTGAGAACCACTATACTAGTGTTTTCTAGAATCCCTTCTCAAAGATAGACTACCTCTCCTTAAGTCCTGGTTGCAAGGTCTTCTAAGGAAATCCAAAACTCTACTGAAATACATGCTTGTGTACATTTAGGGCATATCCATGCATTTAGAGAGTATCTGGAGTGTCCCCACTGATGATAAGGTTAGGAACGACCTAAGAGTTCACCAGCAGGAGAACGGTTCAGTTGCGGCATGCTGGTTTGAGGGAATGGCTTTGGAAAGAAGGGATAACTACCACATGAAATGACATGTAACAGTACAAAAAATGCTGACACATAAGAATATACACCAAGATAATCTACATACATGTGTTTACTGTTAAAACTCGAAAAGCTAAATTATAGTGGTTAGGGATACATACGTGAGTGTTAAGTGGGGAAACAAATCAAGAGGCAATACCTGCTGAACTACTGAGGATGCTGCTGGTCTCTGAGGAGTTCTGACAAAGAACATCATGTATTCCCTCTAGAGTGCTGGCAATATTCCATCTGCTTTAGCATTTAAGCATGCATTTGTATGTGTGTGCTTGTATTTGTCTATCTGTTTCCTCTGATATTAAGAACTTCTCTCTTAGAGGGAAACTTGTAAAGGCACCGACTGTTAGAAAAGGTCAAACAACATAACGTCCTCAGCTCCTGAAAGTAAACAACGCAGTGGCCTCTGGAAGTCCCTGAAAATGACCAGAAGCACTAAGCTCCTCCCTCTGCAACGGTAGATAAACAGCAAGGACAGCATGAGATACAAATGCTTCCTGGAATAGGTTCGTATCATTGCCTGAAAGAGGCTCAGACCGATTGAGCCGTAAGGAAAAGACACCCTCCAGCTTGTTGAGCTGCCTGTGGGCTGTGCAGTGTGCTCCAGGTTCTCAGATTTTGTGAGCTCTCACAAGTACTGGGATGGGCTGTTGCTGATGTTACTGTCTGAGTCATCTCTGCTCCTGTAAGTAACCTCTTACCCGTGTTCCTGTGAAGGACCCCAACAAAGCTCACTCTTCACTAGGCTAGAATCTGGTGGTGTCCTTTTGTTTGTCATTGCTCTCTGTCTGAGGCAAGCTGGTGTTTGTTCTTCCCAGGAACAACGTTACACACCAATGTGTTATATACTTCAATCTCTATTTCACTTCACAATAATACATTTGAAAAGGCTATAGCTTTTTTCCCTAAATATCAGAAACAGCTACAAAAATTGCCCCTTCACAATGGTAATGAGTAACTACTAATGACTTTAATCAACAGTGGAAAGGACAAATCTCAAACTCTTTTTTACTTATGGAAGACATGAAGACTGGAACAAAGGAGATTTTGACTTATACATAATCTGGAAGATTTGAATCATTTATAAATTACACCTTGCTCTAAAATTCTCAGAAACAGTGGAAGGGTATGGAAGGCAAAGCAAACACAGAAACAAAATATAGGAAGAAAAATAAGTCCTGTCCAAGCTAAAAATATTTTTAGCAAAGGTTGTTAAAGGAATGATGCTGGCAGAGCACCCAACATATCCACAGGACAGAGCAGATGTATGGGAACGGGCCCAAGAGTATAAGGGAACTTAATGTGTGATTAAGAGGCATTTCCAACAATAGGGAAGAAAAGGATGATCAGAAAGTAGTTCCAGATGGAGAGGGAGGCTAGTTTGATCTCAACTTTATCCCACTTATGAAATGAAACTGGAGATACGTTAAAGACCCACATGTTTAAAAATCACCTAGGAAGAGAACATAAAGTAAAACAACAACCATAACAACAAGATGAATTTGACCAAAAGAAACCTTCTTAGATGTGGTGGCTTGAACGAGACCATCTCCCATAGGCTCGTATATTTGAAGATTTGGTTCCCAGCTGGTGGCACTATTCAGGGAGTTTTGGAGGTGTAGCCTAATTGGAGGAGGAGCATGCATCACTGGGGGAGGGCTTTGAGAATTTAAAGGCACTGGACGTTGCCAGTTCGTTTGCTCTGTTTCACGCTTGTGTTTGAGGATGTGCTTTCTCCACTCTGGCCACCATACCTGCAGCCTGCTGCCATGTTTCCCCATTATCATGGCCTCTAACCGTCTGTAACTGGAGCTCAAATAAACTCTTCTATAAGTTGCTTTGGTTATGGCGATTTATGAGGGAAAAGAAAGTAATACGTTAGGTTTCATAAAACAGCATGGAAACATGTATGATGGTAGGCGCTTAAAATTCTAGCACCCTAGAGACTGAAGCACAAGGATCTGAGTTCATGCCTCGCCTGGGCTACATAGGACGTTTTAGGACTGCTTGAATTCATCTGAAAGTATCAAAAGTAAAGTGAATAAAACCATTACCAACCAAAACCAATTAGCATGGGAGAAAACATTTAAAAAAATACAAAGGATCTGTATGAAGAATATATAAAGAACAGATAGAGATTATTGAAAAAAAAAAGAGAAAGATGAAGGATGGGACTAGGACATTGTCAAAAGAAAATGTGTGCTGCTGGGAAGTATGCAAATATCCCCATATCCACTAGAGAGCGTGAAGAGTAACGTATGAAAATCACGCAGAAACCACAATCTCTATTTGAACCGGTCTACCATGAAGAAGAAAAGGGGGCTGCATTCTTTAGCAGGTGTGGAGGAGCAGGCTATCTCATGTCTTACCGTCTAAGACAGGAAGCATCCACACTAGTATACGTAAGGTGCTCATGCAAAGTGGTTTATCAGTAAAAGAACCCAAAGGAGCAATGGCCTTATCACTTGCTTTGGTTGCTCTGTACCTGCAATCCCAGCACCCAGGAAGCTGAGGTAGGAGGATATCTTCAAGGCAAACCTAGACCAGACAGGAGGACTCCATCTCAAACAAGGACAGTAATAAAGGTTGCCCTGCTGTCTATCAGTACAACAATGACTAAGTGAAATTACTAGTTCTATGTTAAACTGGGCTACAGACCGACGTTGGGTGACCCTCGTTCTAAGCGGAAGCTGATAGACATTAAAAAAAATTTATGTATTGTAATTTATTCACTTTGTATCCCAGCTGTAACCCCCCTCCTCCCCAACCAAGCCTGCCATCCCTCCCTCCCTCCTTTTCTCCCATGCTACTTCCCCAGTCCACTGATAGGGGAGGTCCTCCTCCCCTTCCATCTGACACTAGTCCATCAGGTCTCATCTTGACTGGCTGCATTGTCTTCCTCTGTGGACTGGTAAGGCTGCTTCCTGCTCAGGGGGAGGTGATCAAAGAGCCAGCCACTGAGTTCATGTCAGAGACAGTCCCTGTTCCCCTTACTAGGGAACCCTCTTGGAGACTGAGCTGCCATGGGCTACATCTGAGCAGGGGTTTTAGGTTATATCCATGCATGGTCCTTGGTTGGAGTATCAGTCTCAAAAAACCCGTGGGTCCAGATTTTTTGGTTCTGTTGCTCTCCTTGTGGAGCTCCAGTCCCCCCCAGATCTTTCCTGATAGACATTTTTTGATGAAGCTTAGGAGTTCTGGAATGATGTGGGCTGTCTGAACGCCTCATAGTAAAATAACACACACATACTTGCATAATAAAATCTCCACATGTATATACGTAGGTAAATAAATGCATGCCTGGATTGGCAGACACCTTTGCAGGCCAAATAGAGCTTACCTCAGAGAAGTAACCTGGGAGAAAGGGATTAAGGGGAGCAGGCAAAGAGGACTTTACCACAACTATGTTTTGATTTTTATACGAACAAAATTTTTGTTTATTTTTATTTTGTGCGTATAGGTGTTTGGCCTGCGAGTATGTATAAGCACAAGTGCATGCAGGGCCAAGACACTAAAGGAGGGTGCAGGATTGTGTCCCTGGGACTGGAGTTTTACACAGTGGTGAACTGCCATGTGGGCTCTGGGAATTGAACTTCTCCTCTGGAAGAGCAGCCAGTGCTCTTTGCCACTGAGCCATCTCTCCACCCCCAAGAATGAGATTTTAATGTGATTGCGTAGGTAAGCTGAAAAAGAACCGTAATGCCATGGCAGAGCCTTGTTTTCTATTTTTAAAAACTGAGCACTCACTACAATATAATTACATTTTTCCTTGTGTAAAATATGTCATATATGATATAAAATTTACCAGCTTATACGCACACGCTCGCTTGGGCTGGGGGACATGGGGTCTCTTAATGTGGCATAGGCTGTTCTTTAAATACTTGATCCTACTGCCCTCGCCTGCCAGTGCTGGGGTCACAGGCATACACTACCACACTCAGCTCTCAACCTAGGCATTTTTCAGTACACAGTAACGGAACAGTGTCACCTGTGTGAATACTGCAGGCTCTCGTCTTGCAGAACACTGTAGCCCACTGAGCAGTTCTGTTCTCCTTCCTCCCTGACCAGTACCATTCTCTTCATTCTCACATTCTTCCCTTCTGACTTTTTGTTTTGGAACAGGCTGGCCTTGAACTTGAGATGACCTTGGGTTCCTGGATCATCCTGTCTTCCTTCACCTCTCAAGTGCTGAGACTACAGGCATACATTACCCCCACCTGGTTTCTGCTTTTTGGTTCTATGAGACCCACTGTGCTAAACACTTAGTAGTAAAATCATACAGTAGTTGCTTTCCAGGAAATGGCTTATTAAGTCTTTAAGGCTCACCCATACACTATGAATCAGAGTTTTTCTTTTCTTTTCTTTTCTTTTCTTTTCTTTTCTTTTCTTTTCTTTTCTTTTCCTTTCCTTTCCTTTCCTTTCCTTTCCTTTCTTTTCTCTCTCTCTCTCTCTCTCTCTCTCTCTCTCTCTCTCCCTTTCTTTCTTTCTGACAAGGTCTTGCTCTGTAACCCAGACAGGTCTCTAAGTCACAATCTCCCGCCACCACCACCACATCGGCATGCTCCACCATGCCTGGCAAAATTTCCTTCCTTTCGAAGGCGAGGTAATAGTTATACACGTGTATGTACCGTATGTTGTTTGCCCATTCATTTGCTGAAATGTGTGTGTGTATGTGCATTTTTTGAGACCTTGTTTTCTGTTGTTTTGAAATATGGGTCTAGAGGTGGCATTTCCAAGCAAACTATTAATTTGAGCTCCCTTTCTGCTTCCACTGCAGCCTCAGCATTTTCTATTCGTACTGGTGGTACATAAGCCTCTAATTTCTCCACATCCTTTTCAACAGTTTTTTGCTGGTTTTTTTTTTTTTTTTTTTTCAGTAGCAGCCATGCTAATAGGCCTCCCCAACCTTCTTACTAAAAAGGACAAAACAGCAGAGAAGAAGAGCTTTGAGAAGAAAAAGTCTAGGCTGGCCACATGTGGGCTTAGTTCAAAGTGTGAATGCCCACCATCCAGGCTGCAGAAGGAACTAAATGATGCTGATTTGCCAAAGTCCCCAGGTTTCCCTCTCTCTGAGGCTCCAATCCCCTCTGCTGTCCTGGATGCCTTGTTCAGCACAGGCCCTCACTGTGGGCTTCCCTTCTTCCTTCCCTCTCTCTGGACAGGGCAGGGACCAGGGTGCAGCTGTAACCAGACCCCGTCATAGCTGCTGGCCTGTGCAGTTGGATAGAACTAATGGCATTAGGCGATCACTCAGGGAATACAACTGTAATTACCCTTCGGATGCTTTCTCCAGGATGACCACATGCAGAACACCGAGGGAGGAGAGAGGTAATGAATCATCAAGTGAATTAACTAGAAGCTGCTCTAATTAGCGTTGTAATTTTTCATGAAAACACTAATGAATATGAAATAATGTGGCCATGAAACCACCAGGACAATTAATGCTTGGGAGTAATTCAGGGTCAGGCAGGGATTCTGGAGGCTGTTTTCACAGGCTGGAACACTGACAACTCAGAGTCCCTGGCTTCAAAATCTTACATAAGCAAATAAGCTGTGGCTTCAAGAAAAGCGTTGGTTGTATTTTTTTTTTTTTCTTGTTGAGGTTCATGGACATGGAAACAAAGACCCCAAACAGGAACACTTCAAAGACAGTTGAAATGGATTTGGCAAACATGGTAAACAGGCAGGACTTGGACATGCTGAAACCAGCAAAGATGTGAAAGACGGAGCCACTCTCCTAAGAACCAGTAGCCCCAAGACCTCCTTGGTGTTGATGAAAGTGACACTCTATTAAGACCTCATTGCCATGCTGGAATCATTATGGATGAGGATAAACTGAACCTCGTTGCCTCAATAACAATTTCTATATGTCAAGTGGAGAATGTTGGTCCAATTGGCAGAACACTTGTAAGATGGACTTATTTCCTCCCAGCACGAGTCCATAAGAATTTGGCTGGATCCATTGTGTGCACATTTGACTTCTGGGCTCAAACATGAGCCCAGTGAGCTCCATTAGCCAAAGACTATAACTATACAACAAAGTGTTGAAAGGGGTATTGGGAATGTAAGGCACGGGAATGTTCAGTTTAGAGATCTCATTCATCATGTTACCACTGAAAGTGACACTCGTTACTCAGGAGAACAGATGTCTCAAGGTGTAACAGGTGCCTTTACAGAGACGAATATGCCAGCATGAAGCATCCTTAAAACGACCTCTTTCAATCTACATACCAACCAAAGTGGGCACCAAAATCTCCTAGTTCTTTGGAGGGCAGAAGTGCTGTATCTGAGGCTACAGAGTTAGTAATGGTGGCTGAAAAAAACTGGGATTAACTCCCATGCTCATCTTCTCAGTGGCAATGCCAAAGAACTCTCTCTCTCTCTCTCTCTTCCCCGAACCCCAAGCAGGAGCCACTGAGGCAAAGTCCCTTACTATACAAGGTTAGCAATTAATAGTATCATTTAGCAATCAGCAACCATTTGCTACACATTGGTTGTTCTAAGCATCTCTATACATCCACTCATCTTATCTAAGCCCAGAGACAAATATAATAAGCCTTAAAGAGCTTACAAGACTGAGTATTCTAATGAATTCTAAATTGTCCAGAGGGAAAGTCACTGGGCACTTATTTGGGACTATTTTCAAGTATAAATCCAGTGCTTAAGGCATGCCAGCCCCCCAATCACCTTTCTAACACCAAAGAGGATCAATGGGATGGTTATTTTTTTTAAAGATTTATTTATTTTATTATGTATACAATGTTCTGCCTGCATGTACACCCGAACGCCAGAAGAGGGCACCAGATCACATTACAGATGGTTGTGAGCCACCATGTGGTCGCTGGGAATTGAACTCAGGACCTCTGGAAGAGCAAGCAGTGCTCTTAACCTCTGAGCCATCTCTCCAGCCCCCTGGGATGGTTATCTTGGTGAGAACCAGGATAAAAGAGTGTTGCCTGCAGCAGAGCAGGCTCTGAGTTAAGGCCACCCCTGTGTCTCCTTTCCAAAGATGGGGGACATTGGGATTTGCACCTTGTGTACCAAATGGGAGTCCCACAAAAAGAATTTACAAATTATATTTACAACAGTTCATATTGACCTGTGAGCATTTTCTGAATTGCAAATTGATGCAAAGCCACCCAGCTCACTGTGGGCAGTGGGAACCCTAGGTGGGTGGCCTGGGCTGTACAGAAAGTTTATCTGAGCAAGCCAGTAAACAGCGTTCTTTTGTGGTCTCTGCTTCAGTTCCTGTCTCTGGGTTCCTGCCTTGAGTATCTGCCCTGGCTTTCCTTGATGATGGATGATAACCTGTGAGCCAAATAAACACTTTCCTCCCCAAGGTGCCTCTAGACACGGTGTTTGTCAACAGCAGCAGAGAAGCAAGCAAGGACACGTGGGAAAGGGGAGCTTTGCATCATAGGTCAGAGGCACCATTTCATGTGTGTGCAGGACAAAGTTATCTACCCAATCAAACTTGAAAATATTCTCCAATTTAATTTTAAACAGAACTTGAAGTAAAGAGAATTTAATTATGTGAGTAATATAGAGCATGGTGAAATGTCTGTCAAAATTACTTCTAGAGGTTTAAAGTGTTTTCCTTTCTTAGACAATGTAGTTAAAGCAGCTGAAATATCTATGCTTGTACTATGTCCTGGAATACAGGTCTAGGAAATCAATGGGATCACCTCTCTGAATTAAGTATGCACAAATGAGAGCAGCTGACATCCATATAAATCAGCTCAAGTAGCCCTCTGTGTACCAGACCATTAGGAGACAGGCAGAGAAGAAAATGCAAATGAACACGTTATCTGGGGGCATGCTCACTAATGTAAGACATCCCTTAACACCTGCATGGAGAATTGCAACAAAACACTAAGGCATTTTTTAATGCTGCTTATCATTAAAAAAAAAAAAAAATATGGTCCAGAAGTAGAACCTGAGGCTTAAACACGAAACAAAACTCAAGATGCTGGTAGAGTTATAAATGAGTATATCTCTTGGATACTGCCTCCAAAGGCTTCTATAGCCATTGCAAAACTCTACACAGCTTCTGCATCTTTGTTTTGGTTTTATCAGTACAGAATAACCACGATCTAACTCCCAAAATAAATAACCGTAAAATATGTATCCAGCAATACAACCTCCAACCCTAGTAATAGCTGGAAGGAAATTCCAATCCCACCAACACCCAATGCACACTGCAGTTGTGTGACCTTGGGGTCATTTAGCCATGTGCAGTTCCTGAGTGTTAACTAACTGTGCCTTAGGCATTGCGGCAGGCTAAGGAGAAAATAAAGCAGGGCAAATCTTGGGGTCTCTGGCTGCTGTGATCCAGGTAGGAAAGGTTAGGAGTGTCCTAGGTCAGCAGAGCACCCACAGACACAGCTGCTGTCCTTACAGACATCAAACACTTCTGCTTTCATATTTACCTTCTCTCTGCTGCCAGCATTAGAGCTATTTTGGTAGACATCCCTTGATGTTCATATGTCACTAGGAGAGTATCTTCCTATGGGAACAAATGAGCCAGAATATGTGTTGTGAGGTAGAGTGCCAAGACAAATTTGAAAGCCTCGATCCCTCGCCTTCTTCTGTACCCTGATCTTGCCAAGTAACCCAATAACAGGCTCCCCTCTATCTCTGGGTTCAGCCATGTGAACTGCTTTCATTGGTGGGATGACAGAGACAGTTGTAGCTTGGGCGTTTTAGCTCTGCCATTGTTGTGCATGGGCAAACCCATCTGGGACCTCCCTATATTAGCTTGTTCCTGCAGATACATGAGAAATAAGTGTTCATTGCCAGGTCCCATCATGTTACTATGTAACAGACCTTCAATAAAATCCCTTCTTCAATACTTTCTTTCCCCTCAACACCTAAAGGCATTTGTGCTTCTTGGGTCATTATGCTAGGTAGCATAATTCTGTGAGGATTCTGTGAGGAAACCATGAAGATACGTCACTCTGTTACCTGACAGTCACCTTCCATGGATCATGTCTAATTCTAACATGTGCTCTCCAAGGTGAACCCATTATTCCCATTTTATAAAGGAGAAAACCGAGGTTCAGGGAGATGAACCTCTCAGGGGATGCCTTGGTTAGACCCGAGCCTGTGTGATTCCAAACCAAAGAACATTCATCGCACTTTGCACCTTGCTGCTCTCACTGTCTCTGTAGGATCAGCAAGGGGGAGGACCAGCAAGGTATCGCCTGAGATCCACACGGTGGATGATAATGACCCAAATCCACTAGCTGTCCTCTGACTTCCGTCCACAGTATGGCACATGTGTGTGCTCGTGTGCACGAAGACATTCACCATAGATACACAGAATAAATAAATATATGTGATATATACTTATTTAAAAGATCAGCAGGGAGGAAGGAAGAAAAGAGGAAGGAGGAGGAGGAAGAGGAGAAGAGGTAGGAGGAGGAGGGGCAGGAGCATGGACAGAGGGGTGTTTGCTACTTTAAACCATTTCGAGCAGCCTGGGAGAAAGGCAGAACAGCCATTCCTAGTAACCAAGCCATCATAAGCACTATTTTGGCACATTAGACTGGCTTATATCTAATTGTGGGTTAACACTGAAACCCGTTTTTAATTATATACGCAAATATTTCTATCAATCGTCTTACCACCTCTAGAAAAGAAGACCCGTTTAAAAAAGAGCCGCTAGAAAATTGACAAGGACTGGGACTATAGCTCTGGTATAGAGTGCTTGCCTGATGTGCATAGGAGCGTGGGTTCAATACCCAGTAATGAAAAAGAAGAAAAGTTACAATGATAGACATATGCAAACATATACAACCTACTCTTGGGATGACTGCAATTAATAGATTCTAAAACACTGAGTGATTCGAAAAACGTTGCCTCCTGTGGGTAAGGCCGCAGACAGCAGCCGTGGGTAACAAGAATATGACTTTCCCCCTAGAGCCACAGAAAGGGGAGACTCGGGCGGGGGACTAAAGCGATGTAAAATGAGCTAAAGGAGTTGTACTGTGCAATCTGGGGCAGATGACTATATCCAGACGTGCAGGGAAGTGAAAGGAAAGGCTAGGTCAGCTCAGCCGGAATGATTTCATTAGGGAAGAATGGAGGAGGACAGGAAGGATGGAGAGGAGGTGAGGCATTCCAGGTGAGGCATGATAAACAGGACAACATGGCAGTGGAAGCAGGAGAAACCGCCTGGCTGGAGCTGGCTACCTGGGGGAGAGAGGCATGGGGCAATGGTTCCCTTTGGAGTGTTTGTCACTTGGTGCTAGTGTCACTGCTAGAATCTGAAGTCCTGGTTAAGACTTCATTCTAAAGCCAGGCAGTGGTGGTGCACACCTTTAATCCCAGAACTCAGGGGGGAGGCAGAGGGAGGCAGAGGTAGGCAGATCTCCGTGAGTTCAATGTCAGCCTGGTCTTCAGAGTGAGTTTCAGGACCGCTAAGGCTACAGAGAAACCCTGTCTTGAAAAACCAGAAAAAACAAGACTTTGCTCTAAGACTTCCTTTAAAAATTCTTAAGTCAGTACGTTAGCTTTGGAGGAAAACGGTATTGCTAAGAACTTGATAGTGAAAAGCACTCAATACTTCTAAACAATGGGACAATTCTGATTAAGTTTTTTTCCCCCAGAATATTATGTAATAACTTGGGAGTATCAATATGGGCAGAAGAGGTATCCTATAAAGTATTTCTAAATCACCTCACGAATATTTACTGACCTAGTGTATGCTGTACCTAACCTCTGTCCTCTCAAACTTAGTCAAATAGGGTCACACTGCCAAGTGAATAGGTGGTCCTCGCTGCGCTCCAAACCAACAGGAAGGGTGGCTCAGATCCATCCCAATTTAGGAGACCGGGGAGCACATCTTAGAGACATGACCTGAAGTCGGGTTCCAGTGCACTGAGTGAGGGGAAACATACTCTGGACCAAAACATCCATGTGATATTTGAGGAGCCACAGAAAAGGCAGTGTCTAACCCAGAGTGAGTGTGTGGGGGTGTGAGAGGTGGAGATCACACGTCAGAACACACAGGGGCCGTGCGTTCCGCTCAGGGATGTGGAACTCGTTTCAAGATAAGAAGAGTTTTAAAGATGGGGTCAGATTTGTGTTCCAGGAAAATCACTCGAATTTAAGCATGGAGCACGGATGGCAGAGGGCGACACTGGAGACCAGCTAGTCAAGAGGCTACTGAAGGTGGAGGTAGTCCCAACGGGGCCAATAGCAGAAGTGAGCAGCAGACAGAGATATTGAAAAGGTATGCTCCACGTGGCTAATTTGTGGTTGACTTATGGGAAAAGAAGAAAAAGAGAGAATGCGAGCTTACACCCCGACTTGTAGATTAAAAGTCTGTACATGTGGCACTGTTGTTCAAGGAAGCAATAAAAGTCTCACATTTGATGGTGGTGGTGAGAAAGCCTGAAGATTAAGTACATGAGTTCACTCAAAGATCAATTGTGTTCTAGGTCATTTAGGCAAAGATGTCCCAGTGCAGATGGAAACAGGTTCCCGGAGCTTGGGAGAGAGGAGATACCAGGGCTGGGAGAGACCTGAACCACATCAGCAAGGTCTTCCAGGATGAGAAGACACAAATGGCCAATTAATATTTGAAAAGTGTTCAAAATCCTTAGCCATCAGGGAAACTAAAGCTATGTTGTGAATCCCCTTCACCCCAGTCGGAATGGCTGCCATGAAGGAAACACATGGTAACAAATATCAGAGAATATGGGGGAAGAGGGACCCTTATGCACTGCCGATGGGAGTGCAAACTGGCAAGGCCACAGCAGACAGCAGTGTGGAGGTCCCCCCGTCCAACTAAAAACAGAACTGTAGGAAGCCTTGAGTGTGGAAGGGTCTGAGTGGGTGTGTATTGATGTGAGTGGGCTATGCCAAAGACCCTGAAGAATCAGACCATGTGGAAATGGCAAATCCTTTCCTTCTGGGTCTGTGTGGATGTTGGTAAAGTGCGCAGACAACGTCCACCATAGCTTACTCTCCTGGATATTTACAGCCTGGACACTGCTCCCTAGAGAGACTGCTTACACCACGATTAGCTAAGCCTGGCTCCTTGATCCAGCTGTACATCACCATAACCTCACCTCCTTGTTTACCTGTATGTAATAACCCCGCCTCCCAGTTCAGCTCCATGTAATAAACACTGAACTTCAGGGGTGCTGTAGCTTCTCCATTGGAGAGCCCAGACCACCCAACCCCAGCCTTTCTGTCTGTGCGTCTGTGCTGTATTTTCTTTATTGCCTTGCCACTTCAGTCAGATATATCCCCGGAGTCATTCTGGATGTGGCATAAAACTATCCTGTGGTACAGCTATACCACTCCTGAGTGAGGATATACCAGACCAGTGTACTATAGAGATACCGCATACACATATGTTAATTGCTGCACTAGCCACAATAGCTAAAGAATTATAGCCTAAATTACTATCAACAGACAAATGGATAACGAAAATGTAGCACATATACACTAATAAGAATAAAGTTGTGATATTTGCTAAAAAATGGATAACAAATGCATTATTACCCCAGAGATGCCAGACAGAGAGAGACAAATATCATGTGGAGTGTAGATTTATATGTATACACACACAGACAGACAAGCACACACACACAGAGACACACTCACACAAACACATACACAGAGACAGACACAAACACACATGCAAACACATGTTCACACACAGACATGCGCACACACACATGGAAACAGACACACATACTCACATAGAGGCACACACTCACACATGCATAAACATAGAGCATGAACTAGAAGGAGGACTAGAAGAGAGGAATGAAGTCAAGTGAGGGTAATCGAATATATGCCACATGGTAGGAATTATATGGGGGAAATGGAGGGAGAGAGGGAGGCTGTGAAAACAGGAAGAGAGAGCAGTGAGGAGAGAACAAAGGTAATGACATACATTTATAAAAATGTTACAATGAAACTCATTATAAAATGAGTTATAAAAACGTTACAATAAAACTCAAAATAATGAAACTCATTGTTTTGTATTTGACTTCAAAGTTTAAATTAAAATATTTTAAAAAAGAAAGATCTTCAGTTTTCCAGCTTGATGAGTATACAAACAAACAAACAAACAAACAAACAAACAAAAAAACTCCACTAGAGGGACTGAGCAAGAGGAGGCTAGAGAAGGAAGTTGGGAAGGTGCCCAGATATAGTAAGGGAGAAGGGGAGAGAGAGGAGAGTGAGAATAGTGTGTCAGAAATCAGTGGGGAAAAGTTTACGGATGAGGGTGGCTAACAGTGCCAAATTCTACAGAGAGGCCAGGTTAAGGTAAGAACTGCAGTGTGAACTTCAGTTACAAAGATACTTGTGGGATAAGTGGGAGCAGGTTGAGGATTTGGGAATGACTGGGGTCAGACTGCCAACGGCTGAGGTTAACCACACAGGTAAGAGACAAACTGAGCTGCAACAACTCTTTATAGAAATAGAGGAGATAGACTAAGATGTGATTGGGGCATTTTAAAAAGGAGACGGAAGTGGGGAGCCTGAAAATGCTTGATGTGATGGTGCCAATGGAAAGGGAGAGGTGGAGGGAAGGGTAGGGTCCTGAGAAGGGAGGAGAGTCAGAAGCTCAGAACAAGTCAGAGGATTTAGCCTTCAGTGCTAAGACTTCTCTCCTCCCTCCTTAGAAAAATGGAAGAAAGAATCAGGGGTAAGACACTGAGTGTGAATATAAACTACTCTTGTGCCTTCTTTGTGACCTGAGATGGAATTTGGTACACAGTATGAGACAAGTGAAAAAAAATGTACTATATATCTCAAAGTCAAGGGTCTGTGCCATTGATTTGAAAAGATACATAGTTATTTTATTCCATGTTTAGAGTCAAAGACTATAGAAAAGGCTCTATTATGTGACATCTTGTCAAAGCATATTTTAAAAGCCATACTGAGTCTACCACAAAGACAGGGAATTCAGACTACATCTTGCAGTGTTATACCTGAAGGGAGAGAAGAAGAAGAAGAAGAAGAAGAAGAAGAAGAAGAAGAAGAAGAAGAAGAAGAAGAAGAAGAAGAAGAAGAAGGG
>NW_026596040.1:25265165-25277051 GCF_907164565.1 Psammomys obesus | reverse complement strand
AGGAGGAGGAGGAGGAGGAGGAGGAGGAGGAGGAGGAGGAGGGAGCTTTAAAGGGGCCATGGTGACTGTCGATGTTTTACTAGAAAAGATTAAAAGCATAACACAGTACCTGCTTAGAAAGGGATTTCTGAAAATTGAGATTATACAGCTTGAAGAAACCACATTAGTCAGAGCTTTCCAAACACTTTCAAGACTAGTTTTTAGATATGATCAGTTATCTTCATAAAGAGCCACCTGCAACCTTAAAATGAATTGCCAGAGGAAAAGAAACTCATGTTTTATGCACTTGGTGTTCTTGTAAAGGATACACTTTTCTGTCCCTAGGCTCTGCCTCCCCAACCACCAATTAGTGATAGATTAAGCCAGGACTGGAATGCCTTAAAAATAAAGCAAAAGAAGGTTTTGCATGTTAGTTAGTTTGGGGAACTCAATGGATATTTGACTAAAAGCCAGAGAGATGCAAAATACACAATTATTGACCAACAGGACTCAGAGTCGGAAGTCAGCCCCTAAAGTCAGTTCTCACTCTCCGATGAGAAGCCTCAACATGTTGGCACTTGGCTCTTTCTGTACTGTGGAAGCACCTGGGAGCAAATAGCTTCTTCCACACAGTCCCATCACCAGCGACCCTTGAGCAGCTAAACTTGGACTCTAGGTTTATAGGAGCTGCTGTCTTATAATTGGGTCTCTCTGAAACGTCATTGCTGGTTCACCATGAGAATGTTGCTTAACATGACAAGCCTTGTGTTTTCAAAAGCCAACAGCATTGCCGGTGGAGAGCCAAAGCGTCCATTTGTATATATACCTGGGGGGAAAAGGGCAACGGGGCACAGAGCTTAGAAGAAACCTTAGATCTTAAAAACCATGTTGAGAGTGTCAATCACTGCCTTCCACAATGACATGGAGAAAAAAAGATAAATCTGGAAAACCCCTACTTGCTTCCTTGCACAGATGTCCTGCCCTTCCCCCTTGGGAGGCAAGTTTTTTTTTTTTTTTTTTTAAGCATCTTCTTACCCCAGAAACCATCCAACATGAGAAGAAAATCTGAGGACAAATTTTCCCTGCTCTGGGCACAGAAATCTGTAGGGCTGGAGTTATGTCCCTACTCAGATTTCACTCCAGCACACTTTATGGTCTAGGATGAGGGTCCTGGAAGCCAGGGAAGGCAGCTAGAGGGTGGCTTTATGGCGCTGTTCATGGTGCTGAAGCCTTTTAAGCATGGAGGCTGTAACGCACCCTCAGACACTAGGCTGGGGGTTAGGGGTTGATGCTCCTGGCTAGGTGGATATGAGTTGAGGCTGGAAACAGTTACATCCCATAGAGCTACAGCCAGCTCCACCCTTAGTCTTCAAGTCTACCTTCCTGGCGCAGGTCTTTACTTTTCTCTTCCTAGCCCTCACTGTATCACCGTCTCTCCGGCCTCCTTTACAGTATTTTACCATTGCAGATCAGCTTATATACGTGCCAGCCTGTTCCCACAAGTAAGCACTTCTCTTTGAGCCTCCACACATTTTGTGTTTCCTCTGCCACTCCACCCCAACTTAGCAGACACCCAACTTAGCAGAATGTTGTAACCTCAATTGCTCCATGGTCCAAGATCTCACTCATGGTAATACAGTTGATTGGTTTCTTCTTGGCAATGAATTACAAGAACAGAGGCTCGATTCTCAAAGAAGACCCTTTGTGATGTAAGTAAAAAAGGCAGTGTTTGCAATGGGCAGCAATGTGAAAGGTAAGGAATGAAACATCAGTACCAGATATGAAGTGAAGGGCGTTAGGTGTGGTGAAGCTGACAGCGATCAGAGACTCCCAGCAAGGGGAACTGTAGCTACAGTTGCAAGTCTTAATCCTGCTCCTGTGCCTATCTGTTCCGTCTGCTTGATCCAAGTAACATATCCACACTACATTTCTGCTAAAAAGCAGTGTGTGCACCATTCTGTTTACTGTAATGTAGAGTAATAGAGGAAACATAAAATAGAATAAAGGCTTAGTGGGAGGAGGGTATGCTGGTGCTTGGATCAAAACTGTTTAATCAGCAATAACATGATTCAGGGAAATGTAAACAAGTGGTGAAACTGCTTGCTTTGGTCAAAACCCTGGAGTGGCCCAAAAGACTGAGCCAAATTCCAAGAAAGGCAGTGCCAGCAAGATGCCCCTTCCCTTGCAGTAGAGGCAGAGACGGGCTCCCCCAGCAGATGACTGGAGTGACCTTTGGCTTTTGCAGCACACACACATTTGGGTTGGGGTTAATGGCACTTTGCGGGGAGCTTCAACTGAGTAAACAAAAAATGCCTTGCCCTGTTCTAATGGATCACATTATTCCAAGGCCTAAGCCCTCATCCAGGCCCCTGCAGCTGCTCTGCAGGTCAGGCTACCAATAAAGCAATTAGCCAATGAGAAAAGTCTTCTTCCCGGAGGGGGACTCCGGGTTTTGCTGCAGTTGCTGCCCTTTGCTTTGGGTTTTTAACCAGGCAATCCACATCAATCCGAGCCTCTTACATCAGACTCCAGGATAAGGACAGTGAAACTGTGTGTTTGCTAAAAGTGATATTTTTAAGGGGTTAGTCCCTTGTTCAACACAGCCTCAGGAGTCCACTGCTTCCTGTTCAATTAACCTGAACCATAGCTGAACTCTGCCCTTTGAACTCGCTCAGCAGATAAATACATTAGCTCACCTAAGGAATCATTAATATTTTTCAATCACATAAAACAAACATGAATGTACAAAACAATCCAAGAGATAGCCAACTGAGAATAATCCATGTGCCATGCTGAAAAAAAAAATCATGAATGGATGTTACTTGCAGAACGAAAAAAGGGGCCTGAAGAGAAAGATTGGGATTGTGCCAATAATTCAAGGGACAAAAGGACTTTCATTTTCATATCTGCAAGCAAGAGAAACACTAAGCCTTGTGCAGAAACTCCCATTTCATCTATAGTGCTCTGGGAGAAATCCTGTACTTCATTCTTAAACTGGCCTTTACTCTTATCATCACTGTGGCTTGAAGGCCGTTCTTCTTACATGGCTTTAGTGTCCATGATCATATATGGAATTCAAGATATTGCATTTGTAAGGACCAATTCTATTCTTGATTTTCTACAAACAAACCACAATAATTATTGTGTCAACAATAGCGTTTTTACAGGAACCGGTTTAAATAAGCCAAGTTAGTGGTTTGATTGAAATCACCTTACATTAGAAAATAATGTTCCTAAGACATTGCTAGTCTGTGCAAATAAACTGATTTTCATTTGTGGGGAAGAAAGGGGGTGTGGGGAAAGATGCTAGATGCATCTAATTTATCTTTATCTCTGCATGTCATCTCAGAATGACCAGAACATTCCCAGCTGTGTCACTATACATTTCAGTCTGATTTAATTTCACTTCCCACAATTCTGCCTCCTGACCCCTCCCCTTCCATCCCCCTTGTCATTTTTTGTTTGGCTTGGAATGTGGGCTTAATGCCCAGCTATCCTAGATGAGAACACTTAGAGGAATATCATAAGCACGAAGGGTAAATCTATTGAACGAGGGTCTTTAACTATGTGGTTTCCTTAAAGGGAAAGGTTGGATCAATAGGATCAATATGAAAGGTTTCCCTGGCCCTGCATAAAAGGGTAAGGGCTTCTCTTTTCACTGGTTTAACTTTACTCTCTGACAAATGCAAATCAATGGATCTGTGTTTACAACAGATTCCCTAACAGACTCAGCTTGGGCAAAGCCCAAAGCCTCACCCTAGGAGATGAGGGAGACCAAGATGCTCCGGGGAGATGCTCTAGGGTAGAATGAGGAATATGCTGGTAATTGCTACCAAGCAAGAACTGGCTTACCACACATCCAGATCTCACTGCCTGTGACCTCTCCAAAGAGGGGAGTGAGATGCAAGACAGACAGGTTCCTTCAAGGATGTCAGGCAATGGAAAGCTTGTGTTCTGGGATCTGGTGAACCAGTCAATACAGCTTCCTATCAATACAGATCTGAGAGGCTGACTGTACGGACGCTGTACTAAGATTCTACAACTAGAGAGGCTGAACATTTGAGCCCCATGAGGGCTCATTTTGCCCTTTCTTAGGTGGTAACTGGGTCGTGGTAATGACAAAGCACACCATGAAAACGGTGTGTTGTTCCCCCCTTAATTTTACCTTTCCCTTTAAAATATGTGATGCCTTTCAGAAATTACATGATTTCAAGTCAATACCAGTTACAGAGAATTTTTTTTCTTCCTACAGGAGAAAGTATATGTATATTTGATTACAGGAGCCAAAGTCCAATGCTGATTAAATTACATTGGAGGTGTGTTTCCAACCCAAACAAAGTCTGCCTTCTACTGAAAGAGTAATAGACCCTCAAGTGCTGAGAAAGGCACCAAGGAGAAATGCTGAGCCTCCTGGCCCTCTGTGACAATTTGTGGGGGACTTGTATTCATAATAAGTGCCCACAGCTTGTAGGAATCCTAACTCCCCAAGTGAGACAATCTCTGTCTGTGTGCCTTGTCGGTCTGTTCTATGTCAGGAATCACAAGTCTGGGATACCGAGTCAACCCCCCTCTCTCCCACTGTCCTACCCCAACACACCCATGTGATTTTTATGGTCAATGTTTTGACTGACACTTGGCAATCAAAACACCTCCTTCAAAGGCACTAAGGTTGTTTGAAGGGAAGGCTGTACTGAAGAACAGTGGCACTGTCTCTCACCAGGAGGAAAGTCTCTGAACCAGACAGGCTAGAGGACCACAAAAGACTTCCTCTTGATGCACTCAGCCATGAAGATGAGTTATCTCTCTGAAGGAAATGGTGCTCCTCAGTTCAGAAGGGGAGAAAAGAGTCCCCAAAAGGATGAAAGCAAATACTACCCAGAGAGGGCGCAGATGAAGTTTAAGCCCAAGTGCCCCCTATCTCCTCTTCCCCAGGGCCGTTTATCCAGACAATTATTTCTATTCATGCCTTCTTTGTTTCTCTTCCTTCAGCAAGGACCCAGAAACTAAATCTCTCTGCTTTTCCTTTGAGATTTTTGTTTCTCTGGAGGTTTCCCCAGGATGGTACCACTTTTTGCAAAGACATTTTCTGACAACCCTGGCCACCAGACATGCCCTAAGCAATAATTTCTTCCCAAGAGCTCTTTTCCTCTGCCCCCCCCTCATTGTCCTGTGCAATTGGGTACTTTAAAGGCAGAGAAGTCGAAGGGAAGGTTCTCCTTGCACCCAGAGATGGCCATATAATGAATTCCTGGAAAGAGCGCCCAGGGTCCTGTGCTCTGTGGACAGTCTTGACTTGAGAATGTGGCTGTTACTAAGACATTATGGGGACAAAGAGAATGTGGAATAATCACCCTACACATTTCAGCAGGAATCTTGCTGTTTAGATTTTAAATGGGTGGACACACTCTAAGACACCCCCCCCCCCCCCCACATACACTCAATAAAGGCTTACTCAGCCCCCCCCCCCCTTTAGAGGGGAGAGGATGGCTGATGTCACCCAGAGCTTATGGGTAGCTGCCTTCCACTCCAAAAGGAACCCATCTACACTCCTTGGGGTGTCTGCTGAGCACATGGCTTTTAGGGACTAGTGCACTTTGCCCCTTGTTTTAAGGGAGGCTGCGGGTGGAAAGGTAGGAAAGAACCACCTGGTCTTTCCCACATTCAAAGCAGAACACAAGATTTATATCTCCTTCTTTTCTTCTTCCCAACTCCCATTTTTCTTGGACAAAGTAGGAAAATACCCCTTTTCTATCAACTCTAAGACACTCTTGAAGGAAAATATGTGTTCTCATATATATGTACATATATACATATATAATTACAAACAACCAAAACAGCTCTTGACCTCTCTTTAGAAAATTTACCTCAGTGTTCCTTCTCAAAGAACAAGCCACCATTTAGCAAAAAAAGGGATTAAGAGTGTAACTCTCCCCCTCATCCACAGATGGAAAGGAAAAGTTCTGGAGTTTGCTACCTGGTGGATTGGATGGGTGTCTCAGAGCAACGCCCGCACCCCCCCCCCCACCACACACACAGAATGAAAGGGAGAGAGAGAGACCAAGGATAGGCCTCACAGTCAGGTGGAAAAGTGTGTGGTGGATCAAGATAGAGAGTAAGATCCTTCCAGGGGTTGGCCCAGTTAGTCCGATGCAGAGCAGGCTTTCTGAGGGATGAAGCCCAGGCTTTTGGTACTGAGGCTGCGTTTAACAGCCCAACTAACGCTTTGGTGCAAAGTCTGCAAGCAGGACTTGCAGTATTGAAACCTGAAAGGGGGTGTGTGTGTGGGGGGGGATACTCGGATCTTTAAAAAGCCAAGTTCGCTGACAGCTTTAGACACATTGTTTCTAAACTTAATCTAGAACGAACGAATTTCAAAATTTCCAGGACAGTTTTGATTTAAGAGCGAGAGCGAGAGCGAGAGAGCGAGAGAGAGAGAGAGAGAGAGAGAGAGAGAGAGAGAGGAGACTAGCCAGAGTTCCGTTGGAACAAGTATGATAGTTAAATGCAGGGAGGACTAAGGCGCTCCTCCCCCCCAGATCACCAATTGTCACCCTAGGGAGTTCAGAGTGTTCGGTGTTCGCGCAGGGATGGGGAATGGAGCCTAGAAGCTAAGAAACCCTTGGCGAGATTGGGGCTGGCTCCGGCGGGTGCTCGCGGGAGGAGCTGCGGTCAGACCCGAGAGCGCGGCCCCAGCTGGTGAAGTGGCGTGGCCGGAGCGCCAGGGAGCCTGGGCACCGGCGAGCGCTCTTCTGGGAAGAGCGAGCGGGCCTTCGGACTTACTGGAAGCGCGCCGGATCAGGTTCCAGATCAATGAAATCCGGGTCCACACGTTCACGTTATTGTTGCCAGCATTAATGCTCTTTTAATCTTCTAAACATTATCAGCATCGATCTCCCTCCATATACACATTTGTTTGAGAAAGTGACATAACCACACGCTGGAAAGCCTGGAATAAAAATAAGCGCGCGGCCCCTCTAATCCGCCGCTGCCCGCGGCCTCCAAGCCTTCTCCAGATCGGTCTCGCTCAGCGCCCTGGCTTCCTGCTCTCTCTGCAAGCTCCTGCCCGCCTTAATCTGTGTTAGGAAGGCGCTCTTTGGGGGGGACCAGGGACTTGACATCGGTAGGGACAGCGGAGCTTTTCAGTTGTTGATCCGATCAGCCCGCAAACTAACAGACACGTCTGTTCCGCGGGGGTTTGTGTTGGGTATGGCGTCCTGGCTAGGATCCCCGAAACTTTGAGGAACCTTTAGGCCGCAGGGTACCAAGAGAGCCGCAGGGTACCAAGAGAGCCGCAGGGTACCAAGGTGGCGGGGACGACTGGGTGCGGAACAGAAGGAACCCTGTGGCCCAGGCTCTCTTCCAGCACTTCTTTTTGGCAAAAGAAAAACCTGTCTCCCGCGTCGTGTGAAGCACCTGCACCGCGCGGCAGGAGACGCGCGCCTACGTGTGCCCAGGCAGGAGCGTTGCCGCTCAGTGCTCTGGCCACACCACGGTGGCGGGCGCTGCGTGGTTTTCCTAAGGACCTTAGACCCCCTGGGTTGAGTGGGCTCCATCCTGGCTGTTTGGGGGCTGCTTCCTGGAGAAGGTCGCGCTCTCTTCGCGCGCTGCTGGCCCTGGAGACCGGCTCCGGGAGGGCAGAGCGCGGAGCCTAGCTCCCAAGAGCTAGGGAACTCAGCTATGAAGGCAACAGTTGCCACGTTATTGCTGCTATTGCTTTTCTGCGTTAGAAAGACAGACAGACAGACAGACAAAACCACCCTCATCTTTATAGTTTTCCTCCACCAGGCAATGGGCTCCGGTTCTTCCCTGAGTTCTCCAGGTCCCTCCTAGTTGGGTTTTGCGCCCTGTGCAGAGGCCCTTGAGGATCAAAGCCGGAGAAAGTGTGCTCAGACCGGCGTGAGTTTGTCCTGGGGACAGGATAATAAGAACGGCCCAGCGGGACCCTGTCTTGGGCCACTCCCAGCCTATTTGGCTAGTTGCAAGCCCTGGCTGCTCTCACCACCCAGTGCGTGTAGAGGTCCTTGCTCTGATAATCCGAGCTTCCCTAATCTCTGGGTTCTCTCTGGTGTAACCTGAGCTTGGCTGTGCAGGCAGCGGAAAGACCAGGAAGGTGCATGGGGTGGAAGACCCAGCCTTGGGCTGACAAGGTATACTTGACCTAAAGATGAAGCTTGAAGACAGTAGCCGAATCAAGGACTACCTCCGAACCCTGTCCATCCAGATGGGACCCAAAACGTTAAAAGGGGGGGGGAGACAGACAGACACACACACACACAGAAAGAGAGAGAGAGAGAGAGACTATGCGACTGGATGAATGGACACAAACCAGAATATGAATGGGTGACCGGACACGGCCCCAGGTCATGTAGGCGCTGGAGCTGGACTGGGACAGCCGTCCTGGGGAGTCGCTGGCTTGCTTAACCCCAGGGTCCCCGGGCCTGGGCTCCCGGATGCTTCCCAGCGGGGTTTCCCAGCGATCAATAACAATCAAAAGGCCTCCTTTCTCTCCTCTGCGCGCTTCTGTTCCCCACTCTACTGAGCACATAATACCTATTTACTCGGCCCAGCTTTGGCCGCAGAGTCTGAACAGACTGATCTACTGACCCCGTGCTGAAAAGCCTCCTCTGTAATAATAACCACTCAACACACTTGTAGTTGCCGATAAAACGGTCAGATTAAAAAAAAAAAAGGTGAAGGCTCTTGTCCCCTTTCACCTGGGATAATAAAACAGACTCACTCACACCTAAATGTTTGAGCAAAGCCAGGTCCTCAACGCGCTTCCCCGGTCGGCGTTCCACGCCGAAAATCACGGCGCAAGGCGTGCGGAATGCCTCCAGCAGTCACTGGGCAACTCTCCAGGAGTCGGGGGCTGGGAGCCCCAGGTACCACACTCTTCCTCGTCCGCTGCAGTTTTCAATGCACCGCGAGGCTTAACTTTCAAGACCTCTGCGGGCAGAACTGTAGTGTTCTCCAACAGCCTTGTCCTTTGCCCGATGGGCGTGAGGGGGCGGCAGCGCTCCGAGAGAGGCCAGACTAGAACAGCTGTCACCCAGCCCTTTCCTCTACCCCAAAGAGCAGCTGCCAAGTTCCTTCTGGCCCCCAGCGCAGGAAGCCAGGGGACGCTTGGGGACCCCTCGGAGCTCCCGCTGTATCGGAGAGAAGGGAGTCGAAAACAAAGAGTTGCTCCAGTGAGAGCAGTCAGTAAGCCTCCAGCTCTCCCAGCTTTATCATTGCTAGGGACCAGGAGCAAATCCGAGCCGACTCTAGGAGAGGATCGAGAATAAACTAACGGAGAGAAAAAAAAAAAAAAAAAAAAAGATTCAAGTCGACTTCCAACTCCATTCAAAAGTATCTGCAGCCCACTGATTTTTTTAGGGGAGTTCTCTGAAACAAATCCCGTTTGTTTGTTTTCTTTACATTTTAGATTGACAGGGGAGGTTACTGAGTAGTAAACAAAATCCACCAGTGGGCAAAGAGGGGGGCGTGTAGGCGGAAACGCATCCCCCTTAGTCCTGCTAGCAACGGTAGCCCAGTTCGGCGGTGGAAGCAAGTCCCCGGGGGAACGACATGGACACCTAAGTTAGCAGATCCATCCGGAGCTAGCGAGCAGTGAGCCGCGGATTCAGAACCACGCGAGCCCCAATACGGGCTTTATGCTAATTAAAGCCGACACTAATTGTTCCAGAGCGCCAAGAGGCGCGGAGAAATCGTCCAGACAGGCTTGTAGCTGGGTATTGTATACCCTCGCCGGTGGGAGGCGAGGACACCCTGCCCCTCTGGCTCCGCGGCTCAGGCCTAGGGGCAGAGCAGTCGAGGCACTCGGGGAGCGGGATCTGCGGATCTGCGTGCACAAAAACTCGGGGCTGTGTCCGCCGCAGCCTGGGCTGCCTCTTTCGCTTTTGCACCCACCGCCCTCACGGGAGGTTTCAGTGTTCCTAGAACAATAGAGGGCTGTACCTCGCCTCTCGGCCGCTAGAGGAGGCACAGAGAACCCTGCCCGCTCCAGAACAATGTAACCGGCCGTTGACCGGTCCCCTGCCGCGGGCTGCTGGCCCTCCCCGCCCGCCACTCCGCTACGCGCACAATCGGCGCCCGCTTAATGCAAAGGCGGAGCTTACAGCCCGCTGCGGCCAAGAGGCATTAACCAACTCGCATCTTAATTTCTCAGCGCCTCTTTCCGAGGGCTCCTTAACCTCTCCGGGAGACCCGGCAAACATCGGCAAATCCTCGTAAATGCCTGCAGCCCGGTGAGGGCTACAGGCGGGCGAGGCAGCGAGCTCTTCACTCCAGCGTCTCTTCCCTCTTCTTCCCAAAGCGAAGAATGCGGTAGCCCCAAACCTTCGTCTTTGCACCCTCTTTTCTGTAGGCAGCTACACAGGAACTGGCCAGACTCCGCTCTTTTGGTGGGTCATAAAGTCCTTGAGCTAACGCGAAAGCCTCGGATAGGTTCTGGCACCGGTATAGTATCCTGGCTTTTTTTTTTTTTTTTTTGCCAGAGCCGCAAGGACGTACCCCCTGCCAATGCCCAAAGAAGTTTGCCCGCTGTGGTGGGTGGGAAGCTAGTGGAGAACTTTTTCTTTTCTAAGGAGCAGAGCCCACTAACAGTCACAAGCATCTACATAAGGAGACTAGGCATCCTGGAAAACTGAAATATGAGGTCCTAAGAGTTCAGCTGCACGGGCTGAAAGCAGTCCTGGGTTTTCGTTAATAAACAGGGCTTCTAGGGAACACTGAGCCCGGATCCTGCCTCCCACTGTAGGAGAAGGAGAGGAAAAGGTTGGCACACTGATAATGGGGCAAGTGAAGTGGGAGGAGGCAGTAACAACTCAGCGTCAAGGGGTGAGAGAGCAAGAGATGAAAAAAAAGAGAGAGGAGAAAGTGAAAATGGAAGGAAAAGAGCGAGAGGGAAGGAGACGTATACACAGCAGAAGGGAGCAAGGCGAAGAGCAGAGCCGTGCGCGGACCGACCCCTCAGGCACCCCGGAATCCATTCCCCAGCAGGCTGCTCACGCGCGGCTTACCTGCCAGGCGTAAGGCGGACATGCGCTGGAACTCGGGCTCCTGCAGCCACTTCCACATCCTGCGGAAGGTCTCCCTGCCGGATTTGAGTTTACTCCAGGGTTTGGGATTCCGGAGCAGGTCGGAGAGAGTCCCCTGAGAGCGGCACAGAACCCTCTGCGCGAAGATGGCCTGCGGGATGCTGTAGCGCTTCAGCTCGGCGGTGATCCGCTGAGCCACCTCTTTGGTGTTGATCTCCTCCAGCTGGCCCGACGTGGCCACCTGCGAACCCGAGGACGACGAAGGGGGCCTCTCGCGGCTCGGAGCCAGCACCGGCCCGTGGGACTGAGCGTGGCCCGGGTGGTGCAAGCCGTTGAGGTGGGACATCATGGCCGCAGGCGGGGTGCCCAGGCCCCGGGACAGGTGCTGCTCGCCGCGGGCCAGCATGGCAGTGTGGTGCGCATCGAAATTGGGGCTGAGCATTTTGTCGTGGCCCGGCGGCCCGTAGTTGGGCAGGCTCTGCTGGGCGTTGTGGAGGCCGCTCAGCCCGTTGCCCAGCGGCGTGGCGGCCAGCGGGGACAGGCTCTGGCCCATACTGGGCATCTCCTTGTAAGGGCTGTAAAGGTTGTTCATGGACGGGAGCCCGCGCTCGTCGCGCATGAGGGTGAAGCTGCCGCTGACGTTGCCCGACAGGCGCTGATGGTGGTGGTGGTGGTGGTGGTGGTGGTGGTGAGGGTGGTGGTGAGGGTGCGGGTGGTGGAACTTGTCCGAGACGGTGGAGATGGGCGGCAGCGGCTGCAGAGGCGTCAGCGTGGTGTAGGTGTTGCTCATGCCCATGCCCGGCGGCGACGAGTCGCACGACATGCTCATGGCGTGGTGCAGCGGGATGGAGAGCTCGGGCCGGTAGTC
>NW_026596040.1:25259807-25264765 GCF_907164565.1 Psammomys obesus | reverse complement strand
GTCAGCTCCGGGTTCATGGCGCAGCCTTCTAGGTCTTTGGTGAGGCATCTATAGGCGGTGTAGGCAGCCTTCATTCAGTCCATCGGGGCCCGGGGGCGGCGGGAGCGGCGGGGGGCTGCCGGCGGGCTGGCGGGGCGCGCGTGGCGTGGTTCGGCCGCGGGGCTCCGGTGGTGGCGGCGGTGGGTGCGGGGGAGCGGCCGTGGGAGCGCGGGAGTGTGTGCCGGGGCGGCGCGCGTGCGGGTGTGTGCCCCGGGCTGCGGGCGGGCGCGCCCGGGGTGGGGGTGGGGGCGGGGTGGGGGCGGACAGGGCGTGCGTGCGGGAGAGGGGAGGGGGGCGGGGAAGGAGGGACGGATCACCGGGCCCCGCCGCTCGTGCGGGCGCGTCGCCTCGCCATGTCCGAGCCCGCTCCGGCGCCGACGTCTTCTGTTTGGGTGAGCGGGAGCTGTCCAGAAGGGCTCTGCCGGTTGCCCGAGCAGCCAACCTATCCTCCCGGGCCCGGGGCGGGACCGCACCCGACGGGCGTCACGAGCAACCAATCGGCGGCCGCAGCTGCCTCGGAAAGGCGGCCCTTCTCGGAGCTCCGGCCAATGGGCGTGGAGGGGGCGTGGCCGAGCCTTTCAGGTTTGGCTGACAGCTCGGCTTCCCCCCCACCTTTTTTTTTTTTTTTTTTTTTTTTTTTGCTTCTGGAACCGAGCGTCAAGGAGAAGAAGGGAGGAGAAAGGGGGTGCCGAGGAGAGAGAAAGAAGCGAGAGTGCGGCGGGCTGAAGGGGATGATGTGAGAGAGGCCGCTTTCTGCCTCTCCTGGGCAGCCAAGGCTTGGGCTGACTGCCTCGGTTTCTTTGGTCCCACCTCACTCTGGTGTGCTGGCGGTGCGGTAAAAACAAGCGCACGGCTCCTGGCTAGCCGCTTCCCGGGAGTCCCTCGCCGGGAGCCGGCGGTCTAGCTTTTAAACATGCAGGCGCAAGTGTGTCCTGATGCACGGTGAATTTCCGAGACTGGTGCTGTGCATCCTGTATGGGCAACAGCAGCCCGAACGCCTAGGCTGCCTGAGAGCTGCGGCCGGCGGCGGAAGGTTCACGCTGACGGCGGCGCAGGCGGCCCTGGTAAAGGCAAAGTTAACACAATAACATCATTTAATTACTTGGCCAGCCCATAAATCTCTCGGTTATGAGGCTCCAGAAGGGCCCCTCCTAGATTGCAAAACAAAACTAAAAATTCCAGCAGCTGCGGTTTCGAGGTGACCAGATGCTTGCTCCCTTCAGAGAACAGGGGGAAGGGGGGGGGAGTGCAGGACTCTTGGGGTTGGGAGTGAAGGTTGTTATTGATATTCACAGCCAGCAAACTTCTCCTAAGGGCGCGGGGTATGCGAGATAGTGGGGACAGCGCCGGCGGACACACACACACACACACACACACACACACACACACACACACACACACACGTTTTCTCCTAGAGAGGACAGTCCAGCCTAGGTTACTGCTGAGGGCAGGTAACCGTGGCTGTCCGCTGGCATTTGCATTTTAAGATCCGGTCCTGGCACGTTGGCTACGTGGGAGAAAGCTCTGTGGGAGCTGTCGCTTTAAAAAGTACACCTTGGTCTTCCTAGAATTCCCGTTGTTTGACAGACCCGGGTCCGGAGGTCAGAGTGGAGGAGGTAGTGATTTCCGCGAACTGTGTGGGGGTTGTCGAGGGGTGGTTGGGCACAGCCGGAGAGGCCAGCCACCGGCACTGAGAGCCTTAGAAGTAACAGATTCTCTCAAGGCAGGTTGCGCTCCGTTTGCCTCCGAAGATTCAAGCTGGCTGAGGTTGCGCAGATGTTGCCTTTGTTTAAAGAGACAGTAATTAAGGACAGGGTGGACATAAGTTTGAGAAGCGTGACCTATTTTCTTTTGATCAGCTGTCAAAAGAAGAGCAGGGGGTCTTCTTAAGACAGCCCCCTCCGACCATTTCCAGCTGTTAGAGAAAACTTGATAAGAAAACAAGGACAGCCCACCACACTGTATGTGCCTTCTCTAGGTTAGAGAAGGGTTTAACTCCTTTGGAAAACGGTTCTTCTCCAAGTGACCTTTTCTGCTGTTCTGCTCTCTTTTCCAGCTACAGACACATCCCACCACCACTCATGACGTTATTCATAGGTCAACTCTATTGAGCTCTGGTCAATATGTTGCCAATCATTCTTTCAAATAGCACCCACCATGACATCAGAGCTTGGGGAAGAAAGAGCACACCCCAGTCCCCGGCAGACCCCTAGCTTCCTAGCCGTTCACATCTTCAGTGTTACAGAAGAGACAGGTAAAATGGTTTCTTCCCCTCTTGCCTCATTCACTGCATCTACGCTGGTTGGACACAGGATAATTCGAACCAGCTAATGTTTGAGATACACTCCTTGTCAAAACAAAAGTTCTCCAGACCGCAGCCTGTGACAGGACCCCAAACACCAGGGAAGGGCCAGGCTGGGAAAGGTCTTCCTGATGGGCTTCCAGTTGCTGTTGTCCTGGCTTCAGGCTCATGTGACCTCTAATCTGGCACTTCCTACAAACAGAACCCTTAGCAGACAAATTCCCATTTAAATGTTTTTCGAAATGATAAACTAATTTGCCAGACCACCAAGATAACTCTGCTCCTGGGAATTGCATTTCTGTGCTAAGAGCAACAAGGTGAGCTCCATTTTCTCGATGCCTGGCTCCCTCCTTTCCTCCCTCCTCCCTTCCTCCCTTCCTCCCTCCCTTCCTCCCCCCACCCCCTCCTCTCAATCAATATTGACAATCTCAGGAAATTCATGAAATCGCATTGGGCTTCTTTGTATATAATTTCATTGGGTTAAATTAAAGCAGATTTTTTTCCATGATGTTTTTTTTTTTTAATAGCTTTGATGTTTTACATTCCAACCTAGAACCCAATTAAAGGGAAAAATGAAAGCTCTTCTTTAGCCAGCACTGTGGTTTTTACTGATTTGGGTTTTAGATGGCCCTTTCCCTTCCTTTCCAAGATGGAAAGACTACTTGTTTTCCACCTGGAGATAATTTTAACAGTAACAATACTAGTGAAAATTTTGAAATAGTTCGCTGTTTCTTTCTCATTGTGTTTTTAGTAAAACAAAAGGGAGAGCTGCTTTTCAGTCACCCCTTGTTTAAACCCGTGCTCTGTTGTAAGCTTAACAAGTTTTTTAGGTCAGGGGTTTGCCTTTTGATGTAAATATGCTCTCCAGCATTTGGCTCACAAATAGTCTATGGAAATGTATCCTGTTAGAGTCTAGGGGGCTGTGTCAGGCATTGTGTGGAACCAGGAGATCCACTTCTCAGCATATCACATGCGCAGGTCGGCTATCCTTTACCATCAGAAATGTAAATGAGCACAGATAAAAGTGTTCCACAGCTAGATATTTGCACAGTAGAAGAGTAAGATTCTGAGCCTAAGTTAGAAAATTTCATGAAAACCCTGAAAATATTTACTATCAGTGTTTATTGTGTATTTTTCATATTAAAAACTGGGGGGGGGGGAGAATTCAATTAAAACAGGAACTCTATAAATTATTCACAAAAAAATATAAACAGACCCCAAGTCAATACAATCTGGATAGGATAACAACAGCTTTGTTTTAACGTAAAAGAAAACAAAAACAGAGAAGAAGAAAAAAAAAATCTAACAGTAGACATAGCTCTGTCTAGGAAGGCGTAGGGTCAGAAAAAGCACTAAAACACTCAAAATATATCCAGGTTTTTATGTTGGCCCAACACATTTGTGCTACAGTTAGGTCTGTCAGAGAGTACGGGGGCGGGGGGGGTGCTAATGGTGGGCTGTTTTGGACTGTTTTATTTTTGCCCTTCCCCAAACCATCTGGCGTGTGAGTGTAGGGGTATTGATCAGGGACTGTGAGCTGCAGACCCCATGCCAATCCATAGCCTTTCTGGGACTCAGCATCGCCCATGAATTGCAGCTGTCTGTGTAGCTCCGGGACAGAAATCTTCACACACACACAAAAAAGTCAACCCCCCCCCCCTTATCAAACACATCATCCATTCCTGGGTAAGTCAATATCATTTCTTTGTCATTGTGCGGGGAAGGGAGGATTATCCAGGAGAAAGTTTTTGTTGTCTGTGTGTAGCTGCTGCTGCACCAGGCTTTTTTTTTTTTTCTTTTTTTTTTTTTTCCGCTTTTTCTTTTTTTTTTTTTTTTTCTTTTTTTTTTTTTTTAAAGGAAGGAGAGCAATTTTCTAGCCATTAAATGGTAATGGTTTTTCAGTAAGGCCTCAAGCGTTTATATGAATCATACAACAAATGCTGCTTCAATATTGTGGGGGAATTTTCAAGAAGAGAAAGAAATTCTTATGTTGCCGTACACAGATTATAGTAGTGATAATAGAGGCTTCCTTTCAATGATGGAGAATTTGCTTCCCTTTCTCTCGAAGCCCCTGGTAATGAAGACCCAGGCAAGTCTCTGTGATTACGTGTGCGGGTGCTCGGTGGGTGTTTGTAGCAGAGGGGGAGCCTTCAGAATTGTGGCTCTGTTTGATATCTCCATTAGCTTCAATTTTCCTCCGCCTGAAAGCTCGGGCTGGCTGAACGCAGGAAGACGAGAAATAAAACTAAAGCGCGCCCCAAGTCCCTTCAGGTTCTCAGCACGCAAATTCACCAACACTTTTAAACTGTCTTACTGGATCTAGGAAATTTAAACAAACAAACAGATCTTTTTTTTTTTTTTTCTTTCTTTCTTTTTTAAATGTTCTCTGGTGGCTGAGGCCAAATCAGTCCTTTAGAAACAACCTCTGCCTTGTTCCATGGACCATGTTAGAGTAAACTCTAGGCGAGTAGATCCTTCAAAAGCCTACCCCTGACTAGGTTAGGTAGGGTGGCGAAGGACAGTTTGCTTAGCTGGGGTTTGCGTGTTTTATTTTGTATTTTTTTCTTCCTTTCTTTCTTTCTTTCTTTCTTTCTTTCTTTCTTTCTTTCTTTCTTTC
>NW_026596040.1:25173931-25259797 GCF_907164565.1 Psammomys obesus | reverse complement strand
TTCTTTCTTTCTTTCTTTCTTTCTTTCTTTCTTTCTTTCTTTCTTTCAGTTTATCTGTCCTCTTAGGATGAAAAAAAACAAAAACAAAAAACGAAGCTACGGAAGCCTGTTTCAGGAGAAGCATTCCCCCCCCCCCCTTTGAGCCAAAAGTTCGACCCTAAGCCTGGAAGGTGTAGTTGGAGGAGTTGGGGGGGTGGCTGGGAGTGTTTGAGGAGGGGTAGCCACCAACCCAAAGTGCATGGGCACCAGCCTGCCAGTCCGCAGAGGCAGCCCAAACCAGAATCCCACATTCAGCTGAGAGGACCCACCAGGGGGTCCACCTGCTTCGTTCTGAGGAAACCCAGGTCTGCCAACCCTAACCTCTGTTCCCTTAGACTGTGGACTGCTCAAGTTTGGTGCCCAGTTTCTCTCTGCGGGTCACTGTCTCTTTCTCCCCTGCCCCTTTCTTCCCAGCTGGAGGAGTTCAAGTGTCAGTGCCTATTGGAGCTCGGAGCTGGACAGACCAGAGCTTAATCTAGGTAGCGTAGACTACCAAGACACCTTTCTTGTCCAGAGTTCCAGCCGGCACCCCTTTACCGGCGTGCTTTCTCAGCAGCCAACATTGCTGAAGCTGCTTAGAGAAACACTTTCCCCCTTGCAGAAAACATTTTTTTTTTTTTTTGAGCTATGGGAGAAGGGTAGTTTTCTCTAAAACCACGTGGTATTTTTAAATAAGAAGCTTGAAGCCTAACGGTGAGGAATTCCCCCCTCCCCATACCCCGGACTTTCAGTTCCCCTACCAGGATTACTTGTCGCCTTGGCCTCAAAGTCCCTTGGCCTCAGTTTTCACGTGGTGGCTAACGTCCTTTGCACTTTCTCATTAAAGAGGGTTTCCAGATGTACTGCTCAAGTGGGCTAAAGATAAAGTTTTCCTTTTTGTCAGTTGTCACCTTACAAAAGGAGACCGGGCGTGAGGTCCCTTTGTCCAGGTCAAGTTGCGCGTGAAATCTTTTTGTTGTTCTTTCTAAAGAAAGGCAAAAGTTGCAGTTGGTTGTAAAAAGGACAAATTTAGCTCCTTAAAAGTGGAGCTGTTTTTAAGTTATCTGGGACAGTAAGTATGACATCACTTTTTTATTTACCGTCCTGTAAAACTACCATTTATTTGTTCTAGAAAGACCAAATTTGAGGACTTCGCACTGTTTATTCATTACCACGAATACTTAGTACTTTCTCAATGAAAACGAGACCTTAAAATATGTTTCAATTGTTTAGGTACCACAAGGGAGATTTTTTTTTTTTTTTTTTTTTAGCATAGCGTATTTTAGACGCTGGCCAGAATTGAAAGTTGAGAAATGATTTTTTTTTCGTTTTAAAAAATATGTATATTTTGTCGGAAACTAATAAAACGGCGTTTTAAGAATCTTTATGTGAATTCGGTCCGTTTATTAAAATCACAGTTTTTTTTCTCTCTCTCTCTCTGCTATCAAAGAAATTAAAGAATCAGATTCTCCTGAGTTGATCTTTCGGGGGTAATACTATTAAAATCCACAGATCACCTTGAGGTTGTTTGGGGGAGAATTTCACGCCCGCAAAATCGTCTCGATGTCCCCTTACGAATTCTGAGTCGTTTTGCTATGAAAAGACTGTCGGAACCCGGGACCCGCGGCCGGGAGCTGCAGGTGGCGAGGGGGGCTGCGGTCGTTCTAGAAGCCGGGCTAGCTCTGTGACCCAGGGTGCTCCCAGGCCAGGCTGGTCGGTGGGGCTGCCCAGACGGACGCTGAGCCCCGAGGACCTCCAGGCCCGGCTGGGAGGACCGACCCGCCACCCTGCGAACTGGAGGGCCTGGAGGACCTGTTGGCCGCAGACAAGTTGCCTTTGCACCGCGGACCGCCCGAGGTGGGGCCGGCTGTCGGCGGGGGCCGAGCGTGGAGGCCTACCGCGTGGAGGAGCTGGCGGAGGTGATGGAGGCCGCGCCGGGCAGGATGGAGGACTTCCCGGGGTTGGCGTGGAGGCCTTGGCGGACAGGCTGGCTGGCTGGGCGTGGGGACTTCGAAGCCCCGCAGCCTTCAGAAGAAGGGGGATACGGTAGGGCCTGGGCACCGAGGCCCTGGGTGCCGACCGCCGGACTCACGGTGGCTGGGTGCTGTGTCGGATGGGTTGGAGGTCCTAGGGGCGGGTGTCAAGGGTGTGTGTGGGGGGCGTGTGTGCTGGTGAGCAGGTCCTGGGGCAGGGTGGACGTGGAGACGGTGGGTGAGGGTGTTGAGCCCGAGGAGTTAGCTCGCAGGCCCTGGGGAGTGGGCACGCGGGCTGTGGGGCCCGAGTGAGCGGGGCCCGGGTACCAGCCCGCCGGACGCGGTGGCCCGGGGGCCTGCGAAGGTTGCCTTCGGCGGGGAGGGGGCCTGCGCGGCCCGGCCGGTGTGGGGGAGGAGGAGGAGGGAGCCGGTCAGGATTGATGTCTAAATCAATGCCGTTTCTAGGCGCTTCTATCTCCCTCAAAGGCAACTCGCTCTCCGAGGGGCGGATTCCCTGTCCCTTCGGAAAGTGTCTGCACCAAACGCGGCCGCGGCTCCCAGCCAGGGACCGGGAGTGTGGTGGTGGAACCCCAAGCCCGAGACCGACGTGAACCGTGGGGAGCCCCACTTCTCCTCCCCTTCCCCAGGGGCCGGGCCAGCTCTCAGCGCCTTCCCCCGGGCTCCCGCGGCCCCGCGGGGCAGCTCTCCCAGCTTAGGCGTGGGCACTGGCCTGCCTCCTGCCCTCCCTCTCAGCTTCCCACTGACCCCCAGTTTGAACGGATCCGGGCGGGGGCCCCCTTCACTCCCAAGCCAGGCAGGCCTGGCTGCCTCTGATTTAATTATTCACTGATGAATCAGACAGCTGCAATTGTGAAAAAAATCAGCGCCCACTATTGATTCCGGGGCCGAGTGGGGGTGGGGAGGCTGCGGGGGGGGGGAGGAAGGCAGCAGAGTGGCTAGGCCCTCGGGTGCCCCCGACCCTGCGACCTCAGAGGGAGGAGCGCCTGAGCTGAAGCTCCGGACCCAGGGGAGCACTCTCCTCCCGTTGGTCGGGCTCTAGGCACTCTGGGGGCACGGGGCAGCAGTCCCTACCCACACCTGACGCTGCAGCGCCAAAGGATCCAGCAACAAGTCTCGGCTGCTGCCGGGGCGGTGGGAGGCCCGGCACTCCAGCCTGAGGGAGGAGGGTTTGTCTTGGGGAGAGTTGCCCGTGTCCTCAGAACACGGAGGAACACGAGTGGAGCGGCCGCGCTAAAGGGTAGTTAGGGCTGCATAACTGATGGAACAACAGAGAACGTGTTTGATGAATCCATTGACCCAACGCCTTTGTCTTCCGTCTCTGCACCAGAGAAGCACAGGAAGCCAATATATGGGTTTCACGTCTCCTCATCGGTCCACTGAAAGCCATGACTATGGATTTTCATTACCATTCGAACTTTCTTTATATACTTAATTTTTGCAGAAATCACGTTGTGCAGAAGGCCCGGCATGCAAGACGTCCACGTTAATTATTTCGTCCCTCTCCCCACGCTTTTAAAAACTACTCTGAAGTTTTAGCGGGTGTGTTCTTCCGGCTTCATTTAGGTGGGGTTGAGTTCCAGCTCCCTGGAGGAAGCAGAGTTTTCAGAAAATGGCCTTTCCTTTCTTCCTCAGCTGAGTTGGTTTAATGGGGTTTTTATTTCGGGGTAACCTAGTTTGGGGGTTTGTGCTCCCACAAACCCAGCAGGGTACACACTGGTAAATTCTTCACTCTGGTAAACTGATAGCAAGACAGTAGGATTCTTGGAGTAATTCTGAACACCAAGCCTTTTTAAACTATATACGTGGAAGTTTGTGGCATTCCCTGTTCAGATTCTATTAGAAAGCAAGGAGGCAGTTACAAGGTCGAGGGAGGCGGGGAGGGGATGGGTGAAGACGTTTTTAAGGATTTACAGACCAGATGATCTGTCCAGGTTCGATAAAGCCAGACCATGAAAGCAGGTGTGTGTGTGTGTGTGTGTGTGTGTGTGTGTGTGTGTGTGTGTGTGTTAGTACTTTTTGCCTTTGTAAGAAGCTGTTCCCTAAGCTACTGAACCACTTTCACCTCAGCGCACTTGGTGAGTGTCAGCCCATATTTAAAGCCTTCATTTCTAGAGACTCCTATTCCTTCTCCTCTCCCCTCCCCTTCCTCCAGGTCCCTCCACTCCCACTCACTGCACCTTCAGATACTGGCTTGGAAAACATTTAACTCTCTTTCCTGCCCCTTCTTTCTGGTTTCAATTCCCCAGACAATATTCTAAGCTTCTCTCTATCTCTCTTTTAGTTTCCTAATGACTTTAGCAATGCCATCCGAAGTGAGTGAAGACTAACAGTATACTTGGGGGAATAATATCAAGCCTACTTTAGACTTTTAAAAGTTTTTTCTTTGTTGCTTTGTTTTGTTTGCTTGTTTATTTTTTACTCAACTCTCGTATCAAAAAGAACTTGCCCCTGTTAAATATGATAACCTATCTGAAATGTAATTGGAGCAGGCATACAAACGGTGGAAATTGTAGTTTCAGACATAAAATTCCAATAGGCAATTGATCCTTTTAGCCTGGTTTTTCACCTAAGAAATATTTGAGTGTTTACTATAAGTTTATTAGTGGTTTTGCTTGTGAGTAACAGAAGCTGCCTTACACTAACTTCACAGGGAAAGAATGTCAGACAGCTGACAGAACTGTAGGAAAGCCAAGCAAGAACCAAGCACAACAAAGCACAGAAAAGAGCCAGGATCCTGCCCTGCCAGAGGCTGTTCAGCCAGCCTTTGCTTATGCTGTACCTCAGCTTCTTCCACCAAGAGCAGCCTCCACCTCACCCCTTATTCATTTATTTTTTGTTGTCATTTACAAGAGCTGGCAGTGTGTGTGTGTGTGTGTGTGTGTGTGTGTGTGTGTGTGTGTGTGTGTCCTAAGTGCAAATATCAGGACTGGAAAGAGCAGCACTGTGTGTCCCCTCGCAGTGGACACATCAGGATATCCCATCCAAATGGCAGAGTGCTTGGAGAGTGGGAACAAGACAGAGTGTCCAGAACTAGGTAACCACACAGATGCTGTGGATAAAACAGGGAGGGGTCTGATGTGGTCCTTGTTCTCACAGACCTTGCATTTTCAGTAAGTCGACAACTACTCATTTTTTTTTAATGTAAAGAGTAAAACAACGAAGAATTATTCAGATCCCATTTATAAAAGAGTTATTCAGATCCCATTATATCTTTTCGTTATTTTTGGTATGATTGGCTGTTGGTCAGGAGAACTTAAAAATTACTGGTGTAGGAGGCTCTTATGTGTAGTCCATGACCCTAAATCCCAAGGTCAAGGAGGGCAGGGATCTGCATTTCAGTCCTTTCTTTTTATTGGCCAGCTAGTTGATGGAGGCCTTGAAGTTCTTCAAGGTGCCCTGCATTTAAAACCTTATTGGTATGAGTCAACTATTGTAAAAACGATGTCTTTAAATTAAAAAAATATTTTTATATTTTAAAAACAATATCTTTATTATTTTTTGAAAATGTTATACAATATATTTTGTCCATACTCACCCCTCTCCCATTTCCTTCTGCCTTCATTCTTACCTCCTCCATACCCAATATTGAGTTTTCCTTTTTTTTTGTCTTTTACCCCTCTAGTCCAATGTGTGCTATTTAACCAGTTTTAGGAGTGGGGCAAATAGGGTCTAAATGATTGGACTCATTTTCTTCAACCTCTTTAGTTGTCTTGATTTTGAGCCCAAATGGTTTTAAGACTTAAGGTTTTAAAAAAGTTATTTCTGGGGGACTGGAGAGTTGGCTCAGCAGTTAAGAGAACTGGTTGCTCTAGCAGAGGACCTGAATTTGGTTCTTAGTACCTTCATGATGTCGCACAGCCATTATGACTGCTAATCCGGGGGGATCTGATGCCTGCTTCCGGCTTCTTCCAGCACCTGTCACATGTCACACATATGCAGTTACATGCATGCAGACGAAATGCTGACATACAGAAAATAAAATCTCTCTCTCTCTCTCTCTCTCTCTCTCTCTCTTTGAGAGAGAGTTTCTCTGTGTATCTCTAGCTGTCCTGGAACTTGCTCTGTAGACCAGGCTGGCTTCCAACTCAGATATCAGCACACTTCTGCCTTTCCAAGCACTGGGATTAAAGGAGTGCTACCACCACCAGGCTTAAAAATAAATTAAAAAAAAAAGTGTGTCTGACGAATAAATTGTAAATATGAAATAACATCATATCCCGGAAAGCCTTTAGACTTTTTTTTTCCCAAGTGAATTTTATTTCTAGTTCCAAGTGACATGTGTCAGTGGGTGGGTTGCTGCTTCCATCCTCTAATGATAACATTTTGGCTCTTTTCTGCCACTCATTTTCAGACTGAAAGGGCAGAAGAAATGGATAGAGAATGTGAGAGAACAGGAGATTGTCATAGTTTAAAGTGGTTGTCTCAGTTCATACTATTTCTTGAAATTTGTGGCAGGTCTTTATGTATTCCTTTCAAAAAGAGAGTTTTAAACTGTTTGTAAAACAACAACAACAAAACCCCAACTATTTGACAAGGTGAAATCCTTCCATAAAACCCCTGTTTCCTCAACATGGAACTATATTGATATTTCTCAGGCATCAAAGTACTTTGCCTGGGAAAGATGGGGGAACAGTTGCAAAGGTCACGTTTAACATTAGGTTTGTTACCCAATATAAGCAAATAAGAACAGTCCTCATTATTTTTGCATTCTTGGTGTACTGAAAAAACTTGGGCATAGATCAAATGGATATACATTAAACCAGGTCCTTGCTTTGCTTATTAGTTCTTGCACATTAGTGTATATATATGTATATATATATATCTATATATGTATATATATATGTATGTATATACATCAGGCTAGCCTGATCTATAAAGCAAGTCCAGGATAGCCAAGGCTACACAGAGAAACCCTCTCTCCAAAAACCAAAAAAAAAAAAAAAAAAAAAAGGTGGGGGGCATGAATAATGAAACAACCATCTAAAGGTACAAACACAGTACTGATTTCCACACAGTGGAGTTACTTACAGTGGTGGGGTCTGGAGTGAGCAGAGGGCAGCTGGCAGCAGGAGATGCTAAAAGAGCTTCTGGATTCTGAATGGTCTGAGATTTTATCTATCTATCTATCTATCTATCTATCTATCTATCATCTATCTATCTATCTATTTTTGCCTTGGTTTGTTTACTCCTTCTCTAAGCTACTCTGAATCCTACTCACCCTTTAATACAGCATTTGTCAACTGCCTGGATGAGATTCATAGTAGGAAATGAGATTCATAGTAGGACATTCTGTGTGTGTGTGTGTGTCTGTCTGTCTGTCTTCTCTCCCTCTCCAGAAAGGATTTCTTTTAATTTAAAAATGTTCCCCCTTAAAGGACATTTCTTTATTTAGTGTGCATGTATGCAGGCTTGTGGAGGTCAGAGGAACACATGTGCAAGTTGCTTCCGTCCTTCTACTGTGTGTCCCTGTCCATTCCCAGGGATGGAACTCAGGCTGTTGGGACTGCTGGGAAGTACCTTTACCTGATATGAAAAAAAATTAAAGCTATTTTAATTGACAAAAATTTTATATACTTATAATGTACTGAATGTTAGTTTGAAATTTGTGTAGAATGGAATGGTCAAATGGAGCTAACATATGTGTTGATTCACTTTGTGTGTATTAAGAAGCTGGAAACAACCCAGATGCCCCTCAATTGAAGAATGGATGCAGAAACTGTCGTACATCTATACAATGGAGTATTACTCAGCAATGAAAAATAAGGAAATCATGAAATTTGCAGGTAAATGGTGGGACCTGGAAAGGATCATCCTGAGTGAGTTGTCCCAGAAGAAAAAAGACACGCATGGTATATACTCACTCATATAAACATACAACATAGAATAAACCCACTAAAATCTGTACATCTAAACAAACTAAGCAAAAGAGAGGACCCTAACTAAAATGTTCAATCCCCATCCTGAAAGGCAAAGAGGATGGACATCAGAAGAAAAAGAAAATAGGAAACAACCTCGGAACCTGCTACAGAGGGCCTCTGAAAGCCAGAAGAAAACAGGAAACAACCTTGGAACCTGCCACAGAGGGCCTCTGAAAGCTTCTGCAGTATAGACCGTCAAAGCAGATGCTGAGCCTGATGGCCAACTGATGGGCAGAGTGAATGGAATTTTATGTAAGAAGTGGGAAATAGTAAGAGCTGGAGGGGACAGGAACTCCACAAGCAGAGCAACAGAACAAGATAATTTGAACACAGGGAACTTCCCAGAGACTCATACTCCAACCAAGGACTATTCGTGGAGATAACCTAGAACTCCTGCACAGATGTAGCCCATGGCAGTTCAGTGTCCAAGTGGGTTACATAGTAATGGGAAGAGGGACTGCCTCTGACATAATCTGATTGGCCTGCTCTTGATCACCACCCCCTGAGGGGGGAGCAGCCTTACCAGGCCATGGTAGAGGACAGTGCAGCCACTTTTGATGAGAACTGATAGACTAAGATCAGAAAGGAGAGGAGAACCTCCCCTATCAGTGGACTTGGGGAGTGGCATGCATGCAGAAAGGGGAGGGAGGGTGGGATTGGGAGGGGAGGAGGGAGGGGCTTATGGGGGGATACAAAATGAATAAAGTGTAGTTAATAAAAAATTAAAAAAAAAGAATATCGAGTCAGCTGGGCATGGTGGCACACGCCTTTAATCCTAGCACTCAGGGAAGCAGAAGTAGGTGGATCACTGTGAGTTTGAGGCCAGCCTGGTCTACAAAGTGAGTCCAGGATAGCCAAGGCTTGTCTTGAAAAACCACACACACATACAAAATGTTGCATCAGCACAGTACAATAGAAGTTTTGATTTTACTCTTTCAAACTGAAAGTTTATAGTCCCTCATGAAATCTCCCCAAACCTTCCCAGCTGCGACTCTCTCGACTCCGGCAATCATCATTCTACTTTCTGTTCCTATAAGTTTGACGTTTTTAGATTCCACACATAAGGGTGAACGTGCATTATCTGCCTTTCCGCGAGCAGTGTATTTCTCTTCGATTAGTTCCACTCGGTTCATCTGCACAAACCCGCGGAGCTTCCTGTGGCTGAATCTACTAGGCTGTGAGTACACTATGGACTATTTGCATATCTGCCACAATTTCCCAATCCACTCATCTATTGGTGACACTGAGTGTGATTCCCCGTTTCAGCTATTAACACCGCTTCAGCTAACATGAGAACTAACAGCATATCTCTTTGACATACTGATCTCGTGTCCTTTGGAGATTTATGGGACCTCTGGTAGCTCTTTTACTTTTTCTAAGCAAGATAGACATCTTTTGAGCGTCTTCTTGTAGAGGAACTCATAGCTGACTCCTGATAGTTCGGGAAGGCGCTCTTTTCTCCTCTGCCCCACACTCATTTTGTTCAGGCCACCAGAGACTTTGCCTGGCATTGCCGTTTGCACATGTAATAGTGACCGTTTTGTTAGCTGACACTTTCGGATGCCGCCTTGCCAAGAAGTTCCCAGTGGCAAGTCAGCGCGCTCTTGATTCTCCTTCATGCAACGCTTTCAGTAAACCCTGGGCTGCGGGTTAGAAGGAATGTTCACTGAAGCTGTAGGAGGCAGAGAGTCAATACACACCAAATACAAACTCAGAACGGTTCACCGTGAAATACCAATGTTGGGACTAAAACACCACGGTCCAGCTTGGCGAAGAGGAATTGCACACACCTTATTTAAGTTGAAAGCTCTAAACATAAACTTGGACTAGGACTGTGGCAGTGGCATGTGTAAAGACCAGAGTGTGGTAATGTGCTCTAGTTGAGGGTCTTAGTCCACGTGTTCGGTTTGTGCGATTTGGGATTTCAGAGTCTATATTTTGGAACGAGACCTAAGTCTAAGTATGAAGTTCATTTATGCTTTACATACAGCATGTACGAGTAACCTGTAGGTGATCTTACACAATCCTTTTAGTGACTCTGTGCCTCATCACATGCGTTTACGTGTAAAATTTTCCACCTCTGGTACCATGTTGGTGCGCAAAGATTTTAGATTTTAGATTTTCAGAATAAACATGCTCAATCTGTGTTAGTACAAACATCTTTTTTTATTTTTATTTTTAATTTTAATTTTTAAATTATTATTATTTATTACAATTTATTCACTTTGTATCCCAGCTGTAGTCCCTTCCTTCATTCCCTCCCAATCATATCCTCCCTCTCTCATCTCCTCCCATGCCCCTCTCCAAGTCCACTGATGGGGAGGTCCTCTTCCCCTTCCATCTGACCCTAGCTTATCAGGTCTCATCAGGAGTGGCTGCATTGTCTTCCTCTGTGGCCTGGTAAGGCTGCTCTTCTCTCAGGGGGAGGTGATCAGAGAGTATATAACAGAGTTTCATGTCAGAGATAATCCTTGCTCCCCTTACTAGGGAACCCACTTGGAGACTGAGTTTATGGGCTACATCTAAGCAGGACCATGCATGGAAAGGACCTAAAACCCCTGCTCAGGTGTAGTATAAACATCTTTTGCTGCACGATGATTTACTTTAGACTGCATTATGAAAAGTGTGGTGTACAGAATCGGCTAGATGGCTGCTGAAGGCGCTGCCTGCCATGCCTGATGATCTGAGTTCAAGTCACACTCTAGATGGAGAGAAGCAAGTTCATAAAGCTATTCCCAGTCCCCACCTTCTGCACACACTTCATAACACACAGACACACAGACTCACACACACTCAACACATTCCACACTTTCTCACATACACATACGCACATACACATTCACACAGACTCACACACTCACACTGTCTCACACACATAAACACTCTCAAACATGCTCACACATACTTTCACACACTCACATACACACTCTCACACACATCCTCACACACACACACACACACACTTACACAATACAATAATGTAATAAAAATTGAGGAAAAAGAAAAATATGATGTACGGCTTATAAGGCAGACAACAGGCTCTTTATATTCGAAGCTGGTGATTTATTCAACTCTGGACACCTCACTTTAATCCGGACACTGATAAATTAAAGTCTCAGGATGTGAGATAAAAAGAAACCAGTTTCCCGGGGAAGAGCTGGAGCAGAAGCTCAGCCTGGAGGAGAGGCAACTGACCCAGTTACATGACTGCCTTCTCAAATATTTGACTCTGTCACATGGCAGGGTCAGGCCATGTAGCTTTTCCTACACCCCCAACCCCCGTTCAGCTTTCGGAGCAAAGGGTAACACAGGCTGCTTTTGTGTCCAGTAGTTACATTTTCCAGAGAGCACAGCGGTTTGTTACACACCAGGGTGAGCTCTTCACTGGAAAGAATGTTGCCAAGGCTGTGACTGCTGGGTTAGGAGGGTAGCAGGTAGGTAGGGTGAAGTAAGTCATCTCTAACTGAACCACAGGATTTGCCAGCTTGCATACTTTAAAAAAAAAAAAGAGTAAACAGTGAAAGTGATTTGATTTAGGTAGCTTTGAAAAAAAAATAAACCAAGGCTGGATATTTTTAAGTTTATACATTTTAAACATTCATGACGGAGATCTTTCCTATCACAGGGCACTACAAGAACATTCCTTTGGAGAAGTATAAATCCGTTATTTATTGGTTGTCTGGATTTCTACAATTAAATAAAGCTATGGAAACTCAATCACTTTTAGAGGTTGCGTGTTGGAATAACCTAAACTGATGTGAGACTTTTTATCATTTGTTGTTCCACTTGCAGGTAATAGTTACCCAGCTGGGTGTGGTGGCACCGCCTTAATTCCCTCCGGGCACTCAGAAGCAGGGGCAGGCAGATCTCGGTGAGTGAGAGGCCAGCCCAGTCTCCAGAGTGAACTCCAGGCCAGCCAGGCAGGGCTACATCCTTAGGCCTTGTCTCAACAACTAAACAAAACAACATCCACGCACATGTGAGAGAAAAAGAAAAGAGTTTCCTGTGGAAGAGCTGGAGCAGAATCTCAGACTAGAGGAGAGGCAAGTGACCGGGCCCTCCAGACATGGTTCCCTGTTCAGGGAACAGGTAACCCTGACCTGTGCTTCAGTGACTCCTGACCCTGCTGGAAGATAGAGAGATGTGATAATTACCAATAATAGTTTTCAGATATCTAAGACACCTCAAGGGTATCTCCAAAAATCTACCCCAAGGGTTGTGTCCTAATACAGTATTAGTAGCCATATAAGTCGATACTTCCTGTTCTTGTGGAGTGACTTGAACTCATTGGCCTGAAATCTAGATAATAAACCATACAGTATTACCCCCTCATGCTAGAACAATGCTCAAACACAATATAGAGGCTGTAAAGCTGGCCACAGAAAGAAATTACTCTCTCAGCTGAATCTACACCCTATAATGAAGGAGTGAGTGGTTCTGCCATTTCTATATTTATTTTATAAAGAGGTTGGGCAAAATGGTTGGTGTTGAGGGTCTCCTCCCAAGGAATAAGTGACATTATTTAAAGCTGGCTCCGCATGACAGCGGTACGCTTTGCTGGCCGAACAGGAGAATTTAGTATCACACTTAATTAATGGTTTTCATTTTACATATCCTTCCTAAAACTATTATTCATTCTGTGGACATTTATGGAATACCTGTTCCTGCTGGTCCTCAGCTAGGCAGGGGTGTCACAGAGATGAATGAGGCTAAGACGGTACTTAGTGTAATCACACATTCATCCGGGCTTCAGGAGAACATGTGAGGTGGGCAGGAAAAAATGGCACTGCTACCGCTTAATTTATTCCAATTTAAAATACTTATTTATTAATATTGTGTGTTTGAGTGTGTGTTCGTGTGTGCGTGCGTGTGCACACGTGTGTCTGCATGCGTTTATGTGCCGGTGATTACTGAGATCAGGACAGGGCATCAGATCCTCTAGAACTGGAGTTACTGGGATGAGCTACCCAATCTGGGTTCTGTGAGTTTGGCTCTTATGGACTATGGCTTTAGCTTCAAGGGTAAGAACAATTTGCCCTGGGTCCTGAAGATGTTCTTACATGTTTTTGTTTTTTTCTGTAGTTTTGTGTTTAACATGGAATTTGTGATCCACTTTAAGCCAATTTTTGTATAAGGGAGATTTACAATACTTACTGGTATTTTATTTTGCATATACGTGAGTGTTGAATTGCCTCTGTCCTGCAGAAGTCGCTAAGTGCTCAAGCTGCGGAGCCAGCTCTCCAGTCCTTACTGTTCCCATATTAAAGATGGAAAAGTGAAGCTTGGAATTTATGTGACTTACTAAGGATCATACACCTAAAAAGCGTCACAATGAGACTTGGATCTGAGGCTTTAATTCGGATTCTAGTTACGTTTTTACTGTATTAACATTTACATTACTGAGAACTGCTGTTTGACGTAAAAAGACTCATTTTCTCATCAATCCCTGATCATAGACATTTTTTTTTAAGTGACTCCTCAGAATAATTTGTGCCTATGTTTTGTGTTTGGAGATTAAAAAAAAAAACACTAATTCTAATATTTTTAATCAAAGTAGAATTACATTACTTCCTTTTCTCTTTTCTCCCCCTACCCCTCCCATCTGCCTTCTCTCAACCCCCTCTGAACCCCCACCCAAGTTGATAGTCTTTTTTTTCTTTGACTTTGTTACCTGTACATACATATATGTGTGAATGTACAAGTGCATATAAGTACAGTGGCATGAGTCTGTTTTTGTTGGTGGTGTGTACATTGTTTCAAGGCTGACCACTCTGCACTGGACAGGCAATAATGGGGCTCATCCCTGGGAGAGGAAATTCTCCTTCTCCCAGCAGTCATTACTTGCCTAAAGTGCTTTGTCTAGGGCTGGGACCCAGGAACACTTTTCTTCCATGTTTACATGTCCACGGATACTGCCATTGTTCTGGTCTTAATTTTGTAGCCATTTCTAGCCAAGTCTGTTTCACACCAGACTTCCTGGCATTTGGCTTTTAACCAGCTTTCTGTCCCATCTTCCTCCATGTTCCCTGAACCATAGAAGCAGGCTCTGTGAAGTAGACGCAGCTGTTGGGGCCGGCCTCCCTGTGGTCCATTGATTTCAGTGGTCCATTGTAACCAGAGTGGTTTTCTGTGATGGTCTCCATTTGCTGTAAAGAGAGGCTACGTCAATGAGGGGTGATAGCTACACTTATGTGTGGGTCTAAGCATAAGATTTAGAATGTAGTAAGGAATTATGCTGGTCTAGCAAAGCAGCAGTAGCAGATCCTTTTCTAAGAATATAGATTCACATATGTGTACAAGAAGTAATACAGATATATTCCCTGTGCCCTTGACACAATTTCCACCAATGAAAATGCTACAAAATTAAGCACACGATCTGGATATTCACAGTCAAGACACAAAGTATTTCACCTTGAGGGTTTCTTGTGTTACTCTTTTATAGACAAACTCAGCTCTCCCACATCTCAATTATTTTTAGTTTGCTGCAGTTTAATGGTTTCAAGACTATTATGTAGGCAGAGTCATACAGTGCATGACCTTTTGAGATAGACTTTCACCCCACTTAATTCTTCGCAGATCCGCCCAGGTTATGAGGTGTGTGAATGGTATGCTCTCTCTTATGCTGAGTACTAGCTCACGGTAAGATGTACCATGGATGTTAACCTTTGAGTCTCTAAATCTTGTTTCCAGGGTGAGGCTATTATGCATATAGGTGCTATGAATACACATGTTTTTGTGCGATTGAGCATAGGTCTGTTTTTCTGGAATAAATGCTCTGCAGTTGCTGTGCTAAAACAACAGAAACCAGGAAACTTATACAAGAAAGAGTTTATTTGTGTTTATGGTTCCAGGGAGGTAGGAGTCCATCATGGCAGAGAAGCATGGCAGTGAGGAGCAGGAGCAGGAGAGCTCATATCTTCAAATGCAAGCACTCTGCAGAGAGAGAGAGAGAGACAGAGACACAGAGAGAGAAAGAGGATAGCATATGGGGTGAGACCATAAACACTCGAAGCCTCTCCCTGCCCCCCTAGTGATATACTTCATCCAGCAAGACCACACTTCCTAAACTTCTCCAAACAGCATCACCTACTGTGAGTGAATGTTCAAACCTTTGAGCCTATGGAGGATATTCTTACTCAGACCTCTACAGCATAGTTAGTGGATTATCTTGCCAGGGAGGGCCTGTCTCCTCTTCCTCTTTATTATCATTATCATTATTATTATTATTATTATTATTATTATTATTATTATTATTATTAAGCTGAGAGTGACCTTGAATTTCTGGTCTTCTTGCTTCTACCTCCTAAATGCTAGGATTACAAGCATAAACTACAAGGTTCAGTTTCTGCAGTGCAGCGGAGACAGAACCTAGCTTGCCAGGCAAGCGCTCTGCCTACTTATTGTAGAAAGAAACTTCTACTCAGAGTGACTACTGCTTTGGTTTTCCACCAGCAACGTGAGAGTAATTCAGTTTCACCATTTCATGGCCAGCGTGGATGTTGTTGGACACTATTTTAGCTGGAGACCTGACAAGTTTCTCAGTGTGCAATAATTTCACATAAGAGGGCCCCCCTAATGATGCAACACATGTTTTCATGAGCTTATTTGTGATCTACATGTATGTGCCATATATATGTGTCTGCTCACATATCCTGCCCATTTTTAAAATGGGCTTTTTGAGCATGTTTAGCAGTTTTTTTATTATTGAATTTTGAGAGCCCCCTTTGCTTCAGATAAAAGCCCTTTGTCATATGTTATTTATAAGTACTTTTTACCCACTTTTAGTGTTTCTGTTACCAGCTAAGTATGAATTTTCACAAAGCAATTATTAATTTTTTATCAAGTTTAATTTATTATTTTTGCTTTTATGGACTATGGCTTTGGCTTCAGGGGTAAAAACAATTTGCCCTGGATCTTGAAGATATTCTCACGTTTTTATTTTTATTTTTTTCCTATAGTTTTGTGTTAAGCATCAAATTTGTAATCCATTTTAAGCCAATTTTTGTATAAGGGAGATTTATAATACTTTTTAGTATTTTATTTTGCATATAAGTGAGTGTTTAATTGCCTTAGCTCCATACATCAGAAAGCCTACCTTTTCTTCACTGAATCGTCTTTGTGCCATTTTGAAAAATTGGTTTGACATAAACACGTGGGCTCTCTATTGATGAATTCTCTGTTCTCCATTAGTCTGTGTTTCTTTCCACTATTATCACATACTATTGATCACTCTAGCTATGTAAGTCTTGAAATTAGGTAGGCTAGTTATTACAACCTTCTTATTTTCTTTAACATTCTGTTTTAGCCATTTCATTTCCTTTAGCCTATTTAAATTTTAGGACAATGATGTCTATAGCTATGAAAATCTTTCAGGGATTTTGATGTGTTAAGCTTCTATCATTTTGGAGGCATGTGGAATCTTTACTATGTCCACTATTCCATGATTATTCCATGTTCACTTATATCTAGTTTAATTTCTTTTACTGTCACTTGGTTTTCAGCAAGAAAATCCACATTTTTTTTCTAAAAACTTCACTTTTCTGGGTGGTAAGAGTTATAAATCACATCATATTTAACATTTTGATAGCCATGTAATGTCATTGTGTATAACACAATCAATATCTTGCCTTGCCTTTTGTAACTTATTAGTTCTGCTTTTTTATAGACTCATTTGAATTTTCTATATAGATATTCATGTCATCTACAAATAAGGACAGCTTTTATTTCATCCTTTCTGGTCTGCATAATTTGTTTTCTCTTTGTATTGTTTTCACTGCACCTTCTGTGTTTAATACAATGAGTGGTGACAGTGGACATGCTTGATTTTAGTCTTAGGAAACATATTTAGTTTTTTTTTTTATCAGTTACTGTAATTTAGTTGTAAGTTTTTTTTTTTAATCTGAAGAAGTTCCTTTACATTTCTATGTTTTAAGACTTTTAGGGTAGATGTTCAGTTTTATCAAATACATTTTATACGTTGACTGATATGATTGCATAATTTTCTTCTTTATTCTGTTAGTATAGTGGGTTACATTGATTGCTTTTCTAGTATTGAACTAGGTTGTGTTCCTGGAATAAAACTCATTGGCTATAATTTTTTTATATACTGATGGACTCTATTCACTAATATTATGTTAAATATTTTGGCATCTACATGTATGAGGAATAATGGCTCACAGATTTATTTTTTAAATGTTGTCTTTGTCTGGTTTTAATATCAGGATAATCTTCCCTTCATAAAGTAAACTGAGAAGACTTTCCTTATTCTTAAAGACAGTGACAAGATTGGTGTTAATCACCCACACTTACTAAGATGGTTGTGAGACACAGACAAATAAGAGCTAGGTTTTAGAGAGGATTTACAGGAAGAGGAGCAGTAAGGTGCCGTTGGCCAGAGTGTAAATACATATACATTTTAGAGAAACAACATGGGGAGTCTTTACAAATTTTAAAGCAGACTTGTGTTTATACGTCCAGTGGAAGGGTATGAGGTCAGTAGGTCAAAGGCATGACTAACTGCACGCTCATGCTCATAGCAGCACTAGCTAACCATAGGCAGCAAGAGCTAAGTTACAGCCTCAACCTAACTGTCCCACAGAAGAGAAATTGATTGAAAACATGACACATACTCGTACCTGTAGTGAAAGTGTTGGTGTCTTTAAAAACTCGGTTATGTTATATAAGTATGTTTTCATTTTGATCCCAAGTGTGGGATACGGGGCTGGTTTTAATTTGTCCACAGCTGTTAACTATGATTGCCTCGTGCGGGCTCCGAGAGGGGCATGATCTTTGCCAGCTGCGGGTAGTTTAATTCTGAAGACTCTGAGAGTGTCTGAATGCCAGAGACAGAGGAAAAGGGGTCTGAGGAGGAGGAAGGCTGCTGTCTGCTGGTTTTCTGGTTAGCTGAACTGCTGGGTATACTGACCACAAAGACTGGAATTGCCCCAAGAAGCTAAGTCTAAAGAGGTCTATGTCCCCTTTCTCTTCTGAAATTCTTTCTCTCCTATCTAGTGTTGGGGGGTGGTTGTAAGGGAGGTAGAGGTATAAAAAACCCAATAAAGTAGATAAAAGTACACCTCCATGTACCCATCATATATATGTAAATGAACACATGTATACATATACACAAACCTATATACACATACCCTCACAGTGGAATATAATTAAGCCTTAGAAGTTGAGGAAGTCTTGTCAACCACGGCAACAAAGATGAATCTGGAAAACAGCACGTTAAATAAACCAGGCACAGAGAGGCAAATGCAAATCATCACACTTATGTGTAAAATTCAAAACTGTCAAAATCCTCAAAACTCAAAGAATCAGAGAGTAGGCTGGTGTCCTAGTTCTCTTTCCATGACTGTGACAAAGACTGTGATCCAAAGCAGCCTGGGGACGAAGGAGTTCATTTGTCCTGCTTTTCCTGATCCCAGCCAATTGTTGAGGCAAGTCGGGTAGGAACTCAAGAACATGGAGTCAGGAGTTGAAGCAGAGATCAGGGGGAATGCTGTTGCTGCTGACAGGCCTGCTCTCCCTGACTGACTTACTCAGACTTAAGATTTTGTACAACCCAGGACCACCTTGCCCAGGGGTGGCGCTGCTCACAGCAAGTGGGGCCTTCCCACACCAATCACTAAGCAGGAAAATCCTATGGGAGTGTTTTCTCAACTGATGTTCTGTTCCCTCTTTTCAGGTGAAATAACTCGTGACAAATTAACGAAGAACATTTTTTTTTGGCCAATCTGGGTCAAGTTGACAAAATGTAAGCAGCTGCTACCAAGAGATTGGGAAAGGGAGGTTTGGGGAGACATTTGTCAAAATGATGTGAAGTTTCAGTGCAATTTGAAGGCAAATGGGATGGACATTGGAGGAGGGAGAAAACAGGGAACAGACAGGAGCCTACCACAGAGGGCCTCTGAAAGGCTCTACCCTGCAGGGTATCGAGGCAGATGCTGAGACTCATAGCCAACCTTTGGGCAGAGTGCAGGGAATCGTATGAAAGAAGTGGGAGATAGTAAGACCTGGAGAGGACAGGAACTCCATGAGGAGAAAAACAGATCCAAAAAGTCTGGGCATGGGTTTTTTTCAGAGACTGATACTCCTGCCAAGGACCACTCATGGAGATGGCCTGGAACCCCTGCACAGAGGTAGCCCATGGCAGTTCAGTGTCCAAGTGGGTTCATAGTAATGGGAACAGGGACTGTCTCTGACAGGAACTGATTGACCTGCTCTTTGATCACCTCCCCCTTAGTGGGGAGCAGCCTTACCAGGCCACAGAAGATGACAATGCAGCCATCCTGATGAGACCTGATGAACTAGGATCAGAAGGAAGGAAAGGAAGACCTCTCCTATCAGTGGTCGTGGGTGGGTGGGGGAGAGGGTCGGATTGGGAGGGGAGGAGGGAGGGAGATACAGGGGGGATACTAAATGAATAAACTGTAATTAATAAAAATAAAAATAAAAAAACAAATTTCCCTTATAACAGGAGCACTATTTAGTTCATCTCATTGTTACATGTGTATGATTTTTGAGGCATAGGCACATTTTATATAAGTTGTTAAGTTTATGTGTGTAGAGCTGTTCATAATATTTCCTTATTATCCTTTTGGTATCTACAGCCTTAAAGGATAGCCTCCATCTTATTCCTGAGATCACAAATTTGTGTCTTTTTCCTTTTAGTTGGTTTGAGATTGCCAGTTCTATTCATTTATTTTAAAATAACCGGTATTTCCATTGCTTTCTGCCCACTCCACCTTTTTTTCCTTTTGGCTTATTTGCTCTTCTCTTTCCAGATTTTCTATATAGTTTATTACATTTTTGATTTTCTTATGTATGTGCCAAGTGCCATACATTTCCTTGTCGGAACTGCCTCATGTATCCTATCTTTTTTGTTTGTGTGTCTTTTTTTTCCCTCTGTTTTCATTTCACTGTGTGTGTGTTTAAAGCTTTCTAAGATTTTCTGACGGAATATTTCGAAGTGTGAGATTTAGTGTGCAAGTGTTTAAAGATTTTCCTTTATCTGTTACTGATTGCTACCCTGGTTCCTCACTAACAGAGAGAACTCACTTTGATTCAGTTGTTTTAAATTTGTTGAAGTTTTTTTTTTTTTTTCATGGCCCAGGCTATATTAATGTGTTCCACGTGGTTCATCTAAGGGTGCTTAAAAAGAGTGTATATAACCCACGTGGAAGGTTGTTGGGGAATGTGCCTATAAATGTTAGGTAGACCTTGTTGGTTGTTGAAACCATTGGCTATGCCTCTCTTCCTGTTGATTTTGCTTAGTTATTATTCACTTATGGGGGGTAATGTTGGAGTAACCACGCATTACTGTGAACATAGCCATGCCAAGGACCAGTACCTCAGACTCATGGGAGTGGCAAAGATTTCTCTGGGTGAGATTCAAAGGGATGGCAATGACTTCTGTTGGTTCGAGTGTAAATGTTGATGATGTGTACAACGATGAGTGTTGAGAAATGATTGATCAGTGTGTGCAAAACCTAGCAACTGCAGCTTCCTTTTCCTGGCTAGCCAGAGCCTGAGGCTATCACCCTATAGATGCCTCCTGTAAGGACCAGCTAACTCTTTCTTTTCCCGTTCTGTACATAATAAATAGGCTACATATTTAAACATACAAATGTATATAAACATGTAAATAAACAGGTTCCAGGATGTTGCATAGTCTGTGTTACTTCAACTGAGAGCACATCCAATCCCAGCTTTTCTCTAAGTGTGTCTGTATGTCTGTCCTTTCTTCATTCCCTTGCTTCCCCAGTCACATTTCCAAAACCATGCCATGCTGGATGTGAAACTCCTTACTGAAGCATATTTTGTCCAGATAACCTATTCATCCTGGATAGACAGATCTTGTTTGTTGTCACTTAAATAATATTGGACTATACGTTTTTGTTTGTTTGCTTCTGGCCACTATGGTTTCTGATAAAAGAAATCCATTATTATTTAGTAATTTCTCTTCCTATAGGCAAGCCATTATTTCTTTCAAATATGAAGGCATAATAAGAAAGTTTTACATAAGATAGAAGATCTTTTGTTACTAGTATGCTTTGCCGGTGCTTCAGGAAGAAGAAAACCAATCTCATGGAAATACAAGCAGAAACAAAGGGCACTGGGAAGAACATGCAGAGAAAGAGAATGAACATTGACGGCATAAAACGGCAATGTACTGCAATAGGCACACATAGCATTAAAGTTCCTGGTAAAACAAAAGGTGGTGCGGGCCACATTAGTGTGTTTAATGTTTGTAGCATTTCTTGGGAAAGCATAAAACATGAATTTATTTCAGGTTGTGTATCAGATCAGTGAAATTCATTTCAAGGAATTGTCTTCTGCATTGTAAGGACTATAAAGTCTTTTGCTCCAGGGCAAAGCAGTAGGCTGGAGACTCCCAGGCTGGATCTGGTGTTATTTTGACTCAGAATTTTGTCTTGAGAGAAACTTCATTTCTCCATTTTAGGCTCTTCAGATAAGGCTCTCACAGACATACCCCGGAGTGTGCTCTGCTAATTCTTAGGCACCTCTTAGCCCAACCAAGTTTATAGCCAAGATTAACAATCATAATGACAAAAGAAACAGTGTGATAGAAACACTAAACTGCAGGTAGATACACATCTAATCACATAGCCCAAAATGTAAAAGCAAATGCTTCAGTTGGGAATGGCTCAGTGGTTAAGAGCGCTTGCTACACAGAATGAGGGTCTGAGTTATAATAAAAAGCCACCCTATCTGCATCTCCAGCTTCATGGATGGTGGAAACAAGAGGATCAGTGGGGCTTGATGGCCACCAGTCAAACTCCTGGTTCACTGAGAAACCCCGTCTCAAAGGGATAATGTGGAGTATGACAGAAGACAACCCCTCCTTTGGCTTTAACACTTGTGCACATATACACAAACATGCAACACACATACACACACAGACTGAGCCAAGTGTAATGGTGCATGTCTATAATCCTAACACTCAGGAAGTAGAGACAGAAGGGTCCAAAGCCACACAGTGAGTTTGAGGCAAGATTGGGCTATGTGACATTGTGGCTAAACACACACACACACACACACACACACACACACACACACACACCAGCCATCCAACCAACCCAAAGCACCACAACCATTACTAAAGGTCGATAAAAGTAAGGGAGCAAGAATAGATGCAAGCATAGTCATAGTGGAAAACTTTAACATAACTTTTGTTAATAACTGAATAGTGGTAAATGAAAAAAGTAATACAATAAATTACAAAAATACAATATAGGAAAATCTAGACAAACTTTATTTATGGTAGAACCTCGTAGGCAGCAATAATGAGAGTGAACCTTATTTTCAAGTGCAGACAGAAAATTTGCCAAAATTGTATGCTAAGATAAAAATCACATCTCAACTGATTTCAAAATTTTAATCTCCTACAACTACAGGGAATTTAAGATGAAAGCAACTGTAAAACACTAGAAAATTCTTCAACGTTTTGGAGTTGAAGACCATGCTATTAAATAACTGTTCTGTCAATGAAGAAATCACAAACTATTTTGAATGCTAATGTAAACGTTGTTTCTCAAAAGCTTAGGGGAATAGGGATAAACCCTGGTTAGAAATAAATTTATAGCATTAAATGCAAGCCTTAGACAAGAGTGAAAATGAGCTATATGTATCTATATATATTCATATCGATATATCTATATGTCCATTTCAGGATTGCAGAACTAATGGGAAATTAAGCCCAAATTAGGAGTGAAATCATAAATATAAAAGAGATCAATGAAGAAGGATTCAGATCCGGCTTTGTAGGACATTCACTCTCTTTAGATACGTTTATTCCTGAGAAGGCTTATGTTCATTCTCAGAGAGAAGTTATAAAGTTAGAATGCAATAGCTTGATCTAAGAGAGAAGCCCTGGCCTAGACATCAGCATGTTTGGGTCCTAGGCAGAACCACGTGCCTTTTCCTTGCAGCTTCTCATCAAATAAGACTGAGGCATCCTACCTACTCAGGAGGGTTTTAGATCCTGGAATGACTCAGAAAACCATGTGAAGACTTAAACCTAGGACCCTGGCTTGGCCCCACTTTTGTCACTGACATGATGCTAGCAGCTGCATTTTTAGTCTACAAACCAAGATTTTATTCCTTCCAGCTCTCCGTTAAGAGATGATATATAATTATCCATCTTTCACAAATGAGATGTATAAGATCCAATTTCACGTCATGAGGCATAGAGCTTGTTGCTCAGAAGGGAACTGGAAATGAGTCAGCTTTCGTGGTGGCTTGCTCTCTCCCTCCCCTTCTCTTTTACTCATCAATTTGACCAGCACATAAAATAGTATAAAGTATTCTTCTGATCACTGGGACACAAAGATGAGCGAGACAGGACAGATTTGACTGTGAGTGTTCCACGTTAACAGCTTTGCCATAAGGAGGACAATCCACCAATGCAGATTATTGTGGCCAAACGTGATCGGACAGGCAATTACAATTTATAGAGCAGAAGACTTCAGCAAAGGCTCTCTGCTTCGGCTGAAACGATGTTTTGTTTATATAGAGAGATGAGAGGCTGCAGATCTGGCTCCGGTGTGAATAGCGGCCTATAGAACAGTGGTTCTCAACCTGTGGGTCATGACCCCTTTAGGGTCACCTATCAGATAGCCTGAATATAAGATATTTATATTACAGTTCATAACTGTAGCAAAAAATCACAGTTAAGAAGTGACAACAAAAATAATGTTACGGTTGGGAACCTGATACAGCACGAGGAGCTGTGTTAAAGGGTCTCAGAATTAAGAAAGTTGGGAACCACCGCTATAGGCTGTTGCTTTGATTATTTCTGCTTGCTGCAGGCTCCACAGAATGAATACATTCTCTGGTTACTCTGTAGTCTCAGTGTACTATAACATGTTAGAGATCATCATAGTTGTCTCTGTCACTCACTGAGGTACACGTGTGATATTTTCACTCCTGGTTTGTCTATGAAGAATTTGAAGCCTGGAGAAAGGCCTGTTAGTTTCATGAACTCACTCAGTTGTTGATAAAGCAAGGTCCAAAACCTGTTACAGCTATTGGTTCTGTCTCAGAGTTGTCTGCCTTCTCATACCTTCAACTGTCCTTACAATTGTGGTAAAAAAAAAAAAAAAAAAACCAAAACAAATAAAAAAATAAAAAAACTAACATATTAATGATGTTTTTTTCAGTTGGTATATTTGGGTAGTGGCTTTATTCCTAGGCAGTCAAATGTTGGCTAGAATAATGCGATGATTGAACCTTTTCTGTGGGCTGTGTTTTCTGAATGATTACCCATTTGTCTCATTTATCTTTAAGTAAGCTTGTGAAATAGGTAGTTCTACCACCCCTCCCATTTCATAGAAGGAAAAACAGTGTTAGATCTAGTGTTTTGATCATATTGCTAGTAAGTTGTGAAGCTGGAATTTGAGTGTAGGTATGCTTGACCATGTCTTCAACTATCACTCGATGTGGTTGGCATATTACAAGTCTAGTTATTTAGAAGCATCAGGGTTCACGGTGATATCCCAGAGGAGGTTGTGGGGAAAGAAGATGGGAACAGTACCTTGGACAGCAGCATGGTGGGCCTGCAAAGGCACAAGTAATCAACCAAGAAGAGTTCAGCATATGGTTTCAACCACACTGTTTTAGCATGGAGAAGTTATTAAAGGGGTAGAACTCGGCAGAAATGTTTTCAGGTGCTGCATAAAATTTAGATGACACATGACTGCTGCAATTTAAGGGGATCTGTGCTCACTTTCTGAGCACATCTGATGAGTCTTCCAGTATAGTGTCAATGTGGACAACTGATGGAAGGAAACAGTATTTTGTAATAGGAATGACTGAATTATATTTGGCAATATATCTTCTCTATAAAATGAGATCTGCCACTCAAAGACCAAAAACTAATTAGTGCATTAGAGAATTATTACAACCTTATGATCTATAGCTGCTCATGCCTTGCATAGCCTTCAGGGAGGCATAAAGACTGATCGCATTTTCTGGCCACTGTAAAAGTTGTTTTCACTTGGAGGGGCGGTGTATTTCCAAGTTTCCTAAATGAATTGGGTTCTAGAAATCAATGTGTGTGGGAAGAAGTAAGGCTTGACATAACCCTGGGAAAGAAAACCATTTGGCTGGTGCAGGGACAGGACACTGGCCCAGAAATGGGAGAAGATGTGAACGAGGAGACAAGTTAACTCTTTTCAACTAAAAGGTGCGCATGATTTAAGTCCTCCTAAAGATGAGATTCAGTGGGATAGATTACAGGGATGGAGTTTGCAAAGCATTCTCATGTTGAGACATACTGGCATTTCTGAGTAGTTTTTGTATTTCCATCAATTAATATCCTTACAGTACATGTGCCAACATTGAAGTGGATCAGCGGCATAGAAGCCCTGATTCATGGGATCATTGTAAGGAGGAAGACACATTTTTTTTCTAACCATGCAGTTATTTGGCTACATTCAGGTTCCACTTAACAATATTGCCCAGATTTAAGATAATCCTTAAAGGATTTCTGTTCCATTAAAAAGTTTTAGTGTAGGATAGACACAGTCCCAATTCCTTTTTTTAAAATAAGGTACAAATGGAGCTGGGTCACAAACACCAGCAGCCCGAGGCACCAGGGAGTTAGATGTAGGTTTTGGCTGGGACACACTCAGACAGAGGGATGGATTTCAGATCTCTGGATGGTACTTCTGCTGACTTTGGGGAAGGCAGCTGTCTCTTTCCTCTTTCAGTCTGATGCAAAACAAAAGCTCAGTCTCACTTCAAGCAGTATTAGAGAAGCAGCTGAATGTTGTGGCAGTCATAGGGTGGGAGGGCATGGTATTCGTCAGTGGACCCCTGCCTTGCAAATCAGGAAACCCACTACAGCATTTGCCCATTGGAAAATACGGCACGGGTTGCTTCGAAGTTAAGTGAAACAGGAGAGAAAGGTTCTGTTCTTATTAAGGAGACAAGGTTAAAGCTCTGGAAAATGTGAAGGGTCACATACAAGACGTGCTATGTTGTAATCATACCGTTGCCTTTTTGCTACTTGTTAGAGTTCTCAGGGTATGTTTTCGAGTGTCTTGACACCTGGTGTAGGCAGGTGTCATAGTGCGCATTATACACAGAAGCCATGCTACACGACCTCATTTAATTGTTCTCAGAACCCCAGGAGATAAGTCTCGCAGAGGGAGTTCTCAGGGTGATCAGAAAACACTTTTTAAATGGATTAGGAAACAGAAAAAGAATAAAACAAACAAACAATAGGTTAGGAAACAGTCTGGTGGAAGTTGATTGAGCGATCGAGAGAGTAAATGAATTCCCTACTCATTTGAGATCACTCAGTGATCACTCCTCCGTGAGTGATCTCCTCTTCTTCAACATTTCTTATGGGTCAGTCTCTGGTGACGAAACCAAGACGTTAGCTTTCTGCTGTTGAAGTGTCTTTCACTTCCTCTTTATGAACCACTTGTGTTAGAAGAAGCAGGTTATATGTGAAGTTTTATTGGATAACTTGTAATATAACCTCATCAGTTCAGAACAAGGCGTGTAGGGTTGCTCATCTAGATTTCTCGATTTGATGAAATGGAGATGGAACCAAGAAAAAAAAAGCTTTACTGAACCCTCCTCCCCGTCCTGATGGCTTGGGTCACGTGGTATGTGTGGACACACGACCCTCTTAATTTATGGGCTCAGAAATAAATGTCTGGACAGAGTTTCACTGGGAAGTTTGCAGTCTTTTCAGGACATGTATCTTCAATGTGGTGATGAAAAAGATGTGGGTGGAGGAAATATTCTGTATTCCCGCATCAGGACACTCTCTGCTGATTCTGAAGGGAGTTGGGATGTTCTTTCAGCATTGTCCCATATCAGAGTACGGAGACCCAAGCATTGTTCTGGCTCTACAAAGGCCAATCACTGGTCATATGATTTTCTCTGGGAGAGCTCATAATGAAGCAACTTAATAGATGAAGGTCACTCAGCTTGGGTCAACAGCACTCAGAATTCATATCACCTGGGTGTCCTGAGTGCTTTTTCTGATGAGAGGACCTAGGTGGAGCACTTTAGTGCTATTCAAACTTCCTTACCCTACTGGAAATATCTACTCTTGAATTTTGGTTGATCTTGGATCACACACGTGAAGGTTTAATCTGTTGTTGCTACACTGATCTCAGGGCTGTTCAGCTGACCTCAAGGAACGCTATTGCTCTTCTTTGCCACTCAGTGTGCCACTCTAAACCTGACTAGCCTCTGTGCTGGTCTAGTGGTTTAGCTTCTGGTGACAGCCCAAGATTCCCATGCCCCTTTCAGGCTATGGCCGCTGTTCTTACCTCTCTGATATCCAATGTTGAGCATGGGAGAACTAAGAGGTTCCTGGAGGAGTGCCTGATGGAGAGAAGATGTGTTCTGCTTGTATTAAATAACAGCAGAAGGGAAGTCTCTCCTCAAACCAGCACCAAATACCCTTGCTGGATTGGTTGATTTCTTTCTTGTTTGTTGGTGTCTTAGCATGAAGTTCCCAAAGTTGCTTGACAGCAGCAGAGTGACAGCTCTTAGAGAGTAAAGGGAGCCTAACTGTGCCTATTATAGAAGCCTTTCTTCTTTGCAATTAGACTCTGGTGAGGATGGTAAGCAGAAACATGTCCCGCTTCTCCCTGGCTATTCTCTACTTTCCTCCAGGTCCCCCTTCTCACTGTTGCTCTTCTTGACAGGGTGTTTGCTGAGCCTAGATCATGCTTAAAACTTTTCTGAGTACTGAGATTTCACTCACTCCTCTCTCTTCATTCAAGCCTTGTTAGGTAAACCCTCTCCTGTATTTCTCTCTCTGTGTTCTCTTTTCCTTTTCATTGATATGAAACAGTCAGGGTCACAGCTCAGGATAGACCTCTGCTCACCTGGGCCATAGCTAGCAGAGAATTTGGTTTCCAGGAAACAGCGACCTCAGTGATCTGAAAATATAAAGTACTGGTTCAATTCACATTTGTCAAATAACCCATTCAGCAAACTACCAGCAAAGCCTCTGTGCAGAGAATTGTAGGTGTGACTTCAAAGCATCATGTTACTGCTCCCCAATTTCATCACATAAACAGTGAGTGTTGAGAGTCCCTTCCAGTAAGAAGGATGCATGAGTTTATGAAGTATGACACAATAACTCATCTGCAGCCACCTAGCTTCTCTGCATGGCATGATACATCACCTTGTAACTCTCCTGTAAGACTCTCCTGTAAGATGATGGGCCTGAAGCCTGCTCCCCTCTCTCCATTCTGTTTTATTCTTCTTTGTTTATCATCTTGTCTTCTCTCACTAATAGGTAAGCCCCAAGAGCTTCACATTTTATTCATACCAGAGCTTTCTTGTCACAGAACAAGTCATGTATAAATATTTGTTTAATAAGTAAATGAGATCCTTCCAACTGGATAAATCCAAGCATGCCCGGCCTGTGGGCAAGCCACATACCCCACCAGTAGAAAGCTTATTGTAGTTCATCTCAGAATCATGCAGAATCACACACAGCTTGGCTAGATAATGTGAAGTGGCACAAGCCCTTCAGCTTAGTCACTGTGTTTGCAATGTTGTTCCTCAGGCCTCTATGTCAGTATGGTGGATTCTCATAGCCTCAGATCTAGGCCAGATCCAGCCTTGTTGCAATGACTTAATCAAATGTGGATGCTATTTGGACCAGTCTTCTCTTACTTCCAGAGCAAATACAAAATGATGACATAGCAAACTCAGTTGATTCCTTTTCATCTCACATTGGTTGAGTCATACTATCTCCCAATAGACTGTTAGCTCATAGGTATAGTCATTTCTTTTATCTGTAATATGTTAGCATTTTCAAAGAAAAATATTATTTGCCACAAAGTAAGTTGGGGACTTGGAAAGAGAGCAGCCTACAGGTGGACATGCGTTTGAGGTCCAGGGGTGCTGGAATTTAGTACCTTTTTCAGACTGAGTGTTTTGAGTAGGGTAGTTTTCTGAAACAGCTGGAACTTCTTGGATTGAGAGAGTAAATCTCAGCCAGATTGCAGAACTGCAGCTGGGAGTGGGTAGGAACGATAGGTGTCCACCAGAGATTGCGTTATACACAATCACTTCATTCAACCTCTTCACACAACAAAGGAGGAAACCAGTGTGCCTAGGCTTAAATACACACCAGAAAACAGGCTGAAGTAGACCTGGTTGGCCAAATGCTGGGGCTTTCTCACTAAACCAGGCAATTTCCAGAGTGCCTGTGCCTTGGAAGATGCTTAGGAAATGCATATTGAATGAATGAATGAATGAGCCCATATTGGTTAAGCTTTTTCTCTATGCCCTTCATAATTGGATATTTTCTTTCTATTCTACCCCAGAACTGTAGTCTACCCCCTGAATTTGGTGCTTCTACATGGATTTACCATTCCCTCCTCCGTGGCTCATCTTTCACTTAAACACTCAGCTTGCCACCCATCCACCCATGCAGATCTTCTGGCCTGTTTTCTACTTTTTTTTTCTTTCTTGACTCTACATTTGCTAGGACGCTCATAAGGTAACATTTGCCTCAGCACTTATGGTGTTCATCGTGCTTTTCTCCATATCTCTCTAGGAGAGCTGCTCCAACCCAGAGTCCCACCTCTAAAGATCATTGCTTCAAGGGCAACTGCAAATAAGTAGACAGACTCGATTTCTGGTGGGAAGGAATTTCCATATCTTCCCAATCACCTTAGGCTCTCTGCTGTTTCTTCTAACTCTACAGAGCGCTGGAGAACTGAGAGGGAGAATTATGCCCAGTAAGAGTGTGTGCCTGGGAAAAAGGGTGGAGAATCTAGGATGCTTCAGCTACGATAAAGGGGTAGCTTCATCACTGTTACCAAAACACCCCACAGGGATAATTTTAGGTTGCACACAGTTTCAGAGGTTTCTGTCCTTTGGGCAAGGGGTGTGTGGCAGGGCAGTTCCTACCATGTGAGTAGGAAGTGTACCAGAACAGTAGCAAGGAAGGGCCCGAGAACAGAGCCCCTAAGAGCATGTTCAGCTAAGCCCAGTACCCACAGATCCACCATAGCCTTGCCACTGTCTATTCTAATTTGAAACCATCATGATCAATACATTCATTAAGTCAGAACCCTCATGAGCTAAAGTCCTTTCTGGAAATACTCTTACAGACACACCCAGAAGTGTTCGCCTTATAATTTCCTTGGTGCCTTTTGATCTGGTCAAGCTGACAATCATGATTCAAAATTGTGTGGAGGAGCCATTGGGGGACAAGGACTCAAGGTTTTGATACTGAAAAATGACAAAAACATTTCCTCCAGATAACTTTTCTCAATGAAAGAGTTTAATGGATAGAATGCAGGTTTTGTTTTCCTAGCCTATAGGAAGGGTGTGTGTCTGCCCCTCTAAGGTTCAGGGATCACTGAAGAAGGGGGGGTGCAGACAGAATGCTAGGGTGGGAAGATAAGGAGGAGGGTTTAATTCACTGTGTTCTGCAGATGGAACAATTCCTGTGTCACGATTTCACAGAGGCTGTGGCTGCCTGCACTGGGCCTGCGCAAGTCTGGGCCTATTAACAATCAATTATGGACTGAGGAGGAGCTTATGGTACCCTATCCTTCTGTGATAAAGTATTGGCTACTGATGGATTCCAAGGGAGGGGAAGCCATTGTCTTTAGTTGTGAACCCACTGAGGAGCTCCCCAGGGCCACACAGATGATCCTGGTTAAATCAGTGGGGCTCAAAACCAAAACAAAATAAAGAAAAATAACAGCAACAAGTTAAGATGCTGGAAAGGTGTGTGTGTGTGTGTGTGTGTGTGTGTGTGTGTGTGTGTGTGGTAATAGGAGTGAGAGGCAGATAGAGAGCATGGGGAGTTATAATAATCACAATGCATTTTATGCATGCTTGAAATTGTCAAAGAACAAACTCAGTAAAAGTTATTACAAATAACACAGCAAAACCGTCTGTATTAACTAATATTAAAAAAACTGTCTCTATTAATAACACCCACTATATCTTATGAATGATTTCACTATAAGCAAAGATATATAGTCTCCTCAGAGGAGGCATGTCACCTCTGCTTTCTTCCTTACTCTCCTTCCCTGTCACCCTTTCCTTCCCTTCTCTCCATTTTTTCTTTCCCTCTCCTTCTGGTATCACACACACACACACACACACACACACACACACACACTCTATATATATATATATATAAAGTTATATATATATATATATAAAGAGGCCAGCTGTCCATGTTGGGTATCTTTCTCAAACACCCATTTTATTTATTTTAGGGAGCAGTGCTTAACATTGAACCCAGGGCCTCATCTCGGCTAGTCCAGCGCTCTCACTGAGGTGCAGCTTCAGCCTTTTTGTTAACCTGAGTTTTGATACAGCTTCTCTCACTGTACCCAGAGTTCACATATTCATCTAGTCTGGCTGGCCAACAAGCAAGCTTGGAGGGTCTGCTAGTCTCTGCCTCCCCAGTGCTGGAATTACAGACCCCCGCTTCTGTGCCTGGCTTCTTATGTGGGTGCTAGGGATCCAAATTCAGGACCTTGTGCTTTTCAGCAAGCATTTTACCAACTGAGCTATCTCTTTGGCTCCTCTCCAGCCTTTTACAGTGTTGCTTTGTAGACCTGAGGGGAGACCTAACCTGGAACCTGGCCAGGCCCATCTTCCTAGTGGGATACCCCTGGGATATCATTTCAAGAATTTCAGTCACACATTTGCTGGCTTCTGGGCTAGTAAGGATGGAAGACTGTTTCCATGGAAATGTTCACACTCTGGATCCCAGAAGTACAGAGTCAGTCTTCTGTTCTTATCGGAAATGGCATAGCAACCTGGTGCTTCACGCTTGGCCTGTAAAGGGTTAGCGAGCCTTGCATCCCTGGCCTGCAGAAGCCAAGCACAGAAGGTGCTGTGGAATTAAAGTTGTAGCAAAACTTCAAAAGAAATCATTCTGCTCTTGGGGTCTGGAGAGATGGCTCAGAGGTTAAGAGCACTGGCTGTTCTTCCAGAGGACTCGGGTTCAATTCCTGGCAACCACATGGCAGCTCACAACTGTCTGTAACTCCAGTTCCAGGGGACTCGACACCCTCACAGGGACATACATTCAGGCAAAAACACGAATGCACATAAAATAAGAACAGATAATTTAAAAAAGATTGTACCTGTCAATAGTTGGCACTTAAACTCTGTGCCTGGGCATCTCTTATTTGGAGTTTATGTCTGTAGGTTCAGTGACTCTAAGTAGCAATAGGAAAGTCCTCCTCTTCGTCTTCCTTCTTCCCCTTCCCCCTCCCCCATGAACGTGCATGTCCATGTACACACGTGATGGGAGGAGGATACAGTAGGTGTTAGGAGGGAAGGGACTCCAGAAGTTTAGATTTATGACTGACAAAGAATGGAGACCTGCCTGAAGGTTTTGCAGAGTCTTCGCTTAAAGCTGCTGTACGCATCACTGTGATAATCACTAGATCTGATTCATCGTTGAACATGGAGTCCAACTTGCAAATGTTTCCTCTGGACATAGCATATGCTCTGTTGGTAGTTACAGGATGAGCATCATGTGGGCTGGTTCCATGTACAATGCAGGACCTGAACCACCTGTGAAGCTGACAATGGCCAGAAGAGGAAAGTCAGCTAGCAGTAAAATAACAGTAATTGTGCTGCCACTGATTGGATGCTTCCTGTGGGGCTTGTATAATGCTCCACACCCCTCCACTATAACATCCTTGCACAATAGACAGTATTAAAGATTCTGGGGCCAAGATGGGCCAGAGTTGAGACTGGAGTCTAGCCCTTTTCACACTGGATCTCATTGGAACTGGGACAGGAAAGTAGAAGGCAGCGAGGACAATTGCAGTGTAATTACTGAGAGTCCAGTCAGGTCTAGAACCTCATTTGAGTTGGCAAAGACCTAGTGAGGTGATTGATTGCCTCCAGGCAGACATCCTGGAGGAGGCGTCTTCTTGGATAAATAGTGCAAGAGGTGGAGAATACAAATTTGTGGGAAATTGATTTGGTCTTGACTTAATTTTGATATGATTGGGTAGCAAACAAAAGAAAGCAAAAGCTGTGTTTCTTCTCTCCACAGTCTCTTAAAAAGACTTAAAGACAAAAAAAAAAATCAAACTTAAAGGACGTAAGCGGCTGTCGGTCCATCAGGGTGTCTTTCTGCGGTGCCGAGGCAGGAAAGCCAGCCCCTTATTCAGCCTCTCTCCTCTCAGGCTGGAGCTCAAATGCTGTCCTCTGTGGTTTTCACTTAACAAATGTTAATGAGATGGCATCGTAATCACCGGATTTTATAAATATCTCATCCGCAAATTGGACCACAAAACCCCAATGAGCCAGCTGAGCATATTCCACCAGCCGATATTTTCCCCACAGTCTTAACCAAAGGATGTAAACTGTGTCCTTGCTTTGCAGCCCTTTGGACCCATGGGTGTCAGATGCCGGAGACGACTGCTGCTTGCCCGCCCCCAACTCAAGTGGCTTGCTGGGTGTGCGAGCCTTTCACACAGTCCTGGGTGATGTAAGGGATTTAGGCTTGATCAATTATACCCTTTTCAAGTTAACACTAGAAAAATGAGAAATTGATTTTTTTTTTTTGACGAAACAATATTTTAGAAATTCGGGGTATAAAAATGGGATTTGACCTCGCCAATCAAGCCAGCTATCATCATGATGATTAGAGCCTACAATTATGCCATATTTTGTATGTCACAACCGAACGTGATGAGCTTGTCAGATTTGTTCAGGGAGAGGCTGCTCCATCCTCTGTTTGATAGAGCCTCCCGCTGTGGCTGCTTTGTGGGGTGGGGGTGCAGGAGCCGGAGGATCCATCTTGTTCGGCAAATCTGCTGGAGCAAGCATCCTCAGACATGGGCATCTGATTCGAGCTATCCTAGTTCATCAATAGGCAAAGCCTGTATTGAAGACTTTCCCCTGGACCTTTAGATTTTAAACTGGCATGTCATGATTATAACCACACTATCTTTAAATGATACGTTTTTCACAATAAACAAAGAGGAGACGCAGGCAGCAGATGTTCTATCAACTTAACTGACATGTTAAATAGCATTTTGATGATGGAATCAGGCCCTCACCATTTCTGGTAGCCACAACAACTGGAACATTTCTTGGGTTTAGTTTTTAATAAACTCAGTCTCAGAAAAACAAACATCACATTTTCTCTTTCATTTGTAGGTCCTAGACTTTATAGACATGTGGAATCCTCTATAGACACCTGTGTCCTCTACTGACGACATAAAAGTGGATGTGAAACTTTGTGAAAGTGCAAAAGGGACCAATGGGAGGGGAAGGAAATGCATGATGGAGTAGCTTGCTCAGTACATTATATGCTCACATGACACTGATCTGAAGTGATCTTGTGTAATTAAAGGACTTTTAATGAAAGTGGGGTTTAATTTATATTCACTAAGAACATTTAAATATTTTTTTAGCCTTGGAAATACCTGAAGAACATACCTCAAAATTTTCTTCTTTTTTTTAAAAAAAAAGATATATGTATGTATCCATGCATGCATGTGTGTGTTTGTTTACTTAATGTGTGTATATATGTGTACCACATGTGTATGACACTTGTGTGCGGGTGCCCACAAAGATCGGAAGTGAGTGCCTGAGCCCCTGGAACTGCGGTTACAGACAGTTGTGAGGCACCTACTATGGGTGCTAGAAACTAAACTTTGGGTTCTTGCAAGAGCAGCAAGTGCCCTGAACTGCCGGGGCCATCTCTGCCCAGCCCTACCTCTGGCTTTTCTATGGCAGCGAATGATATAAAAGCAGTGCTAAGCCTTTAAAATCTGTCAACAGCGCCTCATTAGACATGGGAGTTCCGATGCTGTAACTTAAACTTTCTTACTGCTTACTCCAGGATAACTAACTGTTTTTCTCAATGTCGCTCCTCTGTGAGGAAGCAAAGCTCACTGTACAACAGTGTATTCTTGAAGTAACTAGCCCATTCGCATTGGAAAACTACATTAATCCCTTCTTGAACTCTCTTACATTTCTCAAAACCACACATTAAGAATTAAACATCAACATGGGGTTGGGCATGATTATACTGTGTCCAAGTCATAGCAACCAAAATCAAAACAATGAATTATTGACGGTCTCTAAAAATTTCTTTCTGTCCCTGCCCTACTTCTTTCCTATAATCTCTTCACTTCCCACACAATCAATGATCCGCTATAAGTTCACACGATTTGAATTTTCAAAAATGTTATCACCAGAAAGCAGAGAATCTCATTAGCATATATAGTTAATATTCACTAATGAAAACGTTATTTTTTTGGGGGGGTCAAGATTTCACCATGTAGCTCTGGCTATTCTGAAACTTGCTATATAGACAAGGCTGGCCTTGAACTCAAGTGATCTGGCAGGCCCTGTCTGCTGAGTGCTGGGATGGAAGGCATTTGTCACTATACCTGGCATTACATGTTTTAAAAAATTGCAGTGTGTATTATTTTAGGTTTGCCTTCTTTTACTTAGTATTATCTTCAGATTCATTAGTTTGGCTGAGTATATCAATAGTCAAATAATTCATTCTTTTGTTCTTGCTGAATAGTATTTTATTGTGTAGCTAGTTTTTTAGATTTTTGTTTGTGTTATTTGGTGTGTTTGTGTATGTGTAGAGTGTATATGGTGTGTGCTGTGAATATGTATATATGTTGTGTGTGTATGGGTGTGGCAGTGGGTAGATGAATTGAGAGAAGTCCATTTATGGCACCATAGGTCCATGCTATTGAAATCTGTCGGTAGATGGGCAGAAAAGAGGAGGAATACAGATTTTTATCAGGTAAGATCTGCTCATAAACAGTGGGCAGAAACAGCACTTGTGACCTTCACAATGACCTTCTGAAGGATGGAGGCAGGAGAGAGAAGGGGAAAAGAAAGGAAGAGAAGGAAAAGAGGAAGAAGAGAAGAGGGAGGAGCAGGAGAAGGAGGAATAGATGGAGGAGAAGGAGAGGAAAGGAGAGGAGACAGGTGAAAAGACAGAGAGAAACAGGCAAAGAGATTTAAATATACATAAAGCTAAGGTCAGATCTGGAAGGCAGAGACTTCCTCACTTCTCTATCTGGTAGCTGAGCTGTAAAAGAAGACTACTACCTCCATTGTCTTAGAGAGCTACTAGCTGAACTTCTCAACATGAAGAAATCCTCTGAATCCATCAAGTCCTGTTTGGTGGAATGTCTTGATTCTGTTCACAAAACATCCAGAGCCCAGTAATGGACTGAATCTAAATTGAAGTGAGGATAAAACCCAGACTCAGCTTAACTTTGTATTGACTTATTTCCCTAAGTTTAGCTAAGAAGCTTATGGCATTTTGTGGGTAAATATTGATTCAATATACATTATTTTAAAAGGCACAGTATCTGGTGTGGTGGTTTGAATGACAGTGATCCCCATAGACTCATATTTGTATGCTTGGTCCCCAGTTGGGAGAACTGTTTGGGAAGGATTAGGAGGTGTGGCCTTGTTGAAGTAGTTGTGTCACTGGAGATGAGCTTTGAGGGTTCAAAAATCCCAAACCATTCCCACTTATCTCTCTCTGTCTTGTGTTTGTGGGTCAGATACAAACTCTCAGATACTGTTTAGTACCATGTCTGCCTTTCTGCTACCATATTCCCTACCATGATGGTCATAGACTCACTCTCTTAAACTGTATGACCCAATTAACTCTTTCTTGTATAAGTTGCCTTGGTCATGATGTTTTATCACAGCAACAGAAAAGTAACTAAGACATCTGGCACACACAAATATTATAACTATGTGAGCTGCTTATAAGGTAGTGTGATCTGTGGTAAAGAGAAAGAACTGTGATGGGATTAGAGAGAATGGCCAGAGTTAGTAGAGTGATTGACAGGGTCTTTAAAATACCTGGTAAGTAAAGGAACTAGTGAACAAAGTGGACAGCATGTATGAACGCATGGAGAATTCCAGGAGAGAGAGGAAGAGCATCAAAAAGACAAAAGAAAATGCTAGGAAAGAAACTATTACAACAGAAATGTAACTGCATTCTAGACAGAGTAGTAAGGTCCAGCCTTCATTATGTGTCCTTTAAGAGATACTGAGGAATGCATTATGAGGGTAAAAGTTTAACTTATTTAGCAGGTAGAAGATACTCCAAGAAGTGCTTACAACCTGATGAAAGAACTTGAATACTATGATATCTAGTAGACAAAGCTACAGTCATTATTGGTGCCTTTGTACCCTCTCAGCCACTGACAGAAAAACTAGAACAAAATTCAGCATTGAAATAGAAATTTGAACAAAATTATGTTCTCTGAGCTTCCTGGATCTTTGATTTAGTATCATTCATTTTGGGGAGGGTTCTCAGCAATCATAATATTCTTATACTTTCCCCATCATTTCTCTTTCTTCTGGCATTCCAATTATACACACACACACACACACACACACACACACACACACACAAACACACACACACACATACACACACAATTATACACAGACACACACAAACACACACACACATATATACACACACACAATTATACACAGACACACACAAACACACACAAACACACACACACACACATATATGTATATATATATATATATATGTCTGGCACATGTTTTTCTCCATTGGCTTTTTTTCCTTCCCACCATTCCCACCCACTACTCTCTTCTCTTGTAGCAATGCAACCAATATTTTCTTGAAGGCTTGATCCTTATTGATTATATTTTCTCCTCTTGGGTGAGATAAGAAACCTACATGGAGCTGGAGTAGGAGGAAGTGGGTGTAATGTCCTGACAAAGTCTTTTTCCCTGTAGAGCGGACCATTCTCTCAAGTAAGGCTCTCACTGAGCATATTTTACAAAATTACTCTTCTCAGCCTCCAAGGTTCATAAACCACAAGATATCTTTTATGTAACGTTCAAGAACAGATAAAATATCCTGTGGGTATGGAAATTAGTATATGCTTCCTCTGGGATAGAAGAAGAGACTGAAGGGGACCTGATAACAATTTTAGGACCAAGTGAAGTGTTTTATATAACGCATGGGGTGTCAAAGCTTATGAACTGAACACTGGAGATATGTAAGCTTACCATGTATATATAAACTTAATGTGCATATATTTCCATGGGTGGTGAAATTCAGCCTATAAGTATAGGAAAATGCCATACTTCCAGAAAAATGTTAATAATCACGTTAACAACAAATGGAGACTTTGCAGTAGCCTGGACAACTCTCTTCAGAGCAGTGAATGGGTGTTGTGAGAGTTAGTGTTGACTGTCAACCTGACAGACTGTAGAATGACCTGGCAGGTGGGCCTTTGGACATGTCTGGGGGAGGTTTTATCTTGACTGTGTTATTTGAGGTGAGAATGCCCATCCACTGTGGGTGGTACCATTCCCCACTTAGGATCCTGGACATTGAGAAAGGCAACTGAGCAGCATCAAGCGTTTATTGATTTCAGCTTTTGGACTGTGAATTGGTTGTGGCAAGTTGCTTCAAGACCCTGCAGCCTTGAGTAAGGGAATACGTTTTTGAGCCAGAATAAACCCTTTCTCTACTAAGTTGGTTTTGTCAGAGTACATATTACAGTAACAGGAAAGGAAATGAGACAAGCGTCATCATCTTGCCTACTGAGCCTACTGTCAGTCATTTTCTGGGAGTTAGGACCCTTCTCTATGGAAAAAGATGACTTTTCTCTATGGAAAAAAATAGGGCGATCATATCATTGCATGCTGTCTGAATTATGACATTTTTAAAGAGTGAAATAAAGCTCAAGGGATAATGACATGAGAAGTGTTGTAAGGAAACGAATAGTTGTCCTATTCAGTAAGAGTCTGAAGAACATCCAGTGCCTGCATGATGCTCCGACATTGTGCATCTGGCAGCTGGGTGTTCTGGGTAACCTCACAGAAATCCTGTCTGATTTGATTCTTTGCTAGGTTCATCACAGCTGCTTGCAGGCTAGAGAGGGAGTCTATAAAGGCCACAGCAAGCAGTCAATGGGTTGCTGTTTTCCACACTGGTAGAATAATTCACACTTTCTAATATTGACATTTCTAGGTTAAAAACTATTGTGATGAAGCTAATTTTTCAACAGGATGAAAAATGGATTCTGCTTTCTGTTGCTCTGATAATATGAAAATAATGGGTCTACTTTACAATAGTCACTTCTCCCCAAATGTTGAAGACAATTACCCTACGTTTATGAGTCACAGAGTCAGTAAGCTATAAGAATTACCTTGTCACTGCCAAAACCTTAAAGGGTCTGTAAGGGTGCTAAGTGACAAGATTTCGACCACTGTAAAATATTAGAACATAAAGTTTATGGGATCCAAATTACTAAAATAGATAGATAACTGCAATTTAGTCACAGGGAATATCCAACGAATAATACACATCTGCATATAAAAGCAAATAGAGAGCAGAAGTAACAGGGGGTATTAGGAAGATTACTTGAAAATGCTACCTAGGGGCCAAGGTTATGGGGGGAAGTGAGATTTAGATGAAGAACTAGGTACCTTATGCATAGTTAGAAAGATAGACTAATAAACACAGCCTGTTTGATAGTTGGAGAAGGAGAAAGCTTTCTGCTCTAAAAAAGTGTGTGAGTCCGTGTATGTGTGTGCATGTGTGTGTATGTTTGTTGTCTATCTGTCTCCTGCCCCCCATATGTGAGTGTGTGTGTGTGAGAGAGACGGGGGGGGTTTGTATGGGTGTTTATGTTTGTTAACGTCTCCCTAGGTTGATGTTGGGAGTTTTTCTTCATTGTTCCTTTCCTTGCTCGTTGAGGAAGGGTCTCCAATGGAACCTAGAGCTGGATAATGGGATTGTTAGTTTAGCCACCTTCCTCCAGGGATCCCCTGTCTTCACCTTTGGAGCACTGACATTTCAGGTAGGCCACAAAACTCACCGGGGAGTAGCTTCTGGGGAGGTGAACTCTGACCCTTGTGTCTGAGCAGCGCTCTTTAGTCCCAGACTTCCACTTTTGTATTTCTAAGTAGGACTTCTGTGTCCTTCAGCGTGCACCAAAGGGTCTATCCTATGTTAAAAACCAGGAAAAAGGATTCTGGTACCAGACCTACCCTGAGAGGGCTAGATTTATTTGGCTAAATTCCCAAGGTCACCTTGATAAAGTTCATACACTCAGCTACCACTTTATAGGAAGTTTAGGGAGGATAAAACGAGTAATGGGTTTATATCCTATAACATAATACTTAGTACACAATTTTATCACTGTTATCACTAGGAAGTTAGTATAAGGTTCTGCCTGCTACTTTAGCCGTGTGTGTGTGTGTGTGTGTCTACATCTATGATACTCTGGTAAAGCCACCAGACTGCATCTCAGGAATTCTTTAAATGTAATTACATGGTATATAACTAGGTTTTTATATAGTAACGTGTGCTCTCTCAATGTAGTAACTAAGATCTAGTGGTAGCTTTGCACTCATTTCCAAGACTCAAAGCATGCACACCATTCAGAGATGCCGGGGGCAACGGAATGTGACTTAGAAATGCGTAGGGCCCTCTCCAGTGGTGAAGTCACAGCTACCGTTGATCGCATGCACTTTGGCTGTGGCCTACTTTTAAATGTTGTCCATTTAATGAGGAGCAGGTGAAAATAAAGGTGTTCTTCATTTCCAATACAGAGTCAAGGATCATTTGAATTCTGTCTGAGGTGATGAACTGTTACCAGTTTGCCAGGGACACAGGGATTTCCAAGCACTTGGGGCTTTCGGCTGACAGCTGACCAACCGTCACCTTGATAACCCTGTTCTCAGAGCACTGTGGTACACTGTAGCGTCTTTCTCAAAAACACTATATTTTTCTCACCATTGCCTCCTCTTAGAGAAGAACCAGAATCAGCTCCAATGATCCTAATTGCTAAGTGATATCTACTTTGTGTTCTTCTTTTTATTTTTTTGTTCTAATTTTTAGTGGAACTCGTTGTTGTTGCTACTGTGATATCGATATGTGAATTACAAATTACAGCATGATTGGGGAGTATTTCAACTCTGAGCTGCTGCCTCTTGATCTGGAGCCAGGGAGTCAGAGATCTCTGGATCCCAACACAGGGGTGGCCTCAGAAATGCCTGAAGGGCCATAGTAGCAAGAGGTGGAAGGAGGTGATGCTGCCAGGGATACAGGAGGAAGGTGATCTTTGTTTCTGATGCTCCATGTTGTTTTCATCAAAACAGACTAGGATCCAGAGACAGGGAGCCTAGATTTCCTAGCCTCTCCTCTGTCGTTTACAAACTCTGAAGTAAGACTGTTCCTATGTGCTTCCGAAGTTCTTTTCTTTGAAATAATTTAAGCTTATGGGAGTTTTACCTCCTATAGATCTGTACCATATGTGTTCCTGGTGTCTGAGGAGGCTAGAAAAGAGCCCAGGATCTGTTGTAACTGGAGTTACAGATGGTTGTGAACCAATGTGTGGGTGCTAGGAATAGAACCTGGGTCCTCTGGATGATCAACCAGTGCTCTTAACCGCTGAGCCATCTCTCCCATGCCCTGAAATTCTTTTTCATGCTGCTAGTCCTTGGCTTTCCATTTGGGAAGAACATACTTTGATACCTGTTCACCTAGAGAGTGCTCTCTTGCCATCTTGTTTCTCTTTTCTCTCCTCTTCTTCCTCTCCTTTTTTGAGACAGGGTCTTTCTATCACATAGTCACGGCTATCTTGGAGCTTGCTATATAAACCAGGTTGGCCTTGAACTCACACAGATCCACCTATTTCCGCTTCTCAGTGCTGAGATTAAAAACATGCTCCACCATGCCTGGTTGTTTCTATACGGAGGAAAGGAAGGATGCTGGGTATCATTTTCCTCTCCCTTCCCTGACCAGAATTAGGTGTCAAAGTGCCAATTATTTGTGACTTAGGGAATTGCTGGTTCCACATATGGGACCCTGTAGAGTGTTAATGATGAACCATTGACTGAGGAAAACCACATTGCCCTCATGGAAAATTCTCTGTGGAGACTGATAGTCCCGTGTGTAGCTATAAAATAGTGTCAACCTGTTGGCTTTTCTTAGCTCTGATTGCTTAATATTCTGGCTAAAGAATGCCACTCTGGATGCCAGTCAGGGTAGTCACTTGCTGGGGGAACTGAGCCCTATGTGAAGACTTGAGGAACATTTTAGTATGCTTTTAATTGCATTCTGAATATAGCCATGAACCTTATGAGGGAGAGCTGTAAAGAGAATAATAATGATTAATAATATTAATGATAAAAATAAACTTTTTTTCTAAATGGCAGAAATGAATTCAATTGGTGAAAATTTAGAAAATTACAGAATAGTGCCCAAATTCAAATATAAAGAGGTATCCATGGTTAATTAACATGTTAATATCTGAACTTTGAGATAAAAACATTACCTAATGCAAGGTGTTACTGCAAGGCAGCTTCACCATGAAATAATAACCACCTGCTAGCTCTTTAGAGGACTTTACTTTTGAGGATGGACAACAAGAGAGTGCTCTGGTTGGGTTTAGACAAGGCCAATCAATGAAAAGTAAACCCTTCTAACTCTGACAGCAATGAAAAGATCGTGTTCTAAGCCATGCCGTCTGTCTTCCCAGCTCAGCCTTGAACATATGTGAACCAACTTTCTGACGAAATAAATGAAGCTACCCAAGAATAGCTATTGCAGGGACCTTAAGATATGACTTGAAGAAGAGATGCAGGTTAAGTCTGAGCAACTGTGCAGTCAACAAACACTGCCTACTCTAGAGGGGTCAGAGCAAAGGGCACAGAGGATTATGGGATGTGGTTCTTATCCTTAAGAAACAAATGTTCATTGAGTTATACAATACAGAACAGAAACATAAAGCAAGAGGAACTAAAAGTCAGTGAATCAGAAAACATAAAGAATACATTCAATGTGTGAATTTTTATGTCAGGACAAACAATCCCACATCAGGATGAGGAAATTTATCTGGAGAATGCAAGCTTATTTGGGGTAGGGAGCTGTAATTTGGAGCACTTTCTGAATGGATAGCATCTTGTGGTTGTATTTCTTTCTGAGATTTTGAAGTCTAGGAAATTTTATTCATCTAGATAATCAAGGCCAGGCTTTGATCATAAACGAACACCAACAGTCAGTGATTTTAAGAACAGAAGTAGGCGTGGCTCACTTAGGCATGAATGGGAATGAAAAATCATGACTCAACTTCCTGAGGATGTCCTTTTAATGTGACTTAGTGAAGAATGTACTGATGTGCTCCTTGTTTGCCTTGCAGGAACTTGATTTATTTTTCTCACTTTTTCCCCCCATCCAACTGTGACCTCCCATTTGCCACCTGGGATTCCCACTCGAAGGATGACAGATTTCTAGTTCTCAACCAGATAGTCTGATAGCTGAACATTTTTTTTTTTTAAAGATGGGCTGGGTGAGTCATCTTAGGAGCTGTGTTTGTACACTATTGGAAGGGTACACTCTGCCAGAACTTAGACATATTGAAGAAAAAGTCTCATTACAAAAATAGTGTGGGGTCTGGAGTTGAGATTACTTAAACTTGCACAAGGGCAGGGATGTTGGTATGGCCATGGGAGCTGGTGAGGGGAAGGACTCCGGGCTGAACATAGAAGAAAGGTCTACGTAAACAGAAGAAAGAGAACCAGGAGGCTTTCTCTGACACATGGGCTGCGTCCCGGCAGCCTCAGAAGAATGGCAGTGGGTTTGAGTTGCTGTACGAAAATACCGTAGGCTTGGTAGCTTGTGAACAACGGGCATCTTGGTGCTCGGGGAGTCTCACATTAGGGTTGGCAGGCTTGTTGGTTCACATCTGGTACACTTAATTATGTCCTCATGGGCTGAAAGGGGGCAAGTCAGTTCTCAGGGAGTACGTTTAATCTCTGTCACGGTTTTGACCTGATGATCTAATGGCTTTCCAATGGCCCCATTTTCTAATCGCATTGGAAAATAGTTTCCAACGTAAGAGTTGGAAGGCACACAAATATTTAGAGCACTGCAGAGTGTTCAGAAAGGTTATCAGAGTGCGAACCCCACCCATATGATGGAGAGTCCAGGTACCCACTGAGAAGGACCTACAGATCAACAAAGATGGGGTGAATGACAAATCTCTTGTCCCTAATTGGTGATTCATGAGTCTCTATATAGTACCTAGACAAATCCGACCTCCTTTCTTCTATACTAAAGGCTCTGTGAACTTAACTCGTCCACTATCTCTTCTTTTGTTTGCTAGAGCTGTCAAGTGGAAAATGTCTTTCAGAGGTGGATCAAGGAACGAGAAAGGAAAAGCCATGAAACAGTCTGGACATCCAGGGTGGGCAGGTAAGTGACATGATGTATGTCCCGTCTGGATCCCCCTGGCTACTGGCGTGAAGAGTAGGCCATTTTCTCACCCTGAGCTTCACATCACACACAGACATTCTGCTCTGGACGTGCTTGAATGGTGAAAACTTTCCTACAGACATTCCATTTTGAAAGACACAGTGTGTCTAAAAGAAGGCAGCAAGTGTTGTGCTCTATTTCCTATAGACCTCTAGCTTTCTCTCCCTGGCTACACCTTGTTGACTTCCACGTAGCCTGTTTTTTTTTTTCTTTCTTTCCTTCTTTTTTCTTTTTCTTTTTTCTTAGAAAGAGATGACCAACTGAAGTTCCACTTTTCTCCCCAATAGACTCTGTTTGCTGATTAGGCCACAAGGTTTCAGGAAGCTAAATCAGACATATTAGTGTTTGTGACTAAAGTTGCCACGATCTATATCTATATATCTGTGCTATCTGCTGCAAAGATGAGAATGAGTCTTAAATTGATCTTTAAGGTGTTGAACAAATGTGTCCACCGAAACAGTTTAGATACTTCTTTTAAACTTATCACTTTCTGTCATAGGTTGGTCAACTTTCATATTTTCCTCATCCATGTGTTTTTCTGTTAAACCCTGTACATGTACCCCAGCCAGAGAACTCAGTCACACAAGATCAATACCACCGGTGCTGACCGGCTCTTTGGTGTGGGAAATGAGATCTTGTCTTCTAGGAATGTCTTTAGAATTTGTTGATTTTTTTGGTGGTGTGTGATTTGCTTCAGAGTCCGTTATAAGAACACCCATTTATTGTCAACAGACAATGGAGAGCTCTGCGAAATCTAATTAATTTGAAGAAATAACTTCTGCCACCCAATAATCCCGCTGAGCTTCTGTAGAAGGATGTGTTACCTGGAAAAGTAATAATCATACATGGAGTGTATCAGAGCCTGGGTGCATCATTTGGTTGTATTCTCTGGCTCTCTATGAGTTCTTTTTTTTTTCTCCCTTTTTAATTAATTAATTTACTTATTACAGTTTATTCACTTTCTCTATGAGTTCTTGAATGACTTTGTGTTTATTTTAAGTGGATGTACACAACTGAATTGGAGCTACTCAAAATATGTCTACCTAAAATGTCATAACGTGACTTTATTTATAACAGGAGTCGAGACAAAACTACGCAGAGCAAGCAGCTTGAGACTCAGTTGAGGTCTAAGCTCAGTGGTGAGTCATTGGAGAAGAAGATGAAGGCAGAAGTCTGCATTTAGAAGCCAAGGGATACCAAGAGTGAAGCACATGCAACAGTTACGTGTCAGAGCCTTCAAAGGAACCAACCTTGCCGATATCGTGACTGCATAGATTTGTCCTCCATCACTGTGTGTTGTTTTAAGCCATCAAGACTGTAGAAATTAATTATGGCCACCTTCACAAACTACTGTGATGACGATCAAACTAAATAGTTAACATAGTAAGGGGCTTGTTATTTAAAGTAGACGTTGTCAAATTAGGACCCAGTGGCCTGAATCTAGTTGCTGTCTGATATTGAAACATAGCCACTGTCATTTGCTTATGTCATCTGTGGCTGCTTTTGTGCCCAAACAGCAGAGTTGAGTTGCCTTGACAGAAGCTACACATCACAAACAGATGAACATGTTACTGATTTTTTTAATTTTTTTGGATGCAAATCTACCTTCCTTATGAAAGAAATTGTCGGTTGGGATTTTATGATGACTGCTTTAGCTAGTTTTAATATCTGCCTTGAAAAATCAATGTTACATTTTGAATTCTGTTAAAGCAAATCTCTCCCACAGCACTGGTGTTATGGACTAAAAGAAGCTCCACAAAGCCAACTGGCCTGTACGTTTTGTGCAGCGTCAAGGTAGATCATTTAGTTCAACCTCTTCATTCGACTTCCTGGACTTCACATAAACTGGAAGCATTATTAGGCTGGTAGATGGGGCAAGCAATAAACATACTCTCAGAGTAAAGAAAAGAACTATCTATCATTGTATTGAAGGACTGTCTTTCCCCCGTGATCCAGGCGCCTCTTACTTGATTAGTAATGAGGATCCAAGCAGATGAGTTTGTCCTTGAGTGTGTGAAGATCTCCCAGCTCATAAAAGAGAGACATAGGAACTGCACATAAGAAGCTTTCAATAGCTTAGCTACTGACTTGAGTTTTGCATATGAGATTCATCATTCCTCCATAAAGAAAGTTATATTCAGTGACAACGCATGATTTTCTTCTAACCTTTTTTTTCGCAAGTTTTCTAGGAGAACATTTAGAAATTGGGTTGTTGAATCTCTATTTGAACGTTTCTGCCTGGCTCTGAAAAGACTGGTGTGTGTGTGTGTGTGTGTGTGTGTGTGTGTGTGTGTGTGTGTGTGTATGTGTGTTCACTCCTATGTTTTTATGTGGGAGGGTGTAAGTGTGTGTGCATGTGTGTGTGCTTGACATTTGTGTGCATGTGGAGACCAGATGTCACTCTCAGGAGTCATTCCCCAGGGACTGGCCATTTTGTTTTTCGAGACAGGGTCTCTCATTGTCCGGGGCTTGCCAGTTTGGCTAGACTGGTTAGTCAGCAAGGACCAAGTGTTCCTCCTGTTGCCACCTCCTTACCACTGGGGTTATAGGCACATGCAATCATGCCCAGATTTTTATTTCTTAAATTTTATTTATCTGTTTATTGTCTTTATGTGTGTGTGTATGTGTGTGTTGCACACATGGAGATCACAGGACAAATTTCTGGAGTTGTCTTTCTCCTTCCACCATCTGGGTCCCAGGAATCCAAATCCGGTCCACAGGCTTGGCTGCTGGTACAGTTACCTGCTGAGCCAACTTTCTGGCCCCATGCCAAGCTTTTCAGTGTGGGCTCCGGGAATTGAACTCAGATCCTTATGATTGTATGCCAAGAATTTTACTGACTAAGCTATCTCCCCAGACCCTGAACATTTTTTTTTCTCATAAAACTTAAAGTTCTTGAAAATTTACTCCAAGGAAATAATGAAATAGCCAACGTTTTTCAGAGCATTGTCTATAGCCATGAGAAATTATGAATTACTTACATTTTAAGCAATAGTAGAGAATTGGTTAAGTAAGTTACAGTGCTCATTCTGAGAGTTTATCCTTCAATATTTAATAACGCAGAAAGATGCTTTTGGTATAATTTTATAAAACTAGAACGGCGGAAAAGATAGGAAACATGTGGTACATAACAGACACACGTTCAGGGAAGCAGTGGCGAGGTTTTCATTAATGTTTTTAATCACCGTAAAATAAGAAAAGGAGGCAGTCTGCTTCTTTAAGTATTTTTACCTGGAGTGGAAAATTGTGAATTGACGTAAAAGCCAAGTTCTTTCCCCCTTCTCTGCGAGCTGACAAAGTGCTTCAATTGTGGCTCGTCAGAACAGCACCTTTGGGACAGTCAGGTCCCCCAAACCCCACTCCAGCCCCTGCTGAGTCTCAGTTTCTTCACTTGCATCCAGTATGGAGCATCAAGGAGTTCAGAGAACCGGAGTTCCTGGTGAGCTAGTGTCAGGAGAAGTGTGGTCTCTAAGCTCACCGACTCACTGGAATCCCACACCGACAGCGGCCACAGCCAAGGCTGGCACTAGCTGCCCCTGCTCCATGATTGCTCCCTGAGGAAGCCCAGCTAGCACAGGCTCTCCCAACGCTTAATTATAGATGGAAGCTGAAAGACTACTGCTTCCGTGCTCTGGGGGCCGTAGGCTCAGGTTGGTTGTTTTAGGAGAGGATTCCTCTCATTTTAAGTCCTCTTTGTCTTGATCAAGTGGTGGTACTACATTTTCTTAGGAAAAAAAAATTCCATTAAAAAAATTTAATTTGTACTAATCAGCCCCAGGCAGAGAGTCTGCAATAAGCTTGATGTCGATTTCATGTTTCGCTGAAGTTGGTGAAATGTTTTGTTTAGGACTGTCCCGCCTCCCCTATCTACTTTCTTTCTCTTTCTGAGTGTGCATACGTGCAGGGTGGGAGAGAAATCATCAAATACAATTTTCAGAAAATAAAAACCCTAAATATTGCATTTGGGCTCTGAAACTTCGATTATCTTCACTTGAGTTAACCCTTTCTCTTCCCCACCTTCACATCCCTCCTCTCCCAAGACAGGATCTCACTATGTATTCTAAGTCTATAATTTGCAACCCCTGCCTCTGCTTCCTATGTGTTAGGCCTGCTGAGCTTGTGTAACTTTACCTGCGTTTCCAGCATCCTCTGAGCCGCCCAGGATCAAATACACACCTGGGATACATTGAGGCATTTCCCTAACAAGACTTTAGATTTCTTCAAGACAGGCATTGTAATTTTACCAATTTTGTATTCTGTTTTCTCTCTTCTCCTCTCTTTATCCTTCATTCCCTCCCTTCCGTCCTCCCTCCCTCCCTCCATCATCCTTTCCTTCCTTTATTCTTTCTTGTTGAGTGTAGCTCACAGTGCTGTCTGAGACAGCACAGGGCTTGTGGTGTCTGTGGTACAGATACAAAGATGTAGAGGGAGATAATAAAAGAAGAGTTGAAACGGCACATATACTGTGCTGTGCATCTATCCACCTATCTGCATCCTGTAGATACTGCTTGGCAGCTTACTGAGATCCTTGCACTGTTCTCAGCGCTAAGGCCATAGCATAAATAACACTGGCTACGGTTCCCGCTTTACCTAAGGTAGAACTTATAATACAGTACAAAACACAGCTAAACAATGGAAGTATCATTTCTCATGATGGGGAAAAAAAATCACAGAGGAGAGAAATAGCACAAAGAGAGAAAAGGCTGATGGTGACAGTGCTATGAAGAGTGACCTAATGGCCTTCTAGGAGTAGAAGGCACAAGGCCGAGGGCCAGCCTGAGTTCTCGCTCTGAGTCATTTTCAGGTGTAGCAGGGACCAAGTTCTTAAGCGTTTCTCATTTGTACACAGCTCCCTTTCTCTTTGGTTTCCTTCTGCTTTCCTCCCTCTCTCTTTTTCTCTCTCTTGCTGTTTCCTCCTCCCCCTCGTCCTGTCTCTTGGAGCTTGAACCCAAAGTTGTGTGTGAACACTCAACAAATGTGCTGCTACTGAGCCCTTTCACCCAGTTCTTTCATGTTTGAGAGAGATCTCATGTAGTTCAGAATGACCTTAAGATCCTGAACTTTCTGCCTCTAAGTTTTGGGATTTATAGGTATACACCACCAAATCTGGCTCACTCTATGCTCTCTTTCTTTGTCTGTCTGTCTCTCTCTTCCTGTGTGTGTCTCTTTCTCTGTCTGACTTTGTCTGCCTGTCTGTCTCTCTGCCTCTCTTAAGCCTGCCTGCCTGCTTCTCTATCTGTCTGTCTTTGACTCTCCTCATCTCTCTATAGGATTCAATATAGCTAAGGTTGGCCTTGAACTCAATATGTACTTAACCTTCTGGTACTCCTGCTTCCTTCAGGTCACTGTGATTATAGGACTATGACACCATACTTAATTTATGTGATGCCTGAGATTGAACCCAGGGATTTGTGAATTCTAGGTAAGTGTTCAATCCACTGATCTCCATCCACAGACTTGTGGCTTACTCAATCACTGATTAAATAGAATGTAATTGTCAGGAGTAAACTATTATTGGTAGTTACATCATTTAAGTGCCCTATGGGGAAAATGCATATATGCATTTTTAGCATTTGCTGTTGGTTCATGGCTATAGACAGGCAGGACCTACCTGTGTGGACTTGTCCTGGAAGCTGCCAGAAGACGGTCTCACTGGGAAAGAAAAGGGGAGGATTCGTTTGTTTTACATGTGAGTGAGTGTGTGCTAACATTGGTAGATGTGTGGGCCTTCTGAATGGGGCAGAGACAGAGAGCATCATTTTCCCAATGCACAACAAAACAGTTTATTTAAAAGCAATGCATCCAGTACTGTGTTTGGCACATGGCGCAACAAGGCAGGCACAGTCATACTTAACAAGTACATTTTGGAAGCTGTCGAAGCAAACTTTTGTATTTTCTTCACAAAATACAGCCACAACACACACACACCACACACACACACACACACACACACACACACACACACACAGAGTTATCTCTGTGAAAGATGGTCATTCTTGCTCACCTAGAAGGCAGGAGATATTTACACGGTGCTCAGCCCAGACGTGCTGGCTTCTTCCAGGCCTCTGTGGCCCACATTGTCTCACAGCTTCTTTCCAAAGACAGGTAAGGGTGCCTCCCACAAGACAGATGAGACTCTGATTGGTAAAGGCCCCCCCCCATGTCTTTCGAAGACCATAAAACGTCCAGTGTGGTTGAGTGGGGGTAAAGTGTCTCCACATACAATGGCATTTCCCAAAACAAATGGGTCAATGAGGGTGGGGGAAGGGCTACTATGACAATAACAAGAGGCATTGGTTTTCACCTGGCATGTTTGTTCATCCCACTTATTTCTTTAAGAACTTACATTCACCATTTCCTCACATTTTAACCTTTTGGTTTTATCATCACAATATAAAGGACTCTATTTTACATCATTCTATTCCATTCCTTAAAATGATACTGGAACTAAAGAATAAAACAAAAGAAGTGAAGTGTGAGAAATTGTCACATGTCCTTCTGTCTTTCTTGACCTCTAATTTACGTTTTTACAGTGGACTGTCCGGATTTCCAACCATAGCATGAAATCCAAGGCTTTAGTTCTAGCTGGGTAGAGAGATGTCTCTTCAGAATCTCAGCATTGAGGATGCCGACCTACAGTTGAAACAGAAATGGTCTAGATCCATGAAGCCTCCTGTGGCGTTAAGCTCCTTTGAGATGGTGGTCTCACATTGTGGTCCTTTGATGTGGTTTTCCTAGGCCAGTGGTTCTCAACTTGGGGGTCAACAGACCCTTTCATAAGAACTGCGTATCAGATATTCTGCACATCAGATGTTTACATTATTCATGACAGTAGCAAAATGACAGTTATATAATAGCAACAAAATAATTTTATGGTCAGGGGGTCACCGCCACATGAGGAATTGTATCAAAGCTCGAAGCTTTAGGAAGGTTGAGAACCACTCACCGTCCTACCTGGGAGGATTTCAGTCAGTTACTGATGCCTGATGAATACATCTCAACTGGCCATAGTCTCCGACGGAGCTCTAGTGGCAAAATTCAGTTCATATGCACATGTGTTTCTGAAATGTGGCTCAACAGAATTTCTAATATGGCTCAAAGGTCACAAAAACTACTGAGGTTTGGAAGTGCCTCAGTAATTTCATGTAGCCAAACTCATTCCCACTGTCTATCCATTTTTCTCCTTCACCTTTTTATCTAACAAGGGGGAGGCTGTGTAGCAATGAATATGTTCATAATAAAATTGAGTTTTTCTGTCAATTTTTTTGTGATAGTAGCGATGGACTTCTCCTCTGGTCAGGAAAAGAGACAGACGTTAATGGCACTCATTATGCCAACAGACAATTTGTTGGGAGGACTGAAAATCCCTTGAACACATACCTGACTCATTTGAAACAAAATGTAGCTTGCTCAGTACAAAGAAACAAGCTCATTTCAGTGATGATAAGAAAAACAGAAAACTGTGCCCAGAGTTGTGGCACACATCTTTAATTCCAGCACTTAGGAGACAGAGGCAGGTGGATTTCTGTGAAACAGAGGCCATCCTCATGTCCATATAGCAACTTCCAGGCCAGTTCAAGCTATACAATGAGACCCTGTCTCAGAAATAATAAACAGATCAAACTCTTAGAAAACAGTTACGCATTAGCCTTTTAAACATAATGCAGAAAATGTCCAACAAGTTTCAAGCATCTACTGTGTAGAAATAACTATGGGACTGGCTGGATATTTTATTATGTGAGCAAAGTAGATTTGGTCTTTGGGATCTAATTTTAATTCACTCTGTGCAGAATGAAAATCTACGGTCATTCACCATCTGAGGAATTAAGTACATTTTCTTCCATCATTGCCTTTCAAAGGATTTCATTAAGCCCATCCAAGAATGACTTCCATCAGAAAAAATCTCTCACTTTGCAAACCAGACTTGTTCTGTATCTCATCACTGTTTTTGATGTCTGGATCCTCAATAAGGAGTGCATTCATAACTAACGGTGTGAAGGGACAGCATCTCTGCTACCCAGTGCCACAGAACTACAGGGCAGCATGCTGCTCAGTAGGATTTTTTTTTCCAGAGGCCAGACAGAGCTAGCTAAGCTGAGAAGAGAGCGGAATATGGCACCTTGTTTTATCAATCTTGTTCGCTCAGCCTCTGAAGTTGTCCAGAAGTCTGCAACGCAGTGGTGTCTTTGAATTATTCTGACTTGATCTTAGAGAGATGCTCAGCTTTTTACTTGTGCAAGCTCCAGGCACAAGGCTGAGCATTCCCTCACTGTGGTACAGACTTTGAGCCATGGATCTTTTGCAGGTGTGTGGGACTGGGAACACTATCTTGTTAGCCTGCTTCTTTGCAGTTTGATGAATGCGTGTGATTTTTTTGTTTCTGGAAGAGTACAAGTAAGTGGACAAGTAAAAACTCATCTGAACATGATTGTCACTGCCAATTAAATTAGAGAGTATTCATCTGGAAGGTCACTCCTTGACATTAGGAAAACCATGGATGACAATCTTCTAAGATGAAGACTGGTGGAGAAACTCCCATCAGCACATGGCTAAGAAATATTTGGATACTTCAGAGCTTTCACCTAGAGGGCACAATAACATGCTCTTTTTTCTAGAAATTAGCTAACTGACCAAGGTAGATTTTCTGTCTTGTTGATAAGGGGCATTTGAATATCTCCCAAAGCCACTCCTACCAGCTACTTGCCGAGTTGTTCGGGCAGTGCTATGCTGAAACCAGCTCATATGTCAAAGCTGGCTCTCGGGAACCTGGGCACGTTTGAGCTGGCTGATGTTAAGCTAGCAGTTTGACGTTGGTTCCGATGAGATTGTGTACACATAGAAACTCGGAAGTTTACCAGAGCAGTTGTCAAACACCTAGCTACACAGCAGAGATAAAACTGTTTCTCAGTCTCACAGAAGGAAATCAAAGGTGCTCCTGCATATTGGGATGATCAAGAGTTTTTTATGTAGACAGTGGGGAGAAAAAACATGTCCTCGAACCTCCTGAGGATGGTGGCACGTTATCCAGCAGGGGGTGGAACAAGACAGCTAGTAATGGCTGACCGCTTTGCTTATGTGCATTGGTCTTAGAGTTTTAGTTCTGAGTTTCTTCTGTTCAGTGGACAGGTTTCGCTTTTGCTCAAATATCACAACATCGGAACGTTCCTCTATTGAGGCATTGCTCAGAGGCCGAGAAATCAGACCACCTGAGGCATACTTTAGCCTCTGGGAATGAATCCCAAATTGAATCTGAACGAATCATTTAACTTGTTTTTTTGGTTTATCCACTTACAAAGATGAATGACTCAAGATTTGCCTCTTTGAAAAGTAGATAGTGGAATAAAAAGAACTAGCCTTGGAGCAAAGTCCACAAAAGTACGCTCCTCAATTTGTCTGCTGGCTTGTATCTGTTTTGACTACACTGGCAGATTACTACCACACATTTGAAAATTAGCAAATGGTCAGTTTGGCCAGACTCTGACAGGCAGAGTCACTAATACTGTGGATATATTCTCATGTGCTGTAATAACTTTAAGGAATATTTGATACTACGTACACAAGGAATGCTCTGGTCAAAGTGGTGTAGGTGTATTTGTCTGTGAAATACACTCTCAGTTTCCATAGGCCACATCAGAAGCATCCAGGAGTCTTTTTAGGTTGGATTTATCTCAGGGTAGGATGATTCAGAGATGTGGATCAAGGAGCAAGAACTCTATCTCAAGGTGTTCCTCATGATGTACATTGTTGCTCACACATCATCAGCATCAACCAGGTCCTAATTCCCACCCCCACCCCCCACTGTCACTTGAAACTGGAGTCAGTTGCTCAGCAACTGGCTCCTCATTGATTCTAACAATAAGAGAATGAGCTTCATAGAGGGTTAAAACATCTATTCAAACACACATATCTTTAACAAATCGTCACAATAAAAATAAATGTTCAGCCATACTACGTAACAAATAATAACATTCTAAAACTTTTCCCCGTTCGAAATGTTATCTTTATGTGGCAAAGCAGTCAGAGTGTGAGAGAGGCAGGGTTAGTCATTTTGGTCCTTGGTATCAACTCACCAGTGGCCTTGATTAAGTGGGCCACAGATTAAGCGGCTTAGACAGACTGGCCAAGATGCCCTCAATTCCCAGCACCCATGGTAGTCCATCAGAGCTCTTCAGTCACACACACACAGCCTCGCCTCTGGTCAAAGGTCAGTTATACCCATTTGGGAAGTAGCAGAGCTAAGCAAATGTTTGTCTGATATACTCAGTTATGAGAAGGAGGGCCTGAAGGACCTAGAACTCTACAGAAAAGTTCTCAGAATGTCACTTGAATGGAACGAAGAACCACCGAAGTTACGACGCTCTGTACTGTCTTAGCGAACTGAACTAATACGATAATTCAAAGCCTGTTGTTGAAATTGCTTGGGACATGGAGAACGTTTCTTAACTCCAGGCTCCCCTGCTGAAAGTACACAGCCACTTCCAACTTTCAGCTTCTAAATCATGCATACATTCTATTAAAACAAGATTTTTATTAAGATGAACATGTTATCTGGGACAATTTCAGCTGTCAGCTACGTACCATCAATAACTGACCTGGGATTTATCAGACAATGATCTCACAAGAGGATTTTCTTAAGGGACAGTGGGTGGTTCTCAGCAGACTGCTGTGTCCTGGCCAAGCAGCTACTCTATTGCTGTGTACCCGGGCAAGTGCATTTAATAATCTTTCCCCCTTCTTCCCTTATGGCCTCTCTCCATTATGTTTGTGCTCCAAAGATTCTAGATCCAAACTGTTCTTCTTTGAGCTTATCTTTGATACTGATAAGATTAAGGTGTAGAAATATAACTTCTTCAAAAATCACCTATGTGAATTTTTGGAAAAATAATCGCTCTGGTCTCTGTATCTCAATTTTTATATTTGTAAAGCCACGAAGGGCTAAAGAACTCAATGGAGCCTCCCTTTCCATGGTTCCTGCTTCAGTGGGGGCCCACGAGTTACTGTCTGCGTGTCTGGTACCTTGCCTGCAGTTAGAAAGCACTTACTTACATTCATTGAATTCCCTGTAACATTAGTTTTATCCAGGCCCTCACATTCATCAGCACTGACAGCATTGGTATCAGGAGGCTGGATGACTGAGTGGGGTCTTTCTTTGTACATCCTTGCTGTAGCCCATGTCTGATATTCAGATCACAGACAAATGGTTCAGTGGTCATGGTCGGCACCGCTCAACATACAGTACCACTAAACCAGCTTTATACGGTTAAAGTTACTTAGAACAAGAACACATCTAGGACGCAGACTGATGGTACCCTGTCTATCATGTTCAAGGTCCTGGGTTGGATTCCAAGTTGTTGTATTCACACACAACCCCTAAATTTCTGGGTGTGGGAGGAAGTCAGGACAACCAGCCTCTGACTGTGTCTTCCCAGGATCAACGTGACCCTCAGAACAGCTGATGAAACCAAAGATCTAGCAATGCGCAGGCCACCAGGGGTTTGTGATTTCCTTTTCTCCTCTGCTACTTAATTAGTTATTTTCAGACATCCTTGGGGGCTTTACAGTGAAATTCATTCACATAGCTGACGGTGTTCTCTGTTCGAAGTAGAAAAAAAAGAGAGAGAGAATATTCTAACAAAAGAAATATGCTAGCCAGATCCAACTAAATGAGGCCAACCAAGAAGGGCAGAGGTATGAATGGCACCACCCATAGAGGAAGCTCAGCTGTCCCTCTTCTCTGTCCACTGCGCTTGAGTCTACAAGCCTGGAGACTGGGAGAACCAACAAGCTCTGCCTGCCTTTCTAATAAGGTAGCATCTTGAAAGCAGCTACACAGGTTTACACTTTGAAATAGCCTTGAAAAACTGAAAAAAAAAAAGTACGGTAAGCTGGTGGCTGCATTTCCAAACCATTGGAGCAGCAGGTTTAGGGTACAACTGATGGTAAAAATAGCCATAAACAAACAAAATCTTCCACAACCATTGTTGATGAGATCAAATTTAAAAAGACCCTCTGGATAATTAACTAGCTTTGGGGATCTTCTGATCTTTGGGTACTTTATCTTTCCCAGTGCAAACAGTCCAGATTTATATTTAGTAAGATCTAGTGGGCACATTGAGATTAAAGCTCTGGAATCAGAACCTGCCCTGGATAATCTTGGCATTAATATCCCTTAGCTGCAACCAGATGAACTAAGTGCTCAACAATAGCCAGGCCTTTCAATCATGACAATAACTGACGTAATTCTGTCAGTTATCAGTCTCAGTGTCCTGTGCTCTTTAAAGTGACAGGGCACAGCCATGGTGTGGTTTAAAGTGACAGAGTACAGCCATGGTGTGCTTTGCATGCCCGTGAAATTATCATTGAATTTTAAAGTGTTTTAAAAATAGCTTATACTTTTAATTTTCTTATTCTCTATAGAGTTAATGATTCATATTTTAAAATATTTACCCTTATCTATCTGAATGATTGACATTCATAGGGAGTAAGATGGGCCACAGTTGGTATTGTGTTTGGATCTCAATGGTCTTCTTTCACTAGATTGTATCTGGGAATGAGCTAGCTTTTTGAGAAGAACAGTGAAGCTTCAGGACCATGTGGTACCCAAGTACAAGGACTGTGTGTTTCTTTGCTGCACTTCTTTTTAGACTTGATTGTTTCTTCCCAAAGAGGGGCAGTGCACTGACGATTGAACTGTAGCAATGGTTTTTAAAAGTTATTTACAACACTGTAAGCAATCTAGATGAGATTTCTGGAAAGGGATGAGCCGCCCCTCTGGAACATATAACAAATGTGCTCCACAGGCACTTGGAAAGAGGAAAGAAACTCTTATTAAAATTTAACATCAACTTGGCCAGACTTAGGGTTGAACTGGAAGAACAAAGTGCTACTCAGTGTAAAAGCCTGAGATGGAATTTCTACTGATACAGCTGAAAGAATGAGAACAATGGCCAACTGATCTCAAATTCCAAAGGTTATTTAGGACCACATCTTGCCACTGCATAAAGGCTTTTCTTTTTCAAATGCTCAATGTATAGGCGCACAGACTTGGTTTCAGTAGAACAGAGAATAGTTTCTATAGCTGTCTCAAAGAAAGCAAGCGTGTCTAGGTGGTGTTGGTGGGGCTGTCACAGAAAGGAGCTGACGTGACTAATGGCCAGCCTGGCCAAAGCTCTAGCTTGTCTTCCACACCAACTCTTGTGCTTCTCAAATGGTCACACTTGGTAGGGTATATAACTTGCAAACACTCTTCTTCCCTTTTCTTCATAGTCCCCAGGCTTTTAAATGACACCCAATGCCTCTTTGTTCTGAGAGAGTGCCCAGCCTAGAGACTGCGGAAGGCCTAAGCTAGAAGGCCTTTGTAGAATCTGCCACAATTTCACTCATGCCAACAGATGCAATGCCACCCACACCGTGGGCTTCCTTTGTGACAGAAAAGAGGCACTGTAGCATATGCTGCTCTACCCAGCTAGATCACCCTCCTGTAGAACAACAGGATGGACAGGTGGCAATTTGATAAGAGGCATTTCCTATAGAATTCATCATGAAGTAAGTCATCATGATTTTTTCAGTTTGTCAGGAAATATCAAAAGTTACCCAGAGCCTTGAACACATCAAGTACAGATGCAAACACATACAAGCAAAGCGAACCCATAATTGTTCCTAACAGATTATTAAATCCAATGCTAGTAGGGAAACAGGAAGTGTGTGAGTGAGTGAGTGAGTGTGTGTGTGTGTGTGTGTGTGTGTGTGTATGTATGACAGAGGGGGGGAAGGGAGAGGGAGGAAGGTATGGAGAGAGAGGAGAGAGAGAGAAAGAGAAAGAGAGAGAGAGAAAAGGAGGATATGCAATCTGCAAACCACAGTTTTTTGTTTTTGAAGAGTCTGATCCCCCTGGCAAAAGAGATCCTGCTGCAGTTGGCCAGAGCTCTCTGGTTATGAGGACTGAATTGGCATAGAGCTGAAGAGACGAGAGCCATGGTCCTCATCCATATGGGAGTCAGTTTATTATTAAAATACAAACTCAGAACTATTTCAAGCCATTCTCTGTGCAGCATACTTCCAAATGCATTATTACCTTTACCAATCAACTCTAATTCACGTGGCTTCAATGCACCTGTCCTATGTTTGTTAAGACCAGTCAAAGAGCAGTGCAAAAGAGAAAGAGAAGATATCTTTTCCTGTGAGTGGCACACAAGCTTTGCCAGGTTGTCTCTGGGGTTCTATTCTGGAGACTATTCAATTTGGTTTGGGGGCACTTTTAAACAGCCATTTGGCACTTTCCACCTGGAGTTCTTAGGCACAGTGTGACAGAGTGAGCTTGGTGAGCCCTTCGCCATGCATTCGATAGAGCAGCTGAAACTCAGCAGGCAGCTGGTGAGACTCCTGCCACTTGGTGGTAAATTTGGTTCCTTTTTTGTCATAGTAATGGTATGGAAGATCCTCCCTGGTGTTGGGGTCAAATCCGAAAGGCCAGAATCCATACAAGTGGATCTCTTCACATATCGCAGATGCAAGAGTGTACATCAGAATACCTGTGCTCAGCCGTTTGGGTGACAAGTGTTTGTTTTTCCAGTACCTGGAGAACAATAAGTACATAGAGATTCAGTGGCTGATACTGAATGTTTCAGGGAGATAAGTCAACAGGCAGGGCTGGGAGCTAGCTAGATTTTTCTAGACTGTTTAGGTTTCATGGATAGATACACTTTCCAGCCCCATTACGTTGGCCTGTTTTTCCTTCCGGATGAGATTTAAAATGTCATAAAAATGGAGCAGAAAGAAGAAAAATGATAAAGCAAAACTATTTTGGACTGGTTGATAAATGACGTAGGTTCAAACTGAGGCTCTGCCCATTTTTAGTAGTAACTTTAGACAAACAAGCTCTGTGTATTCAGCTGTTACACTTTGGGGTCTCCTGTTATCTCTGACATTCTCGGGAACGGCACCAGTTTATGTATGTTACCCTTGTTACAGTTATTCACCACACCCATTTTCTCAAAGGTCCCAGTTTGGACTATAAACAACACGATTACCCTTCCTTTTGGAGACACACCAATTTACTAGACTATGAGTACTCCTTCAGTGGAAGCTCAACTAAAGAGATCTTAAATTTGGAAGATTTTAGGAAGCAACAGGAAGGGAATCTCTATTACAGCATGCACCTGTGGGTACCAGGCCTTCCAGAACCCACTTGAACTTAACAGATCTGTCCTCTGGTGTGATCCCGGGGTTCCTTACATAGGAGGGCATGGGAGTTGAGGCAATGAGCAGATGAGTTAAAGAAAAAAAGTTTTACAGTTACTCTTTTTTAAATGCCCTGGATAATTGTCTCATTCTGGCTGCTTATTACAGTCTTCTAAAAGGTTGTAAAACACCAAGTGCTTGGGCCTTGCCTCCCTCACCTCATTAGATTCTTTCAAGTACATCCCAGGTAGTAGTGCTGTTCTTCAAAACTGATTCTGATAAACAGCCAGGACTGAATGCTACTGGATTATATGAAAATGTCGCATCTTTAGCTAAACTCCTTATCAAGCCATAAAGGACAGCAATGAGCTCCTTAAATACTCAAATATCTAATTATAAAAGCAGATCATGCCATTTATGATTTATCCAAGTGGGTTCCAAATGCTGCAAATCTATAAACACCTAACCATTAATCAAAAAGGGCACTGTAAAGTCAATTGTGATTTTTTTTTTTCTTTTTAAAATTACTAATTCCTTTAAAAATTGCTTTGTATAACTTAGCCACTGGTATTACAGGAATATACCTATTTATACAAGGGAAATTCTTGATTTATGGTGATTTCCATGACTATGCATTAAGAAGGGGACAGAAAATAAAAAGGGATGAGTGATGAAAAGTCTTCTCATCTGGCACTTGGTCACCAGTTAGTGATAAACTGAACTTTTTAACTAGAATGATTCTTTCATTCATTACAAAGATAAGAGTTTGTCCTCAAGAACTAAGCCAACAACTAGTGAGCTGGGTGGCTCCCATCCCCAAGAGATTACAATATTGATTTGCCATCTGGTGGGGTATGAGTTAAATGTAATAAAATATACACACCTGTTGACATGTTGCATTATATTTCCAGGCCAAGCCAACTGGACTTTTAACTGACCTCTGTGTTCAACAAAAAAGTCAACTAACGTTCTGGTTACAGTTGCAGAAGTGTGGAAGAAAAACGCAGGGATCCAGAGAATGGCCCCATCGAGCTTTTTTAAACTGAGGAAGAAGTTGTTACGGTCTTGGATGGTTAAAAGATTGTTGTAATATTTTTCCAGGATGCTGGGGTTGAAGGTTGTAAGGTTGGTTTTCCTTCCAACATCTTTTTGGAAAGCTTCCGTTGGGGCAAAGTTGCATCGAAAAACAAAATCTGATTTATCTATTTCTTGTCCGCACTGACTCCCTGTCAAGATTCCACTGTTTCCAACCACAGCACAAATATTATAACGCTTATTCATAATGGGTGACACATCTGGAAGCAGGGACCGGAAGTTATTGCTAATGGAGAAAACATATTTATGGCTGGAATAATCATAATGCATCAGTTGTCCGATCCGAACACTATTCTTGGTCAAAGAAAAATTTTTTATTACATCGACATGCTGAAGAATTTCTTGCCTAAAATAAAAAAAGATTCATTAAATACTTTCCATTCAAGAGAACCAAGTTTTCATTTTATGCTTCCATTTTGCTCAGACAAGAATCTTAAGCACATTCAATTCAAGTGAAAGTACACATTCATATTTGTGGGCTCCAAAGGGATGCCTGCTTTGTAACGCACAGGCATGACAATGTATCTCAGTCAAGTTCGGAATGTAACCTTTGGATGCTAGTAAATTCAGTGCACAGTTTTGGCTACTATTTCTTGGTTTTCTGGTCTATTAGAAGAGTGTATTTGATTAGGGGGGAGGCAGATGTCAAGCATTGTTAGAAAATACAGGGAGACAATTTACACAGGCCTCAAAGAGCTCACATTAACTCACAAACATTGGTCACTTAGAGTTTGTAACTAGGGACTACTTGTTTGCTATTGGACTGTGCTGGTCAAGAAATATCAAAAACTGCAGGTGTCCAAATAAAAACTAAATAGATATGGGTCAGTACATGACACAGTACTATCTATTATTAAAATGTAAAAATGGAAAGAGCAGTGGGCGTGGTTAAATAGTTAATAGAAATGAGACGATAATCTCATTAAAGCCTGCGGAATAATGAAGCATAATTTTTTTTTCTGTTCCATTGTATGGAATCACAATTTAGCAGGATATAGGTAATCCTTCAGAAAAAAAAAATGCCTTTGAAATCTGAAAAAAAAAAAAAACAAGGTAAGAGAAAAGTGATGCTTAGAATTGACTTCAGTTTGATTTCACATTGAGCTTTCTGTGAAATTGTCTCCTTTAGAGTCTCAGGCACTTAAAATAGTTAAGAGACAAGTTATATGCAACTTTGCTGCAGGTTCCCCAGTGACAAGAAAGCCAATTGAAACACCCATGCCTTCTGTTTAAACAACAGCAGGGTGCAAAGAAATATTCTCAAATTCCACTACAGTGTAGGCTGGCGCAGTCACTTCAGTTTTCAGCACAATTCTTAGAGCAGTGATGAGGCAACTTAAAGTGATACTGTTAAGATTAATCACAGATTTCCCGAGAAATGGATTGAACAGCAGGAAGTTTTGAGAAGGAAGTGTTCTTTTGATAGACCACTAGAAATACGTGACCCAGTGCAGGAAAATCCTGTAATCAAGTTACAGATGTGTTCAGTGTGTTTAGAGGACTGGTATACAGCATTCTACCACGAAAACTGTACTGTCTGCAAAATGAAAATTTTCTAAGGCTAACACTGAAAAGCACCTCCATGGTTTAGAATTAATGGCCACAAACTAGCTTAAAATTAAGCTACTTTAAAAATTGTAGCCATCATCCTATGATACCAATTAAAAATAACCCACAATATTTTTCAGACACCATGCGTTTTTGTTTTGATTCTGCCAGTAGATTATAATTTCTTTTTCTTTTTTTTAAGTACGATGACAGTAATGCTAGAGCAAAAACACAGCTCCCTTACTGGTTTGTAAAGTAAATATTCACAGGCCTAATGAATACACTAGATGGCTCACACTGCATTTAGTGGCATAACAATCCTACTGAGAAGGGGGTGTCTATGGCTCTGAGACCAAAATCACTGAAACTTAATTTCCTTCTTCTCCTCCCACCTAAAAACGAAACCAAACAATAAAGACAAACCTTCCTCACGTGTAAAAACAGGCTACCACAATTAATAAGAGTGAAGTTAGTTTTTTAAAAGCCGCAAACGCTTAGTAAAAACAAACAGACAAAACCAAAACAAAATTAAGTTTATATATATATATATCCACATCTTCACTAGTGATGTGATATTTTCCGTGTTTCAATAAAGTTATATAATTACATTATGAAACCTTTTCTTTTTAGTAGACAACTTTGATGCAGCCCAGACTTTACATCATGCTGCTCAGTGAAGGCCAAATTACAAAGGGTACTGACCTTCCTGATTCTTCCTTTTTAGAGGGTGCTTCAAGCCTTTGAGAGGGATGGCTACTCATCACCTCCTTTCGATTTTAGACCAGGAGGAAAAAGCCCTTACACTCGAAGGTGGGGTGAAATGAGTTGTGTCTGTGTGTGTGTGGTGGTAGCTTTGGATTTGCTTTTGTACTGCTTGTTTTATTGAGTTTCGAAATGAAAAACAACAATAAAAACCTCTCTTCCTATCCTACCTTTGACGTAAAAACGCTGTCCGATTAAATGTCCACTTAGAAGGTTTTTCTTGGAGTTCGTGGGTGAGAGAATTCGTAATGGGCACAAATGACGGGTCTAGAAACTTCAGCGCAAACTGTGACCTGAAGAGGAGCATGAGTTCAGACAGGTGCTGGCCTCAGGGGGGAGAACTCAGGGAGCAGAGCGACAGCTCCAGCGACAACCGGAGGGGGCAGCTGGCACGCGGGCAGGCCCACCCAACAGCCCCTCTCCTTTGGCACATTCTCTGCTCCTGCACGTACCCGTTGGAAGGCAAGAAAGGGGGAAACTTTCCCCCCATTGTCTAGCCCTCCCGGTGCAGGAGAGACAGTAAGAAAGATGGCGCTCACGCCGACAGCGAGAGTTGGAGCCCGGCGCAGGGCTGCAGTCCGCGGCGCGTCAGGGACTACGAGTCAGCACCGCGGACAGCAACCGCCTCCCAGCCGGACCCAGCCACCCCCCAAGCCCCAAGAATTGATTTTTGGAGAAAGGGCAGAGGAAATTCGAGACTCTGGAGAAAGGGGTGGGGGTGGGGGGAGGCTCCGGGCTTAACCTTTTCCTTCCCGAGCCCAAGTCTGATCTCCCCCTCGGCCTTTAGCTGGAGACCCCCAGAGGCCGCCTGCAGCCAAGCTCTCCTGCCCAGGCCTGGCTTTTCCAGCTTTGCCCACAGGGTGCAGCTCCTGGCTGCCACCCGCCCGGCAGCAGGCGGTGCGGGGACAGCTCCTGGCCCGCACAGGTAGGGGTGGGGCTCCGGTTTAGCTGTGCGGGGCTGCGCCCCGCGGTGACTTCGATCGGGCAAGGGTGGGCGGCCCTCGGCCCAAGGCTTGCTTCCCGCAGGGGCTGAGGAATTGCAGAAATCCAGGAGAGGAGGGGGCGGGTGGCAGCGGGGGAAGGGTCGAGGAAGGACCCCCAGGGACTTCAAGAGAATAAACCTGCGCATCGCTAGAGGAGAACGGGGAGGAGGGGAGGGGTGGCGGAGCAGTCGGCGCCTGCGCCATTAGACCGCCTCAGCCAGGCCTGCGGAGTCCGCCGCCAGTGCTCGGCCAGGGCGCCCACCTCACGCCTTTGCCCATCTCTGGGTTCAACGCCCCCTCCCGCCGTCCAAACACCGCCTCCCGCTCTTAGCACCCACACCCCAGTTTTGAGATGGGGGAGGGGATGCAGAGGAAGACTAGAAGAAATTCAATCACATCGATTAGGACAAAGGCTTTTAGGGACTTTGGGATAAAAAAAAAAAAATAAAGTGGAGAAGGAAGGGAGAGGCAGAAAAAAGGAGTGAAAGGTCCACGCAGTTACCGAGAAGCCTTCCCTGACGGTCCCCCAACACACCATCGACCCGAGGTACCCGAGGGCGCTCAGACAGAGGCCCACACTCACCGGAATCCCGCGTGGAACATGTACATTCGGGGCGCCCCCGGGCTGGCGTACTTGGGAGTGGTGAAGATGTTCTCCTTTTTCAGGGACACGTAGCTGATGAGCGATAAAATCAGCAGGGCCACGCTGAGCATGACCAGCCCTAGCACACTGGCGACTCGGGCCATTTTGCAATTTCTCATCCCGGGCTAAGGCTGGGTTTAGGGAAACCGGGGAAATCGGTCCATTGAGCGGCCAGCAGCCCGCTAGCGTGTGAGTGTGTGTGTGTGCGTGCGTGTGTGCTCGCGGGCGCGTGTGAGTGTGTGTGTGGCGGGGGAGGGGGGACCCAGGCAGTTGAGTCGCGGAAGTGGGGAGCGACCTGGAGCCCCGGGGGGGGGGGGGAAGCGGGAGCCGCACCCCCACCCCACCTCGGGGGCAGGGGCGAGCCTGGCCAGGAGCCGAGCAGGAAGATGGAGGGTCTGCGCGGCGGCGTGGCTGGCGACGGAGCACACGGAGCAGTGCGTCCCCGGCTGCCGGCTCAGGCTCCCCCGCGCGTTTCCAGCGAGGTTGCCATCTCCGCCGCCGCCTGCAAGATAAATGTGATTGCAATAGTGTTACACTTCGATCTAGGCACAGGATTTAATTAATGAACTCTAATCTCCTAAATAACCAGGAGGAGGGGTGCGGGGGAGGGAGGGCAGGAGGGGAAGTGGCGGGGTGGGGGGTGGGGGACGGGTAGGAGGCTGAGGCTGGAGCCCACCCCAAGGGCCTTCAGGACCCGCTATGGGTACAGCCGAGTAGGTGGCTGTCAGGAGACAGATGCCCAAACTTAGTTTAATGAACCATTCATTACTTTATAAAATACATCACGAAATAGGACGATAAATAACCTGATTTGCTACCGTGGAGGGTAAACACCAGATGGGTACTTCTCAGAGATGCAAGGAGAATGGTGTTTAGCAAGGCAAACATTTAAAAGCTTTCTTATCTCCATCAGGCTTCCTTCGCTCTGAGCCCCACAGGCAGCACCTGCTGCAGCCTCTCTCTACAAGGAAGATCCAAATGGCAGCTGGGCCAGCCTTCAGAGACATTCTGGAGAATATTCGAAGTTGTCTCGTCGTGTGCTCCTTACTTACAGACTTATCCCTAAAGGTTGGGTATAAGGTGATCTGTAAGTGTGGAAGGCGTGACTGTGTCCCTCACGTCCCTCTCAGTGGTTGGCTTATGGATCCCAGTATCAGGCTTGGAACAGTTAGACCTGATTGATACTCTTTTGCTCACTCCTTAGGCCAACCTTCTGGCCGGGAGAGTTCTGGCCTAAGGTTCCCAGAAGCCAGACCCGTTATAAAGGCACAAAATGTTTTGTTTTGTTTTGTTCTGTTCTGTTTTGTTTTGTTTTGTTTTGCAGGACTTAAGACCTAGGTAAGAGGGGCTTGACTGGAGGGTGGTAGGAAGATACATTTTGAATCGCTTGACCATTTTGTCTCCTTACACGCACATGCTGTCTATCTTAATATATCCATTAGAAATGCAAGTTGCCCTATTTCAGACACGCTCTGAGGAAACTCACTTGTTTCTTTAGCTTTGCTCTTTGCAGTTAGATTATGTTCTTTTCCTCTCTGCCCTCACCCCATGGTTTGGTCGGTAAGCACCACTAAAAGAAGATCAAGGTGAGAAGTTGGCCTTTGAGAGCCTTTTCCATCCAAGGGTGGTGACACATGTCTGTAATCCCAGCACTCAGAGAGGCAGGTGGATCTCCATGAGTTCTAGGTCAGTTTGATCTACAAAGCGAGTCCAGGACAGCCAAGGATACACAGGGAAACCCTTTCTCTCTGAACAAAGAAACAAACAAACAAACAAACCAAACAACAACAAAAAAAGAGAGGCTTTTCCATAAAACAAGTTGAGATTTCTCCCAAAGACTTCTTGCCTTTAAGAAGGTGGGAGCACCTAATGGTATGCTTTGCCTTCGGGACTGGGACTGAAAATTCACCAAAAAGGAGGCCTCTTGAGCTGTGAACTCCTAAAGGACAAGGACCATATCCTCTGTAGTACTGTCTCCTCTTGAGGGAACGCTAGTTAAATGTTGAAGTCCAGGCAACGTCCCTCACCGCGTACGTGTCTGGCCGTAATCAGCCACACACAGGATACTTCTGTTGCCAGTGACGAAGGGGACCACCTAGTACGAGGATGAGGGTCAAGAAGTCACAGATAATCTTTTTCTCATGGGGGTGTTTTGTTTGTTTGTTTTCTTCCTTAAAGAGATTCAGGGGCTTGGAAGATGGCTCTGTTGGCAAAGCACCCGCCATGCAAGCGTGAGGGACTGAGTCTAGATCTCTACTGGTCACACAAAAGCTAGGTACCGCCCTGCTAAGTAGGAAGGGAAGGGAAACAAGGAGGCAGGTGGGTCCCTGGAGCTCACTGGCCAGGTGTTTTTTAGCCAATGGGTTAATTCTGGGTTTAGTGGGAGAGCCCGTCTCAAAACCTAAAATGGTAAGTGATTGAAGATGACACCTGAGGTCAACCTCCGGAACTGATACACATGGACAGTACACGTATGAGCACTCACAGGCACGTGTGCGTATACCCACGTAACCGTATGTACCCACACATGCAACTGTAGAAGAGTTCTGTGTGCTTGATGTGTGCAAGTTTTGTGTTGTTATGGTCGGAATGCCCAACAGAGACCACTAGAGGAAAAAGAGGCCCACTGGGGCTCACTGCTTAGGTTTCCTTCCACTGTGGTGAGCAGGTTTATGGCCTTCGAGGTGTTTTGCTTCCCTGCAAATCAGGAATCCAAGAACAGTGAGATGAGAGACTGTCTGCAACCTTCAGTTCCTGCCCTCATTCACCTACTTCTACCAGCCAGGCCTACCTCCCAGAGGTCTCCAACCCCTTCGAACAAACCAGAGTTCGAAACCAGCCAGTGGGGGGAGGGGCCATTTCAGAGTGAGAACATAACACCTAAATAGGACGAATAAATCCTAATTCTAAATAACCACTCTAATATTTTTAGGAGAGAGAATTGTATGAGTATAAAATGCCAAAAGGACCATGTGATCTTATGACAACTATCCAGAAATTCTGTATGTTGGAAAAATGCTTATTGAATGGGCTGGGGTGTGGCATAGGTTGTCGGCTGAGGGGGAGTGGCCACAACTTACTTCCTGGGTGACTCCTGGCACCTGTGTGTTCTGTGGCATTGGCTGAGTTTCCAGCTTCTCTGTGCTTCAGGCTGCTCATTTGCAGAACCAAGATAAAACCTGCCTGGGATTGGAGTGAAATTAGACATCTCTGCCTAATTGTGACTATTGAATATGAGTGAATCAAATCAAATTGGGAAAGGTTTTAACATCGTTCACTAAGTGCCCTGTTACAGAATGCATAGGGAATGATATACCTGGGGAGAGGCAATTTCCTGCAGAAAACGGCAAAGATCAAGAGACTCCCTTTTCCTTAAAGAAACATGCCTGGAACATAGGCTAGCAATTCACCTCACTTGGATTTAAGAGCTGTTCTAGGTGCCAACTGTGGTGGCACATGCCTTTAATCCCAGAACTTGGGAAGTGGAGGCATTAGGACTTGTGTGAGTTCAAGGCCCGGGTCTACAGAGCAAGCTTCAGGACAGCCTGGACTATGTAGAAAGAGACTGTCTTAAAAAGCAACAACTAAACAGACAAATTCTAATTAATCAATTACATTTTTTTTTTACTTTGTATCCCTAATGTAGCCACCGCCTTTTTTTTTAACTTTTTAAATTACTTTTTAATTTTTTTTATAATTTGATTTTTATTTTATGTACATTTAGTGTGAATGTGTCAGATCCCTTAAAATTGGCATTACAGACAGTTGTGAGCTGCCATGTGGGTGCTGAGAATTGAACCTGGGTCCTTTGGAAGAGCAAACAGCGCTCTTAACCACTGAGCCACCTCTCCATTTCTAAAACTTGTTCTAGAGGCTGGAGAGATGGCTCAGCAGTTAAGAACACTTGTTGCTTTCCTCGAGGACACACATTTTACTTCTAGCATCCACATGGCTGCTCACAACTATCTGTAATTCTAGTCCAGGGTACCTCCTCTGGTTTCTAGCAGGCACTGCATGCAGGTAGTTTACAGCTGTCCGTGCAGATAAACACTCAATCCACAAAGTTATTCTGAGCAGAGCTCTATGATCCTTCTAACCGTGATGGTGGTAATTCAGAGAACAACTGCAGCTCCTGAATACAGGATTTTTCAGGCCTGGGATTGGAGCTCTTTAGTAAGTTAAAAATAATCAAGACTTCAAATAGTTCCTATCAAAGTTTCAAAATTTTATTTTGGAAACATTCTCTGTTTAGAAGAAAAGGGGCAAAAAGAAGAAATAAAGCCTACTTTGGTTTTAAACTTTTCTAGGGGAGCTGTTACACTGGTCAGAGTATTTCCTTCCTCTTGTCCACATTTTGCAAACATGATTTTGTTACACCATGTGTCTTCACCCAGAGTGAATTCCAGGCACCAAGTCATTGGAAAGCTTTGAAAAGAGGGTGCTTTTTATTATAAATACCAGCATTCCTTCCTTCCTTCCTTCCTTCTTTCCTTCCTTCCTTCCTTCCTTCCTTCCTTCCTTCCTTCCTTTCTTCCTTCCTTTATGTTTCCTTTCCTCAGTTCACTAAATGACATGCATAGTTTATTCATAGTAATGCTGAGCAAGATGACTTCATGGTGCTGACTGCCTTTTGGGAAAGGATGGACACTTGAGGAAGTGCTGTGTGAAAAGCCAGGCAACAGGGAGCTCATCTGAGAATGGGGCTCTCACTGATCTGTGTGCAATGTCCATGGAGGACAGAAGGGGGCATCAGATTCCCTGGGACTGGTGTTACACCACTTGTAAGCTGTCACATGGGTGCTAGGAGTCAAACCTTAGACCTCTGGAAGAGCAGCCTGTGCTCTTAATTACTGAGCCACCTCTTGAGCCCCTTTGGTTGGTCCTTCAAGTATAAACAGAACTAACCAGTGTAGGAGTTTTAAAATGGGACCCCTCCCAGCTGGGTGTGATGGCTCCCACCTTTAATCCACCAGAGGTGGAGGCTGAGGCATCTCTATGAGTTTGAGGCTAGCCTGGTCTACATATTGAACTCCAGGCCAGCCACAGGAGGCAGGAAGAAATTGTAGGTAGAGAGATGTGAGGAAGGAAGGAAAGAGTATAATAGGTTTTGAGACAGAAAGAGAGTTACTGTTTACTAGTAAGAGGTAACTCATAAGAGAGTTACCTCAAAAGAAGAGCCTAGAGAAAGTTAAATCAGATTGCGGATGGCTTAGGGGTCACACTGGCTTGGCAGGTATTCTTTGTAGGGCAGAGCTGCTCAGAAGTGTGTGGAGTTTGCACACAACAATGACTGTAGTTTTCTCTGACTGGCTGGAGAAGCAGCTGGAAACAGGTAGATATCGCTGCCTATATAGATACCCCCAAATGTGCTCAGTGGCTTTCCAGCCTGTCGACATAGCAAAAGGCTCAGTGTTTTTTTTTTTTTTTTTGTTCCTTTTGTGACAGGGTTTCTCTGTGTAGCCTTGGCTGTCCTGGACTCACTTTGTAGATCAGGCTGTCCTCGAACTCAGAGATCCAGCTGCCTCTCCCTCTCTGAGTGCTGGGATTACAGTTGTGTGCCACAATGCATGGTTGACTCAGTGTATTTTTGTTTGCTGGTGAACAAGAACATATTTCTGTTGTGAAATACTCCTGAATGAGCATTGAGGAGATGACTTCCAGGATGATGAGTGAGCCTACCTGGATGTCACAGAGATCATGGTGAAGGAGACTCAGGTAGATACCTGGGAAACTGGTCTCTGTAACATGTGACTGGAACTCTTTTTGCATGCTACTGACTGACCTCATGGTTTGTAATAAATCTAGCAGTGACCATGGAGGAAGGTTCTTGGTATCCTCTGGTTTTCATCTCTAATTTTCCAATATAGAAGATAAGCACTGTATGAATTCATTGGTAGGAAAAGTTATTGAGGTCAGAGAAAGTGTCACAAAAGCTTGGAAAGATGCATGGGGTTCTCAGAGATACGGATGGAGTGGGCAGCACAGTCATGAACAGCTGGGCTGAGCTAAAGGAAAGCAAAGGTGTGGGGGGAGACAAGGAGTCTCTTTAGGGTGAACTGAAAACAGCTAAGATATGCAGAACTCTAAAGCACCAACCGCTTTTTCTTCGTTGTGTTTAAATGCTGAGAAAGGTATAACTGTCTTTACCTCGTGGGTGAAAAAAGAGGTGGATGTGGTGGCGCATTCCCATGATCTCTTCCCTTGGGAGGCTTAGGCAGGAGGGTTATGGGCTTGAGCTCTAAAGGAAGATGCTATGCCGACACAGACAAGACCAGAGCTTAAAGATTTGCTCAAGGTGAACCCCTCTGGATGTGAAGCCCACCCTTTCTGCTAGGCCACACAGTTTATAAGTAAGTGCTAGGACAGTGGAACATTGGAGATTTGAGCAGTCCAGGGAAGCTGGAAATAGGAATTAATTCTTTCTATGACTACCCATAATAATGAAGATTATGGTTCTGGTGATTCACCTAACAGTTCTGTCTCACTGACTATGTGGGGTATGGTACTAGGCATTTCCATTACTGACCTTGTTCAATGTCTGTTCATTCCTTTGAGGACACACAGAAGATTCCTGATTGACCCTGTGTAGTTGAATATAAATATTTATTATTGATTTATCTTTTAGTTAAACAGTGGTTATTCCTAAACCACCCGTATACCCAAATCACCACACAGAGAGAGACTAGGATTTATTTAGTTAACCTAGAGCACAATGCTGGGCAATAGTTACTCCATCCTAAACCTCCAAGCCCGCATAGTTTCCTCCCATTTAGATTTCCCACCTTATACTTGTTTTTAATCATATCTTAGGTCTGGTTCATCTCTCCTGGTGCTTCCAAGTCCTCTCCTCCCATCTCTGCTCTCCAACTCCTCCCACTCACTTCCTTCTCCTCCCCTCCAGACCACGATATCCCACCCTATTCTCTCCATTGCTCAGCACTGGCTGATTGTTTAATGACAATACAGAAAACAAGTGGTGGCATGTTTACACAAACTTGAGACAGGTGATGCATAGAATAAACATCACAATGCAATGTCTGGATTGAAACCAGATAGTGGGGTAGAGAAATCAACATTTGAATGAACAAGGGTAAATTGTATACATTCCACATACCAACAACCCTGCTCAGCTTGTAGGTTTCAGCTTTATGATGGCATGGGAGTGATATGGATTCAAGTTCTGGTATATTGAGTTCTGGTTTGTTTCTGAGGCTGGCCTTCCTTTGGGTTGAGTGGGAGTCATAGCTCCTAGACAGACACACAGTCATAGGGAAACAGGTGAGACATTCAATAAATCACAGGAGGCAGTCAATACTTCATTCTAAAATAAGCTTCATGTTGGTTGATTTTGCCTTAATGGAGGCACTCTGAGTGGTTTTGACGTAGCCTAGACTAGGCTATGATGCCCAGTCAGTTATGTGTCTGAACACTTTAAATACATTTAACTCCCTGATAGCTTCATTTTATAATGAGTTTATAGGAATGTAATCCTATTATACGCCTGTAGCTTCTGTAATGGCTTTCAACATTTTAAGAAGGAAGATCCAAAGCTCAGAGAGTCCAGAAACTTGGTAGTTAGTTTGCTCCAGGGGGATGTGTTTCTAGTTGGTTGACTTGGGATTCCAGGACCCACAGGAGGAGAGTAAACTGCCTTGGTTACAGCATCTCCAGGCTCTTAAGGGAAGATGTATACAGTAGCAGCTCTGGGAAGGCGAAGGCAGTCAAGAGAAGACCAAAATGCTCCCTCTGAAGCCTTCTCTAGGACTTGGAGAAGGCAAAGTGAGGCTGGAGCACGGGCCAACTATCCTGGGATGTTGGCTGGAAACATTATCTTCCATTCATTCACACAGCCAGTGTTAACACAACTCCCCAGGCTCACAGCTCAGTGTAGAAAGCAACTGGGAGCCCTCTGCCTGCTTGCCTGCCTGCCTGCCTGCCTGAGGGCCAGGCCAGGGAAAATGCTGGTCTCTTCGACTTAGAGGTAGGTCACAGCTCCCCTGGAATGCAGGAGCTGTCTGAGTTGCCGAAGAAGCCATGGGTAATGAAATTAAGTAACTACACTAAATTAGGTTAACATTAATACCCGCACATGTATACAGCAAAGAAAGGACAGACAGTGAACAGGAAAGCTCCCTCCCACTGTCAGGGTCTCGGTGATCTCCTTGGGGACAGCCAGCCAGCCACTGGCTGTCTAGATGTATTCTATACAACCATCCCAGGCATGTGGGATGTGTCTAATTTACTCAGGTAAATGCTGAGATCCACTTAAAATGATTCTCGTTTCAAGGCTTTTTTTTGTCTGTGTCTCTACAAAGACCTTTTACATGGCTTTTAACATTTCAGATGTTTTCAGCAATTACGTTTTTCTGGGAGCTGAAGAATTGCTCATTTTGTGCCTCTCTGGATAAATGCTTCCCTTAAAGCTCAGAAGGGTCTCTGTGAAAGGAATACAAGTACTTCACTTGAATAAATAAAATATATTTGGAATGCTGTCTTAAGGCTGCATTTTTTTTCTTTCTAGTTCCTGGGAAATGATTTGGAAGGGGCTATTATGTTCCATTGTGTTCATCTCCCAGGCCCTTGCGTAGAGTTTCGACTTCTCAAATATTTGCGGCCATTACTTTTTTTGCAAGCTAAGTTATACTTGGATAAGCTACTTGAAAAATAATCTTACAGTTAAGTCTTAAGCTATTCAGTTATTATGTCTCTTCATAACGGGCATAGAAAATCACCCACTGTTAGAGCAGTTGAAGCATTACCGAGAGACTGGGAGAGGGTGGGGTTTAAAAGGAAGTCTAATTTTACCTTTCATAGTGTGTTTTGGGGTAGGGTTGTTTTTTTCCCCCCTGCTTTGTGCTTCTGAAACTGTAATTGTCAACTGCATGTCTTTGAGAACGGGGAAAAGAAACAACCATTTTGTTTGCTTGTTATTGTAGCAGTATAAGAGTGGTAAAATTTCCATGTAATTTTGAAAAGTGCATTGCCGCTTGCTGGTTTATTGATGAGTGCTGCTTCCTCTGAGGAGACAATAGGATTGTTGGAGAGGAGCTGCTCAGCATCCCATCCTTGGGCTTGGGTAGCCATGCTAAGCACATACCTATGGCTGAGACTTCTTGTCCTCTGCTCACAGGGGACTTGGTGGTCAGAGACCACCACACTTCCTTACACCGAGATATTCAGTCTCAGTAATAGCCAGACAAATGAACTATGCCATCTTCTATTTGGTGGACTTGCCATTACATTTAAAGGAGTGCTAAAAAATATATTATTTAAAAAAAATTTCTTTCCATAGATGGGGAAAAACATCTGTGGAGGTCAGCCAGCTTTTCCAATGCCCCACAAACTATTCAACTATTTTTTTTTTGTTTACTCATTTTTGAGACAGAGTATCATGCAGTTTAGGCTGGGCTTCAACTCCCTATATACCTAACGATGACCTTGAATCCTGAGCCTCCTGCCTCTACTTCCTAAGTGCTAGAGTGACTACAAAATTTGTCCTTTTACACCGATCTTGGTTACCTCCCATGTGAGAAGCTTGAACTGCAGATACAGGAATGTGAAAGGTGCTTCTTCAGTAGGATGTTTTTCATTAGGCAATGAGCCAAGGATGGAGTGCCTAGAGAGAGACTCTGGTCACCTTCTTCATAACAAACTTTCCCTGGAAGATTCACGAACAAGACAAAGGACTCCTGAGTGGATGAAAATACCCATGAAAATCTGAGAAGTATCCACTATAGCTTTGTTTCAAAATCCTATTGCTTTATGGTCTTGTGGAGGTGGTGTAGGATGAAGGAGTGGTTGACTTTGGGGCTCTGAACTTCCCTCTGAGAAGTGCAGAGGAGGTTTGTGCAGATGAAGGATGCATTAGCACCTTCGTCCTGATCGTAACCAGAGTAGAGCACACACAGCATCAGCACCGGAGGGTGGGTGGGTGAGGGTTGGGGTAACTGATCCTCCTTCAGATGCTCACACTGGTTACCGGACACCTGTCTTAACTCCTCATTGAGACTTGATCCAAACATCCTATTTTTATTTCTAAATTTAAGTTGTTAGGAAAAAAAAAATCAAGTATTAAATATTCTGCATCTATGACAAAGAACTCCATTTGCTAATACATATTTTTAAATCTAAGGACAACATGAAACCCACAGTAAGATGTAATCCAAGCCTGAACATCTATAGTCATCTATCATTAAAGAAAACCTTTCTCTGGGGCCTCAGCAACCACCACAGACAGTGTCACTGTTCCCTGGGAGCAGGTAACTGAGAAGGCTTCTGATCTGGTTATTGTAGATCTAGTGTGGCCTCTGTGATGGGGGTGGACATCCCTGGGTACTCAGGGAGACCTCAAGGCAGTCATTGAATTCTGACGGTGACTTTGGCTCAGATCTGGGATACTCCCTTATCTCCTACCTGGGGAACTAGACTTGTAGCATTACCTGCTCTCGCGGATGTCCCTTATCCTCAGCCTTTTCCTTTCTCTATGAGTACACCATTAACTAAATGGGGACCACATAACATTAGTTTACTTTTTAAACTTTCACAACAGTAAAATCTTTGCTCTGGTTAGTTTCATGTTAGGTGGCTGGTCTCTTTAGCCATTTTAAGCAGGATTTTGGGGACTCTGGAGACTGCATCTATTATAGATTGGATGTGAGGCTAGCTGTGAAAAAGCAAGAGTTGTAAACAGCGTTAGACCTTCAGATAGTAGCTGTGAGCACTTATCAAAGGGTGCTGTCTTTGTGGAAGGGGATGCTGGCTCCTCACAGGTCTTTACAGTTGATAATCACTATCTTTAGGGCCATCTTTGGGGAAAAGAAACTGACAGCCATATAAATCTTACATTTTTATAGCACTTCAATCCTTTTTTTTTTTTTTTCAAAGTACTCTCACATCTATTATCCCATCTTGACCTCCCAAGGAAACTGTGAGTTGGGCACAGCAAGTATTTTCATCCTGATTTCACAGATAAGACACCAAAAGGTTAAATCACACAGTAAGACAGGAGACAGGCTCCACTCCATGCCAGATGTTAAGACTGCTTAGTGCCCCTTCTGAAAATCTCTCCTCTCTGTTTCTTCTCTGTTCTCTACTATTTTTTTTCCAGAATTGCTAGCTTTCAACAAGTATGTCAAACTTCCTATGATTGAATTTTACGTTGCTGAATAAAACTAACATGAATTTATTCTGTATGTCATGATGTTTTGCAATTTGTACACATTGTGGAATAGCTAACTGGTCTACCAAGCAGATGCTTCACTCACTTTCTTTAAAGTAGTCTTTAACTCCACCTGGACAGAACCTGGGCCAGCAAAAAAAAGCACATAAGCTTACATCCCAGAACCTGTTCAACTGAGTCAGATGATGGGGACAGTTCCTACGTATTTGTGTGGTTTTGGTGATTCCATTGCTCAGTGGAGATAGAAGCCCTGTTAGAAGGTCAGCAATGGCAGGCCTAATGTTAAACTTTTCCTCGGGTGATGGCCTGGGGTGATTTAACACTAATATCTTTGTTAAATTCAGTCTTCTTTTGGCTTCTAGGAAATGACACTCAGCCTCTTATCTGATGGTATTTTTCTTGTCTTATCTTCTTTTCTACCTCTTGGTATGTTCTTTTTGTTTGTTTGTTTGTTTTGTTTTTCTTCCAGATAAGATCCTTCTATGTAGTCCTGGCTGTCCTGGAGTTTGCTATGTAGATCAGGATAGCCTCGAAGTCACGTAGATCCTTCTGCTTCTTCCTGGGATTAAAGGCATGTACCACCACAACTGGCTTCTTGGTTTGTTGTTCCCCCTCTCCCAATTCATCCTTCTTCTTTCATTATGTTTTTATTGGTTTTTAATATTTTTGAGGCAGTGTCTCACGTCTCCCATGTTGGCTTTGGATTCACTGTGTAGCCAAGGATGACTTTGAACCCTGAACCTACTGCCACTACTTCTTGAGCACTGGGCTTAGAAGTACACTGGGGTTCCTAGTTTATTCTGTGCTGAGATAACACTCTGGTACATAACATCTAGGCAAACACTGTACTGATTAAGCTATATCCTCAGCCCCTCAACCTTCCTCTTTGCATTAAACAGTCACACAAAGAAAAGGGAATTAGTGAGGTGGTTGTGAAAGGCTCATTTACTTTCAAGGCCTTGGGCAGTGGAGTGTAGGCTATGTTGAACAGAAGCCATATCTTCAGGAGCTACCACAGTGTGGTGGCCTGAATGAAAATGACCCTGGGTGGCATGATTGGGGTGTGGCAGGAGGAAGTGTTGTTGAAGGAAGTGTATGACTGGGGGCAGGCTTTGAGGTTTAAGAAGCTCAAGCCATTTCAGTGTAGCTCTCTTTCTGCTTCTTTCATGTCCTGATGTAGAACTCTCAGCAGCTTTTCCAGCACCATGTCTTCCTGCATGCCAGTGTGTTTCCCACCATGAACTATGGACTAAGCCTCCTAACTGTAAGCCAGCCATCAGTTAAAAGTTGTCCTGTATAAAAGTTGCTGTGGTCATAGTGTCTCTTCACAGTAACAGATGCCATAACTAAGACATGTTGTAACAGGCACATGTTCAGTAAATGGATGATCATATTTCAGTGCTCAACTCTCACTTCTGTGAAGTCCTGACCTATACTGCAGATCTGCCTGTCCAACAGCATCTTTTGGTTCTTTTTTTCATCTCAAACCCAGGCCATTCAAAACTGATCACACCAGTTTCTTTCTTCCTAAAGCATAACTCCTTTATTTTTAAATTAAGATAAGTTCCATTTGATGTGTATGAGTGTTTTGTCTGCATGTATGTCTGTGTACCACATGTGTGCAGTGCCTTTGGAAGCCAGAAGAGAGGATTAGAGTTCCAGAGGGTTGTGAGCTGCCATAGAGGGCTGTGAACCGAACCTCAGTCCTATGGAAGAGAAGCCACTGCTCTCAAACACTGAGTCATCTCTCCAGCTCCACGGAGCTCTTTTAAATGTTGGCATCCATGTGTCTACTTCTGTGAGACTCAACTTTATCAGCTTTGATACTCCTTTTTGATTTTCCTTTCTTAAACTGGGGTCTTTCTGCTTAGCTAGCCCTCCTATACACATAGCCCCTGATAGAGTAGTGTGCTGAGTTATGGGCAGCGGCTGGGCCAGGGTGTGTTCATATACCTATTGGCCAGTTGTTGCTGTAGGCTCTAAGTTCTCTTTGGAACATGGAGGAAAGGCTTAGAAAGTACTGATTGGCAGCTGTTCCAGAATATCCACTGAATTACCTTGGGTACTAGTGACTTCCTAGATTCACACTTTCAGTCCCCATAAATCCTTTAGAGAAATTAAGTTTTTCCTAATGTTTGACCATGAGATTCTGTCTATCCATACTCATATCAATTTTCTTAAAAATATTATTTTCATCTACTTCTTTCCTCTGTGATGGCCTTTTGACCTCTTATTCTTCCTGTTGAGACAGGGGATCTCTGTAGCCCAGTCTAGCCTTCACCTGGTAATACTCCTGCTTTACCATGCACTAACATGCCTGGCTTCCATTCTTTCTCCCCCTCATCCTTTTTGAGATAGGGTCTCTCTCTATGTAGCCATGGCTGTTCTGGAACTCACAATGTAGACCTCTAACTCACAGATCCAATCTTCTGAGTGCTGGGGTTAAAGGCACATACCATTTCACCTAGTGCGTCTTCCTTTCTTATTGTACCATCTAAGCAGAATACTAATGACCAGGCTAAAATCCTTTAAAGGCATCCTAGGACATATATTTGATTATTCTTATCCCCTCACTCCATTTTATTTGCTGTCTCTTCTGCTTGGATTTCTTATCAGTTTAATATCTGGGAACCTTAGCCTTTCTTTTTGAAAAAAAAAATTTCCCTTAATATCAAGAATGGAACATAGATTAAGTTATCAAGTTGGGCCTAGGGTCAATTTTGCTGAGGGCCAATGAGTGAAAACAGTGATGACTAAGTAGAAAAAGCCACCTGACCTTTCCATGTCTGCCTCTTCAACTTTACAAGAGAACGAGTAGTAACTCTCAAAGGTAACTGAGCAGATTTAGTGGGTGAATGTGTGTAACACACTCATCACTGTGCGTGTTTAAGTGTTCATTTTGATCCACATTTCATTACTGCTATACCTAAGTAACCGCTTTCCTGCTCCTGATATCTACTGCCCTCTCTGTTTCCATCAATTGCACATCCTCCCAACACTTAAGACTTAAGGCTAAGTACTCTTTGCATCCTGAGTTTCAGGACTGGATCATTACATTGAAATTTGGCTGTCTAGAGCCATTGCGACTTGTAGCAAATACCTTAGAACAGATTGTCACTCCTGACCGGCATCTGTGATAGGTGCTATTGGCAGACTCCCCGACATGCCTCTCCTCCTCCAGCAGTTCTTAACTCATTGGCCCCACTATGACAATTCCATATTATTGAAAAATACTTTATCAGTTCTTTGAGAATTTTGAACAATGTCTTTTGATCGTATCTACCCCCTCTAATCTTTCCAGGTTCACTCCCTTCTCTACCCACTTAAGCTTGTGTCCCTTTAAAAAATTAAATCCATCAAGACAAATTTGTGCTGCCCAAATATTTGAGATATGTGAGCACGGTTGATTTAGCGGAAGCACTACTTTTAGAGAAAACTGACTCTCCCTCTCTTAGCCAATAGCTCCTCAGATGGGGATAGTACTTCAAGCCTATCTCCTTCCTCTCCATGCTGAGATTTCATCTGGCTTGGCTTGAGAATGCTGTCACAGCAACTGTGAGTTCCTCTGTGTAGTTGCCCTGCTGTGTCTAAAAGATATTCTTTTCTTGTAGCCATCCACTACCTTTGGCTTGAAAACTCGTCACACACTCTTTTCTGAGATGATTCTTGAACTTTGGGAGAAGGAGGTGCAGTATCTGTTCACAGTCTCTTATTTTTGCATCTTGGGCAGTTGTGGGAATTTGTGTCAATCAGCATCTACTGCAAATAGAAGCTTCTTTCATGAATCTGGAGAGATGTATTAATCTATGGTTATAATGATAAGTCATAGGAGTTGGTTTAATACTATTTCCACTTAAAAGAATACTAGTAATAGGATTTCCCCTATGACCTGTCTGGCTGTAGGACATTGGTCCCTATAACAGTGTCAAGTATGGCTTCCATCTTGTGGAGCAAACCTTACGACAAACTAGAATGTGTTTGGTTGCTCCCATAATACTCATGCCAATATTGTACCAGTGGACACATTTTGCCAAGCCAGTCATTACTATAGCTCCTAGAGAGCAAATTCAAGAGTGCTTTTACAGCAATCTTTCATCTTCTAGTCTCTCTTTTTCTTTTGGGATACAGACTTCGGAAACTTGGGAACTATTTCTTCTCCTTCTCCTCCTCCTCCTTCTCCTCCTCCTTCTTCATTATACTAATGTGTACAAGAGGCACCTGAAAAGTTCAGGGTACTTTGATGCATTATGGCAGAGCAAGGATCACATTAGGCACCTTTGGATTGCTGGTTCAGTACTTTGCATCAGTGTCCCTAATACCTTCCCAGGCATCCGACTTATTTATTTGTATGGGTGATTTATGTTTACCTTGTTTTTATTTTTAAGACAGGGTCTCATGCATTCCAGGCTGATCTCAAACTCCACAGTAGCTGAGGAAAGCCTTGACCTTTGAATCTCATACCTCCACCTCCCAAATGCTTAGATTATAGAAACATTCCACTTCTACTTTATACAGCACTGGGAACTGGACTCAGAGCTTCAAGCATATACCAGACAAACATCCCATCCACTGAGCTACATCTCAAGTCCCACCTCCATCTTCACAGCTAGCACTTCATTGTAAGAAAGTCCTGCGCAGAATTCCCTGAATCGACACACAGGTGGTTGCTTGTTGCTTCTTCTTTGTAGTACATGCACTTCCACTTTAAAACACTCAGAAGTAGGATCTCAGTACCCACACCAGAGATCCATCAGAGAGATGCAAATCAAAATGACCCTGAGATTTCCACCTTACACTCATCAGAATGGCAAAGGTTAAAAACTCAAGTGACAACACATGCTGGAGAGGTTGTGGAGAATTGGGAACCCTCCTCCATTGCTGGTGGGAGTGTAAACTGGTACAACCACTTTGGAAATCAATCTGGCGCTTTCTCAGACAATTAGGATTAGTGCTTCCTCAAGATCCAGCCATACCACTCCTAGGCATATATCCAAAAGATGCTCAAGTATACAACAAGGACATTTGCTCAACTATGTTTGTTATAGGTTTATTCGTAATAGCCAGAACCTGGAAATAAACCAGATGTCCATCAACTGAGGAATAGATACAGAAAGTATGGTACATCTACACAATGGAATACTACTCAGCAATTAAAAACAAGGAAATCACGAAATTTGCAGGCAAATGGTGGGATCTAGAAAAGATCATCCTGAGTGAGGTATCCCAGAAGCAGAAAGACACACACAGTATATACTCACCTATATAGACCTATAAGATAGGATAAACATACTAAAATATGTGCATCTAAAGAAGATAAACAAGATAGAGGACCCGGAATAAGATGATCAATCCTCACTTAGAAAGACAAATGGGGTGGACAGGGGAAGTAGGAGAAAACAAGTAACAGGACAGAAGCCTACCACAGAGGGCCTCTGAAAGACTCTATCTAGCAGTGTATCAAAGCAGATGCGGAGACTCATAACCAAACCTTGGGCAGAGTGCAGAGAATCATATGAAAGAAGGGGGAGTTAGTATGACCTGAAGAGGACAGGAGCTCCACAAGGACAAAATATATCAGGGCACGGGGGTCCTCTATGAGACTGTTTCCCAAACCAAGGACCATGTATGGATATAACCTAGAACTCCTGCTCAGATGTAGCCCATGGTAGCTCAGTAACCAAGTGGGTTCCCTAGTTAGGGGAACAAGAACTATTTCTGACATGAACTCAATGACTGGATCCTTTACCACCCCCTCCCTTGAGGGAGGAACAGTCTTACTAGGCCACAGAGGAGGACATGGCACCCAATCTTGGAGATACCTGATAAGCTAGGGTCAGATGGAAGGTGAGGAGGACCTCTCCTAGCAGTGGACTTGGAAAGGGGCAGGGAGGAGATGAGAGAAGGAGGCTGGGGTTGGGAGGGAATGAAGGAGGGGGCTACAGCTGTGATACAAAGGAAACAACCTGTGATTAATAAAAAAATTTAAAAAAATAGAATAAAAAAAGAAGTTTTGCTCTTGGGCTCAGAATTTGTACCTAACCCTGGCTGGGCTGAGACTATTTCTGACACCCATTTACATATAAATATAGCATTGCCCATAGATGAACCCCAGGTGATATTCAGCTGGACCATAGCCTGACAAGTTGGGATAACAGAAAACAAAAATCCCAACACCCTCTCTTTAAAGGTGAGGCCTGTTATCCATACAAGGAAACTGACTCCAGGTTCCTAGGTCACACTGCAAAAACACAACATGAATAACCAAGACAATATGTTCCAAAACTTAGTACCCCTATGGTAACGTTCTCTGAGAGAAACAACACAGTTGATACACAGGACAACGATTTCAAAACAGGAATTTTAAATATGTTCAAGGAACTGAAAAAGGATGTGCAAAAATTCTGTAGCAAAGACTGGGAATGTACAAATAAACAGTTGAAGGAAATAAAGAAAACAATTCAAAATATGAAAATATAAATTAATAAGGAGATAGAATCCCTAAAGAAAAGCCAAACTGAAATAAAACTTGAAACGAAAATCTCAGGAAGTGAAATAAAAAGCTCATAGGAAATACCTTACTAATGGACTGGATCAGGTGGAAGAGAGACTATCAGGTCCTGAAGACAAAGTAGAGGAATTGGATCACTCAGTAAACGAAAATGTTGAATCCAAAACAACGACAACAATGACAAAACAGGAACAGAAAATGCAGGAATTCTGGCACTGTAACAACCAAACCTACAAACGATAGGAATAGAGAAAGGAGGAAAGAGACCCTGGTCTTCTTTTTCCAAACTCTTGAGTTGCATCATTAAGTCATTTGTTTGTGTTCTTTCTACTTTTCGGTTGTAGGTACTTAGAACTATAAAGTTCCCTCTTAGAACTACTTTAAATCTATCTATGGGGTTTTGTCCTATGGTGTCATATTCATTTAATTACAAAACTTCTTATTTCTTTCTTTGACCCATTCATTATTCAGTAGTGCTTTGTCTAATCTCGATGAGATTTTGGGCTGCTGTTGACTTTATGCACTATTGCATTGTGGTAAGACAGGATACACTGAGTTATTGTAAAATTTCTGAATTTGTTAAGTTTGTGTGTGTGTGTTTCAGTATGTGGTCTATTTTAGAAAAGCTTCAATGGGCTGCTGAGTGAAATGTATATTCTTTAAGTGATGTATTCTGCCTGTTAGGTCCATTTTATATTATTTAATTCAGAGGTTTCTGTTTATTTTTTGCCCAGGTAAGCTCTCTATTGGAGAAAACGTGGTATTAAATCTTCTATTTCTGAATTGGAGCTTAGTAGGTCTAGAAACATTTTTTTTAATGAAATTGGGTGTGCCACGTTTTGGTGCATATATGCTAAGGATTTTAATTTTAATCTTCTTGGCAAATTGTTCCCACGATGAGAACGAAGCGTCCTTTATATCTTTTGACTTGTTCTAGTTCAGAGTTTATGTTGTCAGATATCAGGATCGAAACACACACTTGCTTTCTGGCTTTGTGTGGTTGGAGTAATTCCCCCACCTTTTCAGCTTAATATGGATGCTGTCTTTGAAGTAAAATGAATTTCTTTTAGACAACAGAAAGATAGATTTTGTTTCTTAATACGTTCAACTAACCTGTGTCTTTTGATTGGGAAGGTAAAGTCATTAACATTTACTTATTTTTCAAAGATTGTGTTGATTGCTGTAGTGGGAGTTTTAGTTTCTTTAAAAACTGACTATGTTATCTAAACATGTTTTTGTTTTAATCCCAGGTGTGGGATATGGGGCTGCTTCCGGTTGTCCACAGCAGCTTAGTATTTCCTGGTATACGCTCTGAGAGGTGCATGATCTTTGCCGGCTGTGGGTAGTTTAATTCTGGAGACTCTGAGAGGGTATAAATGCCAGAGCCCAGAGAGGGACGAGAGGAGAAGGGAGCTCCAAGGACGAAGGAGGCTGCTGGGAGGAGGAGGAGGAGGAGGAGATGGAGAAGTTGGAGAGATTTTGAGTATGAATATTGGACTTGCCCCAAGGAACCTGATGATCCTAACCAGTAGGAAGTAACCAAGAGAGACCTATGTCCCTCTTTCTCACTAACCTTCTTTTTATCCTTCCTAGTGTTGGGGGTTGTAAGGGATTAGTGTTGATAAGGGTTGGGAGGGAGGTAGAGGCATAAGAAACCCCAATAAAATGATAAAAAATACATGCCAACAGATTGCAGTCATTTTTTTTCTGTTTGTGTTCTTAGTCCTATTTTATATTTCATATTTCATTAATTATGTCCTCTCCTTTTCTTCCCATATTTGTTTCAATTCAGAGTCTTCCTTCCAGTATTATCTGTAAGTATAGTTTGGTGGACATGAATTCCACCAAATTTTAGCCTGTTTATGTCAGGTAAGGTCATTCTTTTTCCTTTAACTATGGCAGATAGTTTTGCTGGGTACATCTGATACATCTAGGTTGGGTTATGTACTCTTTCAGAACTTGGAAATACATTGTTCCAGGTTCTTATGGCTTTAAAAATTCCTTTGAAAAATGAACTGTTGTTCTAATGACTTTTCCTTTATATGCAACTTGCGGCTTCCCTTGCATCTTTCAGTACACTCTCCATGTTTTAACTATAGTATGCCATGGAGAGCTTCTTTTTTGGTTTTGCCTATTTGGTGTTCTGTGTGCTTCTGATATCTGTATTGATGTCTTTTCTTTGGAGACATTTTCTTCTAGGATCCTCTTAAAGATCCACTATGTGCCATAGACTTGCGATTCTTCTCCTTTATCCACACCTATAATTCAAAGTTTTGCTCTTTTATGGTATCCTACAGTTCCCAAATGTTCCATTTATATTTTTTTCCATATTATTTGATGTGTGGTCCAGTTCCTTTATTTTATCTTAAATCCATGACATTCTATCTTCTACATGATCCATTCTATTTGTAATGCTTTCTTTCAAGTTTTCTAGTTGGATTAATGCATTTTTTCCAATTTTATCTTCATTTACAGCTTAAGAGAACTTCAATAATTCTATCTCTGTATTGAATTTTGATTTCAAATCTTTAATTGTCTTCATCTTTTCATTCAGATATATGATGTGTTTTCTTGGGCCTCATTCAGTCATTTGTTGTTATTCTCTTTAAATTCATTGAGCTGTTTTCTTGCTTTCTTCTTTAACCTATTCAAGTACTTTGATGAAGTTTATGTTTTTGTTTTTAAGGTTCTGTGGCCTGGGATTCATCTAGGTATAACTGTCATTGAAAAACATTTCTATAAGACTGGTGAAATTTTGTAAAGGCATACTTATTGTCTTGGCCTTTCATATGGTTTGTGTGTTTACGATAATACCTGGGCATGTGGACTTTGTGTGTGTGTGTGTGTGTGTGTGTGTGTGTGTGTGTCTGATACAATACTCAAAGATGCCTCTGGAGAGTGCAAATTTTGTTTCGTTGTTGCCTAAGCTTGGATGATTGTAGATCAGCTATTAGGAGTTAGTAGAACACACCTTTAGAGGCTCTGTGTTGATTTTCCATTGGAGGAATAGTGGTAATTCCAATTCAGCAGTAAGCAAGAAAGGATGCAATTGGGATAGAGGCCAGATCTACCTAGGGCAATATGCAAGCTATTCCTGTGATTGAGGGGATGGCAAATGTGGGCTAGCATCATGGGCACTTAGCCATATAGGATGTCAAACAGGTTTACAACTAAGGGGTGACAGGGCCGGGAGAGGTTCCAGGGACTCACCAGGGTGACCCAACACACAAATGTAGACATCCGCTTGAGTCTGGAAATTGGATGAAGTGCAGAGGAACAAGGATTCTAGGACTTAACAGTCTGGAACAACACACAGGGTGTACAACCTGGGCTAAGCATGGGAGCTGGATATGGTGTCTGTAGGCAAAGGTCAAGAAGATGGAGCAGAATGAGATGGTGCATCTAGGCAAGCCTAGTGGTTGGGGTGACAAGGAAGACTAGTATACATGGACTCACCAGACTGAGCTAGCACATGGGGTGTGTGGTCCAGGTTAGGCTCTGAGTTTGGATATGAGTTGCAGGTAGGCTTGGGACAAACCATTTCAGCACCACTGAACTGGTGGTACACAGGGCATGTGACTGAACTGTCTCCCTAGACCCAATGCTCAGAACCCTAAGTTTTTAGATTTTGGAATATCACACACACACACACATAGGTGTGTGTATATGTATATATATATATATATATATATATATATATATATATATATATATAT
>NW_026596040.1:25171311-25173921 GCF_907164565.1 Psammomys obesus | reverse complement strand
TATATATATATATATATATATATATATATATATATATATATATATATATATATATATGGAAAATATCTTAGGGATGAACCCTTAATCTAAGTACAAAATTCATTTGTCTTTTATATATTACTAACACACATAGCCTGATTGGAATTTTATACACATTTTAAGTGTGACTATGTTTTGATTATAATCTGTCATGTGAGTTCAGACGCAGAACTTTTCACTTGTAGTTTCTGTGACCCTCCCTCCCCCCAAGGATCATCAGCCAGTATTGTTCAAGGAGGGCAAAGGGAGCAGAAGAGATGAGATGGGGATTCAGATGGCCCATGAGTACAACAAAAATGACAGACTTCTGGGACCAGCTTCAGAGAGGCAGTTCAATTTTAGTCAAGGTGAACAAGGCTTATATAGAACTTTGGAGAGGGAGTAGGAATACCCAGAGTGGATACAGATCATTGGCTGGTAGCTTAAGTTCTGGAACACCTCATTTGCATGGACAGGCATACCAGGAATCCCAAGTGCTTGCTGAACAGGTTCTTACTAAGAGAAAGTGAGTTGGACCTGCAATTTTCCTAAGGACTCCGTGACGTTCCTTAGGTAGAGGGTGAGGCGATCTGGGCTTGCTGATAGAGAAGAGGAAGCCCTGGTGACAAAGGGAATCCTCCATTGGGCACTGAGCTCAGGGCTTTCTAGTCATGGTGAGCTGCAACCTTAAAAGTGTTTTGCCTAGATCGCAAGACCCTCCCGGAGAGACCATCAGGAACACGAGTCCGATGCAAGCACATGAGGGCTTTATTCAAGCTTAAGCTCAGGCAGTCAATAGTCCCTGACCTAGCAGGTTAAAAAGAGCAGCTTCTCATCTCAGGAGGGCAGAGTTTTTAAAGGGGAAACCTGCAAGCGGGGGAATTTCCAGGCCTGGGCGTTACAGGGTTGGGTGGTGGTTGAGTTGGGGTTCAGCAAGTGAGGCGACCACTCTTCTTCGGCTTATTGTTCCAAGCCACCTGGCCAAACCATAAGATGTCTATATGATAGCCTGCTGGGTGGATGGCCAGATCGTAGTTATCTGTTAACACATTCTGTGGAATTCACCACAACCTGCCGGGTGGAGGGCCAGGTGGTTTCTCTCAGAACCCGAAGGTGGGCGCCAAGTCACTCACTCTAAGGACAGTCGACTTAAGACAGAGTCTGAGAAACAAAATGGAGTCAGCCCAGTTATTTTTAATTCCTTCATTAGCAAGGTTTCTTAACTGCAGACATTTTCAAAACCATAATCCAAAAGTTTCTGAGTTTAAACCACTTTGGATCTTGAGTCTTTTTTTTTTTTTTAAATTACAGTTTATTGACTTTGTATCCCAGCTGTAGCCCCATTCCCCTCCCAACCTCACCTTCCCTCCCTCTTCTTCTCTTATGGCCCTCCCCCAGTCCAAATTAGGACTATTCACCCTATATTCTCTTTATACTCTGTGTGTGTGTGTTTTCTTATGAATGTGCAAGAGCTAGTGAGGAATCCAGAGGTTGCTATAGGGCATCATTCTCAATCAACCAGTCTACACTTTATTGATTGATTGATTGATTGAGTGAGTGAGTGAGTGAGTGAGTGAGTGATTTAGAGACAGGGTCTCTCACTAAGCTTGGAGCTCATTGATTTGGCTTGACTTGGCTGCTCAGCAAGGCCCCCATTTGGTTCTCTAGTGCTAGGATTACAGGCATACACTTCCACGCGCAGAATTTTTATACGAGTACTGGGGATTACACTCTGGTCCTTATTTTTGTCCAGCAAGCGCTTGACCAACTGAACTGTCGCCCTAGACCCAATGCTCTTTTATCTTTTAAAATACAAAACGAAAGTTCTTTTCTGGTGACTATAGTTACCAGATAGAAAAATCACCAAGCTGTTCCGGAGTTTTTGGGTTTGCTGGAGCACTCACCCCTGTGTGTAGTGCGGCCTTTCATTTTTCTGTGTAAAAGTGGAGAATCTGTGGAAAAGTATACAAAAGGAAATTTTTGTAAAACACATTTAAGATGCCTTGTTTGGTCCTTATTCTTGAACAATCATTTACCAAGATATATATATATCTATATACCAAGATATATATATATATCTATATACCAAGATATATATATATATATACACCAAGATATATATATACATACATATATAACTATATATGTGTGTGCATATGTATGTATAATATTTATATATAATAATATATATTTTTACATTTTCTCTCAATAAATTGAAGATACTGTTCAATTGTCTTTTGCCATTCATGAATATGATTTTGCCGATGGAAAGACTGAGCTCAGTTTGATGAACACTTCTTTATGTAATTTTTTCTCTGTCCCTCTCTTTCCTTTTTGATTTTATGTGTAATATTCTGCAGTGTCACCATATAACGTCTAAGTGGAGATTTATCTTTATCCGTCTTGGCAGCTGGTGCATGCTTTCTAGCAGAGGGCTTGTCATGGCTCATCAATTCTTAGCCATTTTCTCTTTGAATGTTGCCATCCCTTCAGTTACCTTAGCTGAGAAATCTGACGACGTGTGCACCCAGGTTTTCTTTCCTTCTTTCTTTCTTTCTTTCTTTCTTTCTTTCTTTCTTTCTTTCTTTCTTT
>NW_026596040.1:25104267-25171301 GCF_907164565.1 Psammomys obesus | reverse complement strand
TTTCTTTCTTTCTTTCTTTCTTTCTTTCTTTCTTTCTTTCTTTCTTTTTAAAAACACACTGATGGCAGTTTCTCCTCCTAGTCTTTCTCCTCTGTGTCTATTAATAAAAGGGCAGGCCTCACAGGGATATCAACCAAACATGGCATATCAAGTTGCAGTAAGACTTGGCACCATTCCTCGTATTAAGGCTGGAGGAGGCAACCCAGTATGAGGAAAAGGGTCCCAAAAGCCATCAGAGACAGGCCCTGTTCCCACTGTTAGGAGTCCCACAAGAAGACCAAGCTACATAACTGCAACATACATGCAGAGGGCCTAGGTCAGTCTTATGCAGGCTCCCTTGTTGTGGGTTCAGTCCCTATGAGTGCCTGTGAGGCCAAGTTCATTGATTCTGTGGGTTTTCTTGTGGTGTTCTTGACCCCTCTGTTTCCTACAGTCCTTCATTTCTCTCTTCTGCAGGATTTCCAGGGATCAGCCTAATGGCTAGGCATCATTCTTTTTCTTTTTCTTTTTTTTTTTTTTTTGCGTTCATATTTGGTTCTATCTAAGGTCTCTGGGTTATCCAGCTTCTGGGTCCTAGTCCTCCATGCAGTGTCAGGGATAGGATTCCTCTCATGGTATGAGTCTCAGTCATTGGTCAGCCACTCCCACAATTTCTCACACAAGCTTTCAATCTATACTATTTTTAACTATTATTTTGCTTTTTAAATTTATTTCTAATGAGATGCATAGGCATCACATGTGCAATTTGATGCACACAGACATTTTGGAACCACCATAATTCCAGTCAAGGATATGTTCAGAATCACAAACACCACAGGTCACTTCCTCTCCACACAGATAACTCTTCTAGTGTTTCCCATGGTAGTTTACCAGTTCTTCAGCTTCCTATAAGCAGGACTATTCTGAATATGCTTTGTTTTATCCCTTTTACTCAATATATTTTTGAGATAAATCTATTTTATTACATGCATCAATAGTGAATTCCTTCTTTGAAGTTGAGTTGTGTTTCAATGGAGAAAAAGAAATTGAACTTATTTAACCCATTTGCCAGTGTAGACATCATGAGTCTTCTTCAGATGTGTGAATGAAGGTGTGATGAGGTCCTCAGAGCCAGTGAACTGCCCCAGGCTGGGGTCCTCACATGCTTGCATGTGTCTATCTGAATGCCTAAGCTACCGAATCAATGTTCAAAGTAAAATGGCTTGTTTTACCCTCGAGAAGGTGGTGGTTTAAGGGCAACCACAATGCGAGGTCTGACTGGTAGTTTGCCTTAAGGAAAACCAGTCTGAACTTGGTGATTGCTGGTATGGGAGTCTCAGGCCACAGTAACATTGCTGTTATATCAGTACTGACCACTGAGCCTGAGAGGCATTTGTAAAGCTAAGCCTTCTTCATCCAACTTTTTCAGATCTGAGCTTTGTCTCAGTAGAGACCCTGGCAAAGCCATAGAAATGATGGGTGTGGAGGGAGACTGCAAAGCACCATCATAACCAAAAGCCTTGCCATGCTTCCCAGGAAGTCAGGGAGTAAGTCTTTGGAATCAACATGATCCCAGTTCTGCCTCTCAGCTCCTCACTTTTATTCCGGTTTCCTCTTACCCAGTTTTTAATAGTTTCCTGCTTTTCTTCCAGCTATTTAGCCAGGAAGAATCTGATTGCATCATTTATGTTACTACAAAGTTAAGGAATGTGATGGACAGGAAAATTCCTTCCCTATATCCGTGTTGGGGTCTTTTCAACCAGTGGCTCTGTTTCCTTAGATGCAAAATGGATGAGTTTAGAGGTGTGGTTAAAGCCTTTGGAAGTAGAGAAAATGAGGGAGCCCAGTACAATCATCAGGTCCTCAAGAGAAGGTCAGGAGCAGAGAAGGGAATGTTGACAAAAGAAAGAGTCAGAAAATCAGAGGGAGAGTAGAGAAGAATGGAAGAAGATGGGATGGGTAGTGGGAGTTGTCCTGTGCTGCTTCAAAATGGAAGAAAGTTCTGAGGCAAAGATGCTGGCAGCTCCTAGAAAGGGGAAAAAAGAGTTCCTGCCACACAAGCAGGTGGCCTCATTCTTCATTTCAGTAATCTTGTAGTGTATTTAACAAACATTATTTATTTCATTGTCTTGGGGAACTGCTACAGAAATCACTTTTTTCCTGTTACTCAAATTATTTCAGTTTTGTGTAATTTCACTTCCCAGTTGCTGAGTTTGTATTAACTGTCTACAACTGCATTCCTTTTCCTTGAATTTTGGCATGGTAGGACCTGCTTGGGAGCCGGGTTTATCTTGCTGGAAGGTTCTGCTCTCAGAGTTGTTGAGTTAGAAGATATTAGGCCTGGAGCAGGCACTAGCTTAGGGTTTGACAGATGTGAGATGAAGAAGATCAAGTGTAGAAACCCATGGAGATTCTCAGCTCGGGAGGCCTCATGTGCCTGGGGTAGGGAGAGACCGGGCTGGTATAGCAAAGTACCTAAGGCTGGCCTAGTGAGCTCTCACCCTGGTGACCTATAGTCCCAACCAGGTCACATGACGCTCCTTTAGCAAACTGCTCTGAGGGACAAGTAGAGGTAAGAAACAAAGGTGATTTCACTTCAGATTCTTCACAGCAGCAATATGTCAGCTGCCCCTGGAGAGGACAAAGTAAATGAATCAGTGCTAGAGAGTGAAGGATGCCATCCGTGCAGAATGGTGAAAAGGACTCCCAAACAGCATCTTCATTGATTTTCTTCGTAATTGACACAGCATCTCGGTTTGCCTTCAGGCTTCAGCAAGAGAGTATGGGCAGCCATGTACACAGAGCTGCCTGATGTCAGAATTTAATAATAATAAAAAAAAAATTCTCCAAATGAGCACTCTCTCTCCCTCATTGTTTCTCTCTTTCTCCCTCTTCTTTCTGCTTTCTCTGCATTTCCCTCCTTCCCTCTTGTACGCCACTCAATGCCTCCCCTGCCACACACTTCAAAATAGAAGCATACACACTGGCTGTTACAGTATGTGGAAACCTGTTTTCACTGCCTGTGACATTAATGACATTAGGGGAAAAGTAGCACATATCACCTTTCAAGTTGCCTTGAATCTCCTTTGGCCAAAAGCTTAGTATTTTTCCAGAAAGCAACAACAACAAAATATTATTTGAGGTTGCCATGTTCTGAAATTCATCACTATCGTAAGATGCTAAGAAGCTCTGTGCTCCCCTCCAGGGGCTCCTGGGAATCCAATGTATGGGGGATGGGAGCAGGAGTGTCACTTCCTTATCTGTAGGTCAACTTCCCCTGACCTCTGCAGCAGAGGCTGGCCCTGTCGTGTTGCTGGATATGGATTTCACAGCCTGTGAAAGCTGAGGTTGACCCTATAATTTTGAAAAGTTCCTTGACAAGAGACCCTTGGCAGGGCAAGCCTGGTGGCTGTGATGGAGGGTTACTATAGCCTGAAGCTGCCTTCTCGGGGTCTGGGAGCAGGAGGGGGATGCCCTAAATTAGAGAGGCATCGCCAGTGGCTTTATCAGCAGCTGCTGGGCCTAACGTAAGCAAGCGGGATTTGGTTCTGGGGAACAGATCTCCTGATAATCTCTCATTGTGACAGACACTCATATGTGTTCAGAGGAATGGGAAAACAGTCAGACATTGTACCAGAAAAATACTCTTGTGCCAAAAGCTAGTCTTTGCCCTGAGGAAGCCCACAGTGTGGTAGGAAGCCTTCGTCCTTCTCCAGCTACCTCTGACTTCTTTACTCTCGCCTTTGTATTTTGCCTTAATGGTGCATTTTAACTTACCGTTGGGAACCATATTCCCTCATTCAGCAGATACTTATAGAGCTCCATATGTGCCAAGCACCGTGTGATGATCTGTGGGATGAGTATAATGCTGGGCATCAACTATGATGGAATGGCATCATAAACGTAGGAGATGAACTTTGACCCGAGTGCTTTGCTGTTGTTGTTGTGTTTTTTAAGTGCAATAACTAGTGTGGGAGGCGCTGTGAAGAACTGAGGGCAAAATGAACAAATAAAATGGGACCAGGTAGTTAAGGAAGCCGGGAAGCTATTTCCCAAGAAAGCAGCGACTGGAGAGTGAGCTCTGCAGTCTGTAGGAAGAGCAGGAATTAACGAAACGAGTCTGGTTAATCTAGAAAAATATATCTATCTCTACATAGGTCCCGTGCCAGTCATGTTGTGCTGGAGACACTCAGTTTCTGTATGCATTTTAGCCTTTTCTCCTTGGGGGGTATCTTCCAAGTACACAGTGGCTGTGAGAGACCTATCCCTCCACAAGGTGCCTAACCACCTTGTTCTGTGGGTTTTTCTCCAGTAAGGCTTCAGAGAGGTGTGTACCTCCCCTGCTGGGAGGAGGGCTGAGCAACCATTGGAAGGAAGGTGGCGATGGCTCTGAAACGCCCTGGCGCTCTTCTCTCAATGCCCTGTGTTTTAGGAATGATGTCTGTCTGAGTCCTTCCAGGCTGAAAGCCCTCTCTCAATCTTGTGACTACTGATACTTCAGGTGAAAGAATTCTTCGTTGTGGGAGGCTACCTTGCGCTTTGTAGACTATTTAGCAGTGTTTCTTTCTTCTTCCTATTCCTTGTGACTGGGGCTGAAGGGAAGGCTCGGGGTGGATAAAACATTTGCGGCACAAGCTCCAGGACCAGAGTTCAGAAACCCGGAACCTATCTAAAACCCGATGAGTTAGCATGTGTCTGCAATCCCAGCACACCCGTGGTGAGATGGGAGGAACAGCTAAGATAATCCTCAGAAGTTCATGGGCCAGTTAGTCTCTCTGCCGTACTGGTGAACAGCAGGAACAGTGCCTTAAACAAGGTGAAAGGTAGGACTGACACCCAAGGCTGTCCTCTTGTCTTCCTACATGTACCTGCTTCACAACAGGCATAAAGATATGGGGGCCCGCACATATGCCTGTACACATACATTGTAAACACACAGGTATGCCCTTACACATATTTTTAAAAGTAACTCCAGATGTTGCCAGATGTTTGTGTAGAGCACAACAGCTCATTGAGAATTTCTACCATATGCAATTTCATTTGACCTTTCTAATATCTGTGTAGACAGGATGACTGTTATCCTATTGCTGTAATAAAGCACCAAAAGCAATTTGGAGAGGAAAGGGTTTAATTTCATCCCACATATCCTGATCGCAGTCCATCATCAAGGGAACGAAGAGCAGGAACTTAAGGCAGGAACTTGGAGGCAGAAGCTGAAGTAGAGGCAATGGGAGAACAATTCTTACTTCTCATGGCTTGCTCAGTCGGCTTTCTTATAGCACCCAGAACCACCAACCCAGGTGGCACCACCCACAGTTGGTGGCCCCCCCCCCATATCAATCATCAGTCAGGAAACTGCATCACAGGCTTGTGCACAGGCCAGTCTGATGGGGGCATTTTCTCAATTGGGTTTCCCTCTTGCAAAATGACTCTAGCTTGTGTCAAGCTGACATAAAACTAGCCAGCACAATTGACCCCTTGTCAATTTGACATACAAAACACATCACTGCTCATCCATAACTTTTCCTTGTTGTACCCAATATGTCATATTAATATCACTATCACAATATAAAACATATTCCAAACTTCAAAAGTTCTACAGTCTTTAACAATTCAAACTTTTCAATTTCAGTCTCTAAAAAATACCCAAAGTCTCTCTAAAATTGCAAAGACTCTCTGAAACTCTAAAACCTCTCAACTGTGAAGTCTTGTAAAATGAAAAATAAGTTATATACTTTCTAATTCCATGAGGGAAGAACCAGGGCATAGTCATAATCAGGTAAAAGCAAAATAAAAATTAAACAGTATAACAAATTCAGTGCTTGATGTCTGAGACACAGTCACAATGCTCTAGTCTCCCAAAGCCTGACAGCTAGTTCCATTTCTCCTAGTCTGCCCTCTGCAGCACACACAGCTTGTCTCCTAGGCTTGGAATGGCTCCATTTCACTGCTGCTGCCCTTGGTGGTCCTCCCATGGTACTGGCACCTCTGACATATTAGGTCTCTTGCTACAATTTTGTTGCACTTACACCAATATCCATTCCAGGGCTCTCTGACCATGCTACATGGTGCCAAGCCTCAGCTTCTCTCCACGACCCCTTTACTTCCAAGCCTTCTAATACAGCTGAGGCAGCACCTTCACCAGTGGCCTCAGCCGGCCTCTTGACAGGGACTCCAGTCCTGCCACGTAGTGCTAAGCCTCAGCAGCCCTTCATGACCCCTTGATGCCTTCAAAACCAGTATCACCTGAGTGACTCTTACTTTACCAAGTTTGGCTGCTGGCTTGAGGTCAAGCCTCGCCCCACTCAGGATCACAGTTTGTGTGGATGATGATGCAAAGGAAATACTTCCCAAAGGTTTTGCCTCAATGATGCTGGTTTCTTCTTGATTACAACTGATCCTTTAGCCAGAGCTGATTAGTATCCATCATTCTAGTAAAGCAGAATTTTCAGTTTGGTGATTCTTAGTGAAAAATATCAGTGACCCTCAGATAGTCTTTAGGGGACATAAAAATTAAAAAAAAATAATTTATTTACTTTATATGCCAATTGTAGCCTCCCTCTTTTGTCTCCTTCTGGTCCCATCCTGTTGCCCTCTTCCCCCATCCTCCTCCCTTAGTCCACAGAAAGGGGGAGCCCTCCTCCCCTACCATCTGACCCTAACCTATCAAGTCTCATCAAGACTGCCTGGATCCTCTTCCTCTTTGGCCTAGCATGGCCGCTCTGCCAGTTGGAATTGATCAATGAACAGAATCCATGTCTGAGATAATACCGGCTCCCCTTACTAGGGACCCACATGGAGACTGAGAGCTACTTATTGGGTGCATCTGAGCAGGGGGTCTAGGTTCTCTCCATGCATGGTCCTTGATTTGTGTATTAGTCTCTGCAGACCCCCTGGGCCCAGATTTGTTGGCTTTGTTGGTCTCCTTGTGGAGTTCCTGTCCTCTCTGGGTCCTTCCTTCCCACCACTCTTGCCTAAGAGTCCTTGTACTCTGCGCAAAGTTTGGCTGTGAGTCTCAGCATCTGCTTTAATCTCCTGCTGGAGGGAGTCTTTTGGAGGACATCAATGGTAGGCTACCAACGTGTTCCCTCTCTTCAGTCGTTTCTGGTGTCTGTCCTTTTTGCCTTCTGAATGAGAGCTAAGCATCCTCCCTAGGGTCCTCCTTGTTATTTGGCTTCTTAGGGGACTTTCAAAAGTTCCCTCTGAGACTTTACAAGCTGGGCATCCATCGCCCACTTTTCTCTCCTCGTGCTTATCTTCTAAGCTCCCATAGAAAACCCCACTGAGCTAAGCCTAAGTCCCAAACACCTCCACAATCATCTCCAAAACACATGGGCATATCTCTCACAGCAATATCCTATCAGTTGGTATCCATTTCTGTCTTCATTACAGATTCTATTGCTGTGATAAAACACCATGACAAAATAACATGTGAAATTGCATTTCACATGTCCCAATGATAGTTCGCTGTAACGGCATGTCATGGCAGGAATTCAAGGTGGGAACCTGGAGGCAGAATCCATGGAAGAATGCTGATTACTGGCTTGCTCCTAATGGCTTGCTCAGACTGCTTTTATTAAAAAAAAAAAAAAAAAGGTGTCCAGGACCAATAGCCAATGGGTGACACCATCTGCAGTAAGCTGGCCTCTTTCACATCGATTACCAATCAAGAAAATGTACCACAGGCTTGTGTGCATGCCAATCTATTGGGGGCATTTTTTTCCAATTGTGGTTCTTTTTTCAAAATGACTCTAGATTGGGTCAAACTGACATCAAACTAGCTAGGCCAGGTCCCCTTCCAATTTATCATACTGCTTTCTCCTTAATGGATATCAATAATGACTTCCTGGCACTCTGGCAAACTGCTTGGAGAAAATATTTTGACACATGAAAACTCCTGCCAAGGTGGCCCCCGAGTCCCTGCCTCCAAGTGAAGCAGATGCCAAAGAGCATGTCAGTTATTAGTGGCAAAACATAAAATGCCTTTGCATGCAGCAATGGTTTCAAAATCAAATGTCAACATATAGGATTTTAGACTGTAATAAAGAGGAGTGGCATTTAGTGTTGGTTCTTTTATCCTTCTCAATGCTGTGATACTATGGAGGTGAGACTCAGGGTTTTCATTTTATGGACATGCAAAATAAGGGTCTTCACTGTTAGAAAGAGGCTATATTGAGGGAGAAACTTAGGTTCATGTGATGGCAAGTCTGTGTTCCTTGAATGAAGCTTTGCTGATCCCTCATGGGGTGCTGGGCTAGATGGATGGCCTTGAAGGAAGACCCCTCTAATGTTCCCATGTAATGATCTGAATTACAGAATCATTATTAGGGAAAGAAATAGCATCAAACACAATCCAAATGTGAACAGTCTGTTATGCTATTTTCCTAGAATACCAAAGGTCACCTCTGTGGGTGTGTGGAATACTAATGCTCATTTCTGCTTGGTAGGCTGAAAAAAAAATCAAACTCCAAATAAAGCAATAAAACAATCCTTATAGAGCACTTTCAACAAGGAAAAATTGGTTTTATACCACTCTTTTTTTTCCTTTCTAGTAGGCTGCTTTGAACTTGGGAGGGAGGTGGGGATTCGAAGGGGAAAGATTTAGTGTCTCTTAAGGGGCTCAGAGCAGGGCCAATACGTCAAACTCTTTGTGTCAGGGAAGATTTTTTTCCCTTTACTTCCTGTGTCTTCTTTTGCTTTATATTCTTTCTTGAATATTTCTCCCTCCCCCAAAAATTCCTTGTGTTCCAAATCAGGGGATCACCATCCCAGCTATACAGTAGCATCTCCTGGGGTAGAGTGGGGCGGGAGGAGACTGCTAACCAATACCAAAAGTCCAGCCCTGAAAACAAATATAAGTAACATTATACAGACTGAGAAGGTTGTATTTGTATATATGTAAAAAAAAGAGACCATAGATGTGAAAGAGATAAAAAAAGGGGCATATGGGAGAGTTTGGAGGGAGGAAAAGGAAGTGAGAAATGATGTGATTATATTATAATCTCAAAAAAAATAATAAAATGGAAACAGTTTAGTTATCTGGCCAATTTAGAAGCTCAGTGCTGAGGTGGGATATTCCCGTGGATTTCTCACCCTGGCCAGAGAAATCATTATCCAGGTCATTGATATCTCGGTCTTGGTTGCTTATCCTGGCTCCCACTTTTGAGGGGTGTGGGTCCAGAGTTAACTTGTTAGATTAGATTTCATGGTGAGAGGTCAGGATAACGGTTCTTTTTCTGAGGTGACACATTCGAATGCATGAGACCCCTGAGCTGTTTCTGCCAGCCCTCTAGGAATACAGGATCATCATTCTCACTCTAACCCTGACCAGAGTCATGTGACAGCATACTAGGATGGGGCTACCCTGATACTCATGGGCCCAGCCCTGAGCCAGCAGGAGGCTGTGAGCCAAGACACCCAGGCTATCAGTCTAGGGCCAGAACTGACTTGGTTGGAGGACTAGATCTCACAGCAATTACTGGAGCAGAAGCCTTGCCAGTCTTTTTCCTGTGATAACCCAGCCTTCATATCAGGTTAGGGATTTTCCTTTGTTTTTAGGTTGCTGAGATTTTAAACATTTTTGTTATGGTTCTTGTTGTTTTAGGTCATGGAGCCCAGGATCTTGCCCATGCTAGGCAAGTGCTCTACACCAAAGCACACAGCAGCCTTAGACAAATTTACATTTTTAAACCACAAGTGAATGTTGGAATGTATCAACCGTGTTCTCTTCCTCCTGAAACACTCAGATTATATGTCTTTTGTTTTGTCAATGTGGAGAGCTAAAATGATTTTTTTCTCTTAGAAAAAAAAGTACATTTGCATTTCTGGAATCATCCCAACTTGCTTATATAAAATAATAGAATATCCTTTCCACATAAAAGGAAAAAAAGAAAGGAAAAAAAATCCAGAAGCCCCAAGAATCCAGGTAGATTAACCAAAACTAGAAATGGGACTTGAAAAGACCCTATTGACTCTGAAGTTTGGGCAGAGTGGGGCAATCTGGTGGAGCAAAGATCGGAAGCGCCTCTGGAGATTTTAGCTCCACATTTCCCCAGCAGACGTAAGAAAGTAGCTTTCAGAGAGGGAACAGGGGCAAACTGCAGAAGGCTGAGAACTGTGCAGCACCTGGAGCTATCAGCCTCTGGGTTTGTCAGCCCAGCTTTTAGTCCTCTGGTCCAAGAGAACAGTCAGCATCAAGGGAGCTGTTCCTTGCTTATTTGTGATTTTTCATGTAAATAGAACAGAAGGATCTTCTGTCTGCCATTTGTGACCCCCCCCCCAAAAAAAAAAAGTGACAGGCTATGGATCTGGTTTATTCTCTACCTCGTTACTAGGTATAAAATGAAGGTGGTAATGGTGGTTCCAAAGCGCTGTGGAGAGTAGCCAGTATCCGGATTATAGGAAGCATGTGTCTTAGTTAAGGTTTTATTGCTGTGCCACGACCTTGGCAACTCTTATAAAGGGAATCATTTAACTGGGGCTTGCTTACAGTTGCCGATGTTTAGTCCATTATCATCATGGCAGGAAGCATGGCAGCATTCAGGGAGACATGGTACTGGAAAAGTAGCTGAGAGTTCCACACCTTGATCCGGAGGCAGTAGAAGGAGTTTTCCACACTAGGCCTAGCTTGAGCATATGAGAGCTCAAAGCCTGCCACCACAGTGACACAACTTCCTCCACCAAGGCCACACCTTCTAACAGTGCCACTCCCTGTGGGCCAAGCATTTAAACACATGGGTCTCTGGGGGCCATGCTTGTTAAAACCATCACGGCATGTTACTTCCCAAAGTGTCCCTCAGTACACTGTTCTACCTGTGGGAGCTCTGTGCCCCTCCCCCACAGGTCCCGTCTTGGTCGTGTGATGCAGTCCTGCAAGCTTGAGGCTACTCCCCAGCCTGGTGAGCATTTGGAAGTGCTGTTAGGTGAAGGAAAACAATTTAGTCGTTTGGTTCTAACTGGGCTTTTCGGGAGTTTTCTCTCAGTCTCTAATAACCATGTTATGCTTTTTTATTTGTCCCCTGTAAAAATCTATACTCTGTCATCGCAGTATATGGTGCAACTGATAAAATTCCCTTCGCCACTTAGTGAAGTGAGGTGGAGGACCTCTTTTCTCGTGGCCTCATAAAGGAAGGTTACTTAAGTGTGGCAGCAACCACCCCTCTCCCCTTTGTCTTGCTTTGGAAAGAACCAGGATGGGCTCACATACCTCGTCCTTGTTTGACCAGCAGCAGATGAGTGACGGTCACAAGTATCCTCTTGTCTTGGCCTCTGTGGAGATGCAGGTAGCTAATGGGTACCCCAAAATAGAGAGGGCTTATATAAAGTGAACAAATGCAGCCAAAACAGGAGCAAAGGCAGCTCCTGGCATAGGTGGCCGCCAATGTTCCCATTCTGGAATACACTCATGACGACTCTGGTTCAAACTCCTGAAAGGACTTCAAGGTCAGTCCAGAGCCATCCCTTATCTTAGAACCTGGTGGCTACTCAGGAAAGTTGAAAAAAATGAATAAATTATTCAGAACTGTGTCATTATCGGAGAAAGTATGTGCTCTGGTGCTCATTTACAAGGAGGCACTGGGATGTAGCTGAATATGTGGACTGTGAACTGGGTTGTGGGCGGTGGTGGGGGGTGTTTACAGACCTGAAGGTATTTTCTTTAAAAGCCTGTTTAGCCAGAGCCTGTTTGTGTGCTGGGGTGTGAAACTCTATGAATGTATTATCAGCAGGGCCTTAGATGGGTTCCTGAGATTTGCTTTGGGCAGAAGCAGACTCTTTCTTTCCTGATTCCCTGGAGGCAGAGAGGCCACGGGACCACCTGCCACTCTAATGATCCACCCCTCCACCCACAATTAATGTCAGGGATGTTTTGCTTCTTAAAGGAATAGTATCAGCTTGCTCTAAAGGTGCAATGTATAAAGCACAAGCCACTGGCCCCATGTGGCTGCTTGCACTACTAAAATTATAGCTAGTTCAAATTCAGATGTGGTGTGAGTGTACAATAAAAAAAATACCAGATATTAAAGGTTTGGTAGCACAAAAGAAAACAAAGCACACCATTGTTAATTTTATATTGATTACATGCTGACATGATAATGTTTGGAATATACTGGAGTAAAAATACATAAAATTACACATATGGATCATATTATTTTTCTGCTGTGTAGTCTTATTCTACAAGACAACTTATCCTGGGATATAATCTCAGAAAACTTGTTCAATGTAGGTCTTGAAGGTTCTATAAACTTGGATATATAGGACAATGGAATTTGGCATGAAGAAGAATGGAGACACCCAAAATCACACGGTATATAGGGCAATATAGTAGACCAGTTGTCAGCAAACCCACCACTCAGCTTCCTGTATTTGATTTAATTATTGGAAGGCTCCAATGACAATTTCACTTTTATTTCAATATTCTGGCAGAGCAAATCTCTAACGAACACTAACATTGGCTGACCATTTGTTATGTACCCGGGGCTATGCTAAACACTTTCTCACAGCATGTAAAGGTAGATATGTTGGAATATATGAAGGTGGCAGCTGCCTATCTTCAGACAAATCATGTGGAAGCCACTGGCAATGGAAGTCGAGGAACAAGAAATAGGTACAGGTGCTGCCCCTGTTTCTTGCTTGACATTAAGTAATGACTGATCCCACATCCTAGTCAGGAATGGCAGGAGAATGAGTGTGCTGGGCATCCTCATGGCAGATACCTGCCAGAATGCCTCATGTGTGACACGTGCTCATTAAACGTTGGTTTATTACCTGATCCTTCTTCTTTCCCCTTGCTTCAATCTTGTCCCCTTCTTTATTCCCATCACAGCTTCCCAGAAACACTCTGCCATGTATTGCTATATGCTGGACAAGCAACGATCATGAGCATCAGATGGACTTTGGTGTGGAGCCAAATGCCACTCGCTGACTAGGAAGGGAGGTGATAATGTCACTCAGAGGCTTGTAATGGGTTTAATGCCCTGCACACGAAGTGACTCTCCAGAGAGCGGGTAATAAATGCTGACCGTGCCATTGCTTATTCTTTTCACGTGGTTTACTTCTTTTGTCCTCTATTGTTCGTTTGCTTTTAAAATTTTTTGTATTTTTTTTATTATAGGATCTTATTCTAGAGCTCAGGATGACCTAGTACTTGGAATCTTTTGATATCATCCCATGAAGTGCTGGAATTACAGGTATGTGCACTCTACCAGGCTCTGGTTTCTATCTTCTAAATCTCAGTTTCAAAAATTACGGGTGTCTAGAGGCTAAGAATTGAATTGGAGCAGTTTCTTCACTAACAGGCCCCCCCCCCCCAGCCCTCACCTCAGGTTAATTCACCCCTATTCCTCTGTAAGTTCCTTGGAAGCTAAAATGTGGAAGTCTAGAGAAATCTTAGTTAGAAAAAAAAATCGTAGTTTAGAAAAAGTATCAGGGCATCATGTAGGGAGCAGTGAAGAGGGGAATATCAAGTGATCTGAACAGGGAAATGAAAAATAGGGAGGGAAGGTACAAATTCAGAATGGAGGGTAGAATTACAGTAAGGACATCTGAAAAAGCCATGAAGAAGCATGTTATTCTCTATCTAAGATTACATATAATCCATATAAGTCTGTATATACATATACACTTCAAATGAAATCTTCCTAGCTGGGCTGACAGCTAGGAAGGCCATAGACTGTCTAACAAAACTCCCAACACCAGGCATGAGAAGCCCTCTTTTGGGTTGTTCCTTAGGGTTTTCCAAGCCATTTCTCAAACATATGGCCTGTTGCTATTGTCCTCAGCTACTTCTCAGAGGTAGAAGTTAAGTCCCTATTGCTTAGGTACAGGGCCCAGAAACCTCTCTCATGGAACTGATAAATACTTGATTTTCATAGTTCCAGAAGGTGTTGAACAAGCTACTACAGAAGAGAGGCAAACAACCATCCTACCCAGATATGACACCAATGAACCACAATAAAAACCAGCATGTGCACTAGTGGCACACCCCTTGGCCATAACCAACAACTCTCTAATTGGTCTTAGGGTCTGCTCAATAAGAGAGAAGCCATGCCTGGTACTAGAAACCTAGCTAATAGAAACCTAGTTGATAGTGAAATCATGGGTCTTGGAGAAGAAACTACAACTCCCACTTCCCGAAACCAGCATAATTACTAACAACATGCTAAGTATTTATTCTTATACACCCAGACACGTGGAACCCTTACCATTTATCAAGGAAACATCTCTTTGCAACAGATGGAGACGGTTACAAAAAAACAACAAAACAAAACAAAAAAAACCCCACAACTAATCAAAATGCAGAGAACAAGAGCTCGTGTGGTGCTCAATCCCAACTGATACGTAAGTACAATTCTTGGTCCTAAGGCTCAGAAGAAGGGAAAGGAGATGGTAAGACGGAGGAGCAGGATGTTTACTGTGAGACTACATCACCCATGAAGTCTCATCAGCATGGCTGACTAAAAAAGGCCTGGATAAAGATGACATCGGTGGACATGGTAAAAATGGATGGGGAAAAGCTTCTGGTGCCTCAACCCTCAACAAAGAAATGGACTTCCTCAGAGAAGAGCCCTTCCCTTCCCAGTTGGTTATATCACAGCAAGTGGTCAGCCCTGAGAATGTATATGTATATGCACATAAGGACATATATACATATGTGTGTAACTGAGCATGCTCTATTTATGTATTTAAGAATAATCTATATTGAACAACAACTAAAGAAAGAGGGGTCATGAGTCTGAGAGAGAGCAAGGGACGGCGCATGGGAGGAGTTGGAAGGAGAGAAGAGAAGGGAAAATTATGTAATTGTATGATAGTTTCAAAAATTAAAACATTATTTAAAAAATAAAATCTTTAAAAAAATTTATATTAATTACAGTTTATTCACTTTGTATCCCAGCTGTAGCCCCTTCCTTCAGCCCCCTCCCAATCCTGCTCTCCCTTCCTCATCTCCTCCAATGCCCCTCTCCAAGTCCACTGATAAGGGAGGTCCTCCTCCCCCTTCTATATGACAAAAAACAAAATTTTAAAAAGATGTGAAGAAACAGCACAACCTTTAGAAGTGGGACTTGATTTCTTTAAGGAGTAGCCATCATTAACTGATTGTTTTCCTTACTACGGGCCTTATCTACAAACCATGCTGGCAAGAAGAAAAACCTTTCTCATTGTTTATAAATTAATCATTAGTAAAACCTTTATTTTTTTCCAAGTGAAGCTTCTGGCCTCTATTATATCCATCTGTAACATAAAAGTTAGGGCTTTCTTGATCTGCTTACTCAGAAACTTTTGTATGGTAGCAATAATTAAATATATACTTAATTATTTAGTCTTATGTGAGAATATAGCCTTAGGTTAGAAAAAGAATTTTTCTTAAGCAATTTCTATAAATATTTGGAAGTCACTTTTGTCTTTGAAATTCCTATGCTGTCACTGAAAGCCCAAAAGTATTTGGAGAGTTTCTTTGCATGTACATATAACAAACAAAATCCAAAGCTACATCAGCATCATGGTTGTGAGCAGCTCTGTTGCTAGGGTCCTGTGGCTAGCCATTGCCACAGCTGCAGGAAAAACCAGCGAGGGGAGCTGGAAAGCAGCGCACCATGCTCCAAGCCTAGCCAGATGCTAGCAGATGTGCGTTTCCGTCCTACGTCAGACATACAGGACATGTGAGGTGGCTGCTGGCCACCTTTCCCCTCTCTGGGTCTCAGTATCCATGTCTAAAAGGGAGCTGAGTCAAAGGTCTCAGCTCTGCAGACCTTTGGTGGAAAATCTCAGAGGCAAAGACTGCTATATTCCCTACAGCTGCGTCTTCAGTGTCTGCTATGTACTAAGTACTCAATAAATACTTACTGAGTAAATGGGCCCCCACAGCTGTTTTAGCTATGACCCCCAGTGTGATAGGTGCTGCCGCGCCTAAGCCATCTCTTGAGAGTGATGAGGAATAAGAGGAATAGCAAATGGACAGAGTTGCACTGGGAAAGCCAGGGGGTTCCGGACACTTTTTCAACTATTTTCTTCCTAGACCATGTACACAGTTGGCCTGAACCTATTTAGAACATAGGATAATAAGAAGATAGATCACTTGAGTCAGCCTCCTTAGTATAGAGGAAAAGCAGTAATAGAATATGTATATTTAGTGTCTCTTCTTGCTTAATAAATTAAGACTACTTTAATTAGATTCTAGAGAAGGGTCCCAGCCAGTACTAGTTAAGTGATTGTCACTGGATGCAAATACTTTTTTAGTATACTTCTACCAAGGGTGTGTCCTACCCAGGAAGGAAAGAGCAGCTAAAGCAATCCGGCATAGGTCATTAAGTCCACTTCCTTGAGGTTTTTGTTGTTGTTGTTTTGTTTTGTTTTTGACAAAAGCAGTTAAAAACATCCCATTCCAATGTGGTCATTGGTGAGTACACAAAATCTCCTGCAAGGCAGAAGATACGGTGCTCATTTGGTCCAGGGAGGTACTCAGGATATATGGCACTTGGAGACCAATAAACAGTAACCAGTGACCTGTGGCTGACGGCTCGTCATGCCTTAAGCACAACATGAAGTGAGCTCTCTCTTGTATAGTCAGGATGAAAAGATGGTTGCAAGTAAGGGCAGCTGTGAGTACTTTTATACAGACAGGCACAATGAGACAGTTGGGAGTGCTGAAACAATACCTAAAGGAGAGTCACAATCATGGTTTGACAGCTCTGTGGAGGAGCTTTCTTGCCTCCACACTCTTCAACCCTCATTTCCTGTTATGCAAACCTGAGCAGTAAGATATACAGAACATTACACATCATACATATTAGGGGAATGCCATCCTAATGGGCTAACTTTCACAAATGCCTTTACTAATTTTATGTGTGCCTGTACCTGTGTGTGAGTGTGTGTGTGTGTGTGTGAGTGTGTGTGAGTGTGTGTAGAGCTTATGAATTAGGCTAGACGAGCCGGCCAGTGAGCTCGAAATCCACCTGTTTCTGCCTCTCAAGTGCTGAAATTACAAGTGCACACAACTACCCAGCATCTTTATATGGGCTCTGGGAATCACACAGGTCTTTCTGCTTGAGAAGACTGAGCTATCTCCCTCCCTAATTTTACTTTTAATGTTCGTGATTTTGTCACGTTTGATCTTGTTCTTTAAAGCCTCCTCCCTGTCCAGGAGTCCACGAGGGATGAACAATTTTTTAAAATCTTGTTGTCTAGTTCTTCACAGCTTCTAGGTGCCTGTAGACAGAGGTGGCCACCAGCTCCACAGTACCAGCATCTTCTGGCCGTAAGTTTCCAGAATGCCTGGTGTCACTTTGCTGAAAGCAGCTCAAAGGGCTGTTAGAGGGATTCCCCTCTGGGAAGACAGGGGAGGTGTCGAAGTTTTCAACCCAGTTTCTTTCGTTCTGATGAAACCCGTATTCCTGTATTGAATGGTTGCTTAAGGGGGTAGATACCTAAAGCTGTCAGATTTTTCCATCGTTTACAATTCTGCAACTAGATTTTCAGAAAGTGTTTGAATCTTCCAGAGAAAGGCCAGGTAGATTTGCAGGCTGGCACAAGTTAGGTATCCCTGGACTTGGCTTCCAGCGGGGCTCTCTTTCTCTCACAAACAGTGTATATGAAGGCGTCCAGGGCTGTATCACTCACTCTCTCATCATTAAGTGAGAAGGAGAGTCCTAGCCACGCCACATTCCATCCTAGGATACTCCGTAAATTTGTGATTCTGGACTCATCTAGCTGGAAGTGCTGCCTGTTCTGGTATCAAATTTCACGAGAATATTTGGGTTTGTTCTCATAGTGTGGCATCTTATTTAAGCTTTTCAGACAGCCTGGGAAGCATGTGGTTTTGAAAGAATCAGCCCAAGTCCACTCAGCTTGTGGGTATATTGGTAGGGATACTGGGCTCTGAGGAATTTTGCATCAAACAAACAGCTATTCCCCAGCCACTGTGAGCAAAGGGCCCTGAGGAAGCTGGAGACTGTGGTGGCTAAGAGTAGACTCTTGTCAGGCCTCAGTTCATCATCATTTCCATTTCTAGTCAGCGTGTCCATGGACAGGTGCCCAAACATTCCAAGCATCAGTTTTCCCAGGCATGAAATGGGGATGGGGAAAATTAAAAAGACAAAGTACAGACTTCACATAGAGGTCAGCATATTAACATGTTGAACACATCAATTTTTACTGTATATAGTGAATAAAGGTTGACATTAGTACCTTTTGGTGTATCATGTGGATGTCAATTTTCAAAGCAAAACATAGTAATATTAATAATGAGATATACTATACATACACAGAGAGAGATTTAGACATACACATGCCCAATTAAGAGACTATTGAACTAATTTCCTGAAACACACTTTAGGAAGTATTAGTGTAACTGTGTCCAAGGTCTTTTACTTTTCCTCTTCTTTTCATTTCATTTCTACTTTTGAATCATAAAATTGCTGTGATCTTTTTTTTTTTTTTTAAGTGCTTCCTGTAGGGAAAGAATGCATACTCCTAAGATGCGGCATCGGAAAAGGGGCTTAGGAACTGTGGTGTTGAACGTACTTTATTCATAGGAGGCAGAGGCCGGGAGCTCCAGTGACTTTCCAAGGGCTGCCCTCCACGTGCTACCAGCATAAACCATGCAGGATCAGGGGTTTGGCTGGGGAGCCTCGTGTGCATACCACAATTCTATTTCCTGCACTGTAAAACAGAGACCCAAGAGAAACCTGTAAGAGCGCACCCCACTGGTGATCTTGCTTTAGGGTCCAGTGGGACTCAGGTTGATATCCACAGGCAGCCCCCACGGCCCTAGAGAGAAGATCTCTCTGTGGACTCTCCTAAGGTCACTGAGGGCTCCACGGGAGCCTCTGTTGCAACTGGCTCCCCTTGATTTGTACCAGCCACATGAAGACCCTCTAATGTCTGAGTTATGTTAAGGAAGGGGCCACACACTCTTTGACCTTCTTGACGAAGCTTATTACACAGATGGATATGGGATCTTACAGGAGATACTGTGAACGGTTGTCAGTGGGGGATTCCTGGACCCAAAGCAGGCCCTGTATTGAGCTACGGAGGACTGTAGGAAGGAATTAGAAGCTTGATTGGAGCCTTTTCTTCCTCACACTTGATGCTCATATCTCTTTCTCTCTTCCCAATCTGAATTTTGTTCATCTGTAGTGGCCACTCCAGCATGGTTGTACCCTGCAGCTTTGTATGCTCCATGCAGACGACTTTTTTTTTTTGGCTAAGTGGCCACCTTAAGAGAAGTGTTGTGGGAAGTGGCTGACCTGTTGGGTACCATTGGTTCTCTTATTTATCTAGGTGGGGCCATATGCTTACTTTAGGCAATGGCGTATGTGAAAAGTGATGTGAGTTGCTGGCACGCCCGAATTACATAAGCATCCTTCTGAGGTGCTAGGCCATCTTTCCTCTCTTAGATGACTGTTCGTCGAGGCCCTAGGTGGCCTTGAAGAACATGTATGAATGTTAGTAAAACTCTTGGCAGCTGTGACCCCAAACAAATGAATGAAGAGGGGGTCTCCATGCTGTATCAGCTGGAAATACAACTGTGACATAAAGGTGCTGGCATTTGCATGTGTATCTCCTAATATACTGCTCCTGGTTCTTCGGCAAGTGTTATTTTCTGTTCTTGATTCCAGCTTATGTCTCACTCTTTTCTGATGCCCTCCTAGTCTCACTGCCCTCAGGGTGTCTTGTCTCTGCTTTTCTTTAGCTCGCATTCTTTAGCTTGCAACCAGATAGCTCCCACTTTGCTACCCAAGGGCTCGTGGCGATAACTGAGGAAGACAGAGTGTTCATTGCGCATCTCTCCAAATGCCTAGCATGAAGCCCAGCAAACAGTCAGTGCTCAGTCAATACTCAGTGATCAATCTGAGAGGCAGGAGTAATACACAGTAAACTCCAGGCATCACCCGGGGGCTTCTCGATCACCACCACTTGGCCTTTGCTGAGGGGTAGCCCAAGGTCTGAGCCTCCTGGCTGGTGAGCCATACTTACTGGCCAGTTGTTGTCTGGTTTAGTGGGGTTCAAGGTACTTTGAGACACTCTAAGGTGACTGAGACGTCAAGTGACATGCTGGCCAAAGGTTATTCTTTGTTCTTTCTACACCTATGCTTTAAAAAATACACACAAAAAAAGCTTTTTTTAAAAAAAAACCTCTGCAGTATGGAACAGACTCTCACTCTTGGTCTCTTCCCTTCCTCTTTTATTACCCAGGAAAGATGGAACAGAGGAGTGAAATAGATGTGTCTCCCAATAACTATGCCAGTAATTTTAAAGTATCATAACAAGGGGTTGTGGAAGCTTAGGCCTGGCACTAGGGATCTCTAGTGTTAGTGCCATGCTCCTATCCAAGCAACGTTTCCCAATGCTAATGGCAGCTGATATGTTTGCTATGTTTGCGAGTAGATCTGCCATAGAGGGGAGGGGGCAGCACAATGATTGGCATGATCTCAGACATGGAAAATTTAGCTTAGTTTTATAATTTTTTTTCTTTTTTACTATTTTTGAGGCACCAATAATTTTTGTTGTTGTTGTTTTTATCTTGTCTTGTTTTTGTTTATCAAGGCAGGGTTTCTCTGTGTAGCCTTGGCTGACCTGGACTCCCTTTGTAGACCAGGCTGTGCCCAAACTCACAGAGCTCCACCTGCCTCTGACTCCCAAGTGCTGGGATTAAAGGCAGGTGCCACCACCACCCAGTTTTTTGTTGCTCTTGGGACTCTTTTCCTCCTGCTGTGTCGACTTGTTCACTCTCGATATTACGGTTTGTTCCTCGCTTCACTTTAACTTGTTAAGATGTGTTTGGTTGATATCCCTGGGAGGCCTGCTCTTTTCTGAAGGGAAATGAAGGAGAGTGGATCTAGGGGAGAGGGAAGTGTGTGTGTGGTAGGGCAGGACTCGGGGGAGTGAAGAGGGGAAACTGTGGTCGGGATGTATTACATAGGCATACAAATATATATTAGACACAACGTATATGTATATAGTATACAGAAATAAAAAATAAACTTTTGGGTTTAGATCCAGTTTCCACATGATAAAAGGTGGTGAAACATCTTAATTTTCATACTTACACAGTTGCCGAGGAAATATGTTTGTTTTCAGTCTGTTCCAAAGTGGCAAAAGCAGTGCTTTCTGGAGAGCAGTGTGTGTGTGTGTGTGTGTGTGTGTGTGTGTGTGTGTGTGTGTGTATGTGTGTATGTGTGTGTGTGTGTGTGTGTGTGTGTGTGCATCTACATTCATTGTGTAGCTTGAAATCCCCTTGAGCCACGTTTTGGTTGCTTGACTAGAAAAAAAAGAAAGAAATCTGTTTCGAGATGTTCAGGGGAGAGAAAAGCCAGGATAAAGACTGAGCCATTTATCTTACCCAGAACCACCTTGGAGCAGTGAAGGGTTGCTTTAGGAAAGCTGTTTTTTTTCCCTTCCCTTGTACATGCTAATGTATTAAAATTCTCTTACTTAATGTGTCAAAAAATCTCTTTTCATAGTAAAAATAGAAGCTGTTAATATCTTCTCCCCTCTTCTCCCTACCCTGCTCCATTTTCTTGTCTTCCTGCTGACTCCCACACTGCCAGCTTGCTCTCTGATGATGAGGAGGTCAGTGAGCATCAGTGGCAGGCTCGGATGCTGCTGCCTGGGCTGTCCTGGGGACCTCACCTCTGTTCAGCCCAAGGTCACATGTCCCAAATTGCTTGACCCATGTGGATGAACTGGGATTGGGTTGTTCATGAATCCATGAGTAAGATTTCTTCTGGAAGGGGAGAACCAGTTGTCTGGTGGAAAGCTGGCTACCGGTTAACCCTTTCCTACGCAGGCCAGTGGAGCCTGTAGGTCACAGAGGTGGAGGGCATTTATTATATACCAAAAAAAAAAAAAAAAAAGAAGGATTGGGAATAAAGAGTCCTAGCTCTGCCTGACTGGTGGGATGATAGTGCTCAAGTCATTTACCCTCTCTGAACAACCTCACCTCCCTTGTCACAGGCAAATGCAGGCCTGCTGATCCAATCCTGGAGAGACAGACAGACAGACAGATGACAGACAGAGCATGAACATGAAGTTGAGTGGGAGGGTAGTGAGATGGATCTTGGAGAAGACTTGGGGAGGAGAAAGAATATGATCAAAATACATTATATGGAAAAGTTCAAAACGTAGAATTAAGAAGAAACAAAATGGCTAAGAAATATCATACAATGCTTTCAGAACTCTTAGTAATTAGAGAAGTGCAAAATAAAACTACGCTGGGACTTTATCTTACCCCAATCAGAATGGCTAAGAGTAAGAAAACAGCTGGCAGCAAATGCTGGTGTGGATTCGGGGAAGGGGGAACTCTCAATCACTATTGGTGGGATTGCGAAGGGGTGAGGCCTCTATGGCCATCGATGTGCAGAAAGGCTAAAAGTGAATCTTCCACACAATCCAGCTATACTACTCCTTAGCATGTAACCAAAAGACTCAATAGCCTACTCCACTGATACTTGCTCAGCCATATTCATAATAGCTAGGAAACAGAGACAATCTAAATGTCCCTCTATTAATGAATGGATTTATGAAAATGTGGCACATATACATAATGATTTCTATGGAACTGTAAAGAAAGATGAAATAACTAAATTTGCAAGTAAGTGGATGAAACTTGAAAATATTATAATGTGTGAGCTAACCCAGACCCAGAAATCCAAATGCCACATGTCTTATCTCTCTTACTTGTGGATCCTAGACCTGACTCTTTAGATTTGAACATATAGCCTGCAGTAACCACGAAAGTGGTTAAGAACCGGAAAGTGAATAAGAACCATCCAGAGACAGGTAGGATGGGAGCTGTAGCGGGGGGGGGGGGGAGGACACAAGTGCTACGAAGGGAGAAATGGGAAAAATCAGAGAGTTTTAACTAGGGAGGGAAAAGAGAATAAAACAGAGGAAAAGGGAGACAGGAGAGATAAATAACACTAAGGATGTTTGAAAAAGCCACAGAGAAACATTATTTTATAAATTCACAAACACACACATATACACACACGAATAGAGTCATATTACATAGGATGATAATGCTTTTCCCAAGAGCTGTAGACTATTTAACAAAAACCCAGTATTAGTCATGAAAAACCAAGGGAGTCCAGAGGACTTCTGAAAGAATACAAGACATTGCCACCGACATTAGCTGCTTTCCAGAGGTTTAAGATAAGACCCTATTACTTCAGATTCAGACCTTAGGACTGTGATTGTCAACCTTCCTAAAGCTGTGACTCTTTAATGCCATTCTTTATGTTGTGGTGACCCCCAATCATAAAATTATTTTCATTGAGAATTCATTAATTGTTATGCAAATACTTGTATTTTCTGACTGTCTCAGGTGACCTCTGTGAAAGGGTCTGTCGAACCCCAAAGGGGGTCACAATCCACAGGTTGAGAAATGCTGGCTTAGAAGAATTGAGCTGGCTATCATCTGAAAGCCTTCTCCATGACGACTAGCTTTCATTCAAAGATGCAATACAAGCTGCCAAAAAAAAATAAAGGTGATCAGTAATCCTACCTGGCTGTGATGCTCATGAACCACAAAAATAACCAGCCTCAGAAGATATGGCCAGTGGTGCAACAGTGGCCCTTTTATCGTGGGAGTAACTACCAGTTGCCTAACTGGACTTAAGCTCCACTCAGTGGAAGGGAATTCACGCCTGGTACCGTAAACCTAGCCAACCATATGTTGTCAATGGGAGGGAATTCATGCCTGGCACTGTAAATCCAGCCAACTACATATTATCAATGGAAGAGAATTCATGCCCAGTATTGTAAACTCAGCTAACTAACTACATGCTGTCAAGGGGAGGGAATTCATGCCTGGTATGATAAAGCCAGCCAAATACATGTTGTCGATGGGAGAGAATTAATGCCTGGTACTGCAAAAGTCCAGCCAAATACATGTTTTTAGAGAGAGATCATAGACCCTAAAGGCGAATCTACTACTGCCATCTTCCAAAACCAATACAAATTCCAACATATAACAAATTCTATATGCTAGTTGTTACACCCACAGATAAATGTAGCTCTCATCTCTCATCAAAGAAACTTTTTCAGCAGATGGGGACCATTACAGAGATTCACAATTGGTCAAAATTCAGAGAACAACTGAATGTGCATTGCCCGTCCCTAACTGGCCCATCTACAATTCAATGCCTCCACCCAAGGCTCAAGGAAAAGAGGGTGTAGAAAGTTTGCCAGAGTCAGGGTACATGTTGCTAGATAGTTTCTTTTACATGTGACAAGCAAGCTGTGTGTATGAAACCTCAGCAACACAGTTGCCTAGACAAGACTTGCATAACGACAACATCAGATGGCATGCCAACATGGATGAGGAAAATTTCACGAGGCTCCACCCATACGTGAAGAACAATAGGTAACCCGTGGCTGCTTAGAGAGGGGGGAGGTTTCCAATTGCAAGTAGTCAGCAATACCCTGTAATATTCTGGGAGTTTTTTGGACAACCCTGACCAATAACTCAAAAGATGGTTTCTTGTCTGGTGTTCGGGGGTTTTGTTAGGTTGTCTTTGTCAACCCTGACGGGAAGTTTTAAATTTTATTTAAACTGTCTATGTATACTTACATAGTCACTTATGTGTGTTATAGTTATTTTGTGCAGAAAGTTAATACTCTCGTGTCTTGTGACATTTTCCAGACATCCTTACTGTTATCTTACCCTCCCTGCTTCTTTTTAAAAATGTCCCTTCTTTTTAAAATCTCTTCTTAATCAGAGCCCCCCCAATATTTCCATTTCCTCCCATTACATCACTTTTACCCTGATAATCCCTTCTCTGTTGCTCCCCCACCCTCAGCTCAGCAATGTTTCTTTGTCTTTTTTTTTTTTTCTTTCCCATTTCTCCAGTTATTCTATGATATCTGGAAATTTGGAGCTAGGAATCTCAGATGAGAGAGAAAAGTCAATGATTGTCTTTGATCCTTTCTAGTTCTGTCCATTCACCTGCAAATTTCATGATTTCACTTTTCTTCATGGCCGAGTAGTGTCCACGTGCTGCATTTTCATTATCCTCTAGTCAGTGGAAGGACATTCAGGTTTTTTCCATTTCCTTGCTATTGTGAGTAGGACAGCAATGAACACGGCTCAGCAAGTATCTGTACGGTATGATGTGGAATGCTGAGTTGTATATGGCTGGGGAACATAGAGATTTGTGTGTAGCCTTTTGAGAATTCTCCACAGTGGATGGGCCAGTTTGCAATCCCACCAACAGTGAGTGAGGAATCCTGTTCCCCCAAATTCCTTCTAGCATTTGTGTTGGTTGTTTTGTGAGTCTCTGTCATTGTAACCAAGCCAGAAGATATCTCAAAGTTGTTTTGATGTGCGTTTCTCTAATTGCTACAGATGATGAACATTTTTGAACCATCTCTTAGCTCCTGCCCTCCCTTCTTTTCTTCTGAGAACTCTCTGTTCAGGGAGGACTTGACTTTGATCACCAGAACCTATGCCGCTAATCAGCCCAGCTCCATGCCAGTGAAGATGCCCTGTCTGTCAATCAAGAAATATGACACCTGAGGTGCAACGCTTGAGGTCACCTTCTGTCCTCTATGCACATGTACATGAAGTCGCACATATCAAACACACACACACACCACACACACACACACACACACACACACACACACACATGAGGAGAGGTACTATGTTGTTGTCTAACAGAACTTTCAATTGTTCCATGTTTGAACTTACATACATAGCATCATTCCGTGCACCCACCATGAGCACAGATGTGAGATTCATTTGCACTATTGCTTCATGCTGAACTTATTCACGCTCTTTGCAAGATGAATGTTCACTATGTGATGAACAGCTTTATTCTGATCATGAAGGGATGTCTCATGGTGATTGGGTTAAGCAACTGAAAGTTTTCAGTTTCTTGAGGTGAAGGAACATCTCATCAGGAAATAGAAGTTTTTGTGCCTTTATAAAAACAAAAACAAACCAAAAACACCCCTGTGCTCAAATTTTTTGGTTCTGTTGCTCTCCTTGTGGAGCTCCTGTCCTCTCCAGCTCTTACTATTATTTCCCACTTCTTTCATAAGATTCCATGCACTCTGCCCAAAGTTTGGCCAGAGTCTCAACATCTGCTTTGATAGTCTGCAGGGCAGAGCCTTTCAGAGGCCCTCTGTGGGAGGCTCCTAACTTGTTTCCAGTTTTCTTCTTCTTCTGGTGTCCAGGGTCTTTCCTGAGACTCATACTCCAACCAAGTACCATGCATGGCAATAACCTAGAACCCATGCACAGATGTAGCCCATGGCAGTTCAGTGTCCAAGTGGGTTTCATAGTAATGGGAACAGGGACTGCTTCTGACATGAACTGATTGGCCTGCTCTTTGATCACCTCCCCCTGAGGGGGGAGCAGCCTTACCAGGCCACAGAGGAAGACAATGCAGTCAGTCCTGATGAGACCTAACAGACTAGGATCAGAAGGAAGAAAAAGAAACCCTCCCCTACCAGTGGTCTTGGGGAGGGGCATGCGTGGAGAAGAAGGAAAAAGGGAGGGGTTGGGAGGGGAGGAGGGAGAGAACTAGAAGGGGGATACAAAGTAAATAAAGTGTAATTAAAAATAAAATAAAATAAAGCCTGAATCTCTTGGATGATGATTACAAAGTTCCTTGTCCCTGCCATGAGCTGTGGTGTTTGATGACAGAGTCTGACCTACAACTCTATTCTTAATCAAGGGAAACAGCAGTCCAATCAAGTGTGTGTGGGGGGGGGTGGGGGGGGGTGATGGTGAAGAGCTCTTTTGCCACCTCTTATACTCTATTTTCCCTCTCTGTGCCTCAGTATCTGAATTTGAAAATGCTGACATCTATATTTTGTTTCTCCTGTCAAGAAATCATAAAATGAATAAAGTTAATGAATGAATTCTGAGAGATTTAACATGTAAATGTTATTTTTGTTGTTAGAAGTTGTGTTAGTGAAGGATTTCCAGAACAGAACTTAAAAAATAAATATAGTCTATGTGTTCTCTATCATCTATGTATCATCTGTCTATCTATCTATCTATCTATCTATCTATCTATCTATCTATCTATCTATCCATCCATCTATCTATCCATCTATCTATCTATCTATCTATCTATCTATCTATCTATCTATCTATCTATCTATCTATCTATCTATTTCATCTATCCATCTCTATCATCTTTCTGTCAATAAATCAATTTATCTGTTTCACCTATCCATCTCTGTCTATCTATATCTATCTATCTATCTATCTATCTATCTATCTATCTATCTATCTATCATTTATTTATCATCTGTATGAAGAAGATTTATTAGAATATGTACAGGCTATGGCCCAAGTAGTCCAGCAATGGCTGCCTACCAATGGAAGGTCCAAGAAGTTCAGTCCACAAGGCTGGATGTCTCAGCTGGACCTCAGTATACACTGGAACCCTGAAGACATAAGCTCTAATGCAAGTGAAGAAATGGACTTGCTAAAGAGAGCAAGAGCAGTCAGGATAGGAGGGTGGGTAGAGGGGAGAGCTTCCTTCTTCTTTGTCCTTTGTATAGGATGCCAACAAAAGGTGTGGTCCAAATCTGCTTGGTGGTTCATGCCTGTAATTCCAGCACACTCTGGGAGGCAGAGGCAGGCAGATCTCTGTGAGTTTGAGGCCAGCCTAGTCTACAAAGTGAGTACAGGACAGTCAAGGCTACATAGAGAAACCCTGTTTTGAAAAAAACAAAACAAAAAATAAAGGTGTGTCCAGATTAAAAGTGGATCTTCCCACCTCAGAAGATCTGCATTAAAAGTATGTCTCCCTTGCATTAAAAGTATGTCTCCCCACATGGGTTATACTCACTTCTAAGCAGATATTAGACCTATAGTACAGGATAACCATACTACAAGCCACAGACCCAAAGAAGCTAAGTAACAAAAAGGACCCAAGGGAGGGTTCCAGAATGTCATGCAGAAAGGGAAATAGAATAGATAGCAGAAGTGGATGAGGAGAGGGAACTGGGAAGGAGATGGAATGGGGAAGGAAATAAGGGTGGAGATCAGATGTGGGGAGAACGGGAGTGGGAGGTGATAGGGCTGGAACAAGATGAGAAATTGAAGGGGGTGGCATCTCTTTGACAAGCTGGAGGCCCACAACAGGGTAGGTTCCTAGGAGGATATGGGTATGACTCTAGCTGAGACTCTTAACAGGGGTTGGGGGGGCATGGAGACTGATATGACCACCTCCTAGCCAGGCAGTGCTAGTGGAAAGAGGGGGACAACAACTCACCCACAGAACCTTTGATCCAAAAATTACCCTGCTTACAAGAAGTGCAGGGATAATGAGGGAACAGAGATTAAAGGAAAGTCCAACCACTGATCGGCTCAACCTGAGACTCAGCCCAGGGTAGAGAGCCAGCACCTGACACTATTAATAATGCTCTGCTGTGCTTTCAGACAGGAGCCTAACACGACTGTCCTCTGGGAGATCAAGCAGCAGCAGATCAAGACAGATGCTGGGACTTGCAGCCCAGCATGAAGCAGAGCTCCATGGGGTCTTGTAGAAGTATGTGGGAAAAGATGGAAGGATCTGAAGTGGACAGGAACCCCACAAGAAGACCAACAGAGACAGCTAACCCAGACCTGTGGGGCCTTACAGAGAATGCTAAGGAGCATGAATGGTCTCGACCTAGGCCCCCTGAACACATGTGGCCCATGGGCAGCTTGGTCTTTATGTGGGTCACCTGGCAAGGGGGGAGGTGCTGTTTCTAACATGGACTGTATTGCCTGCTTTTAGATCACTTCCCCCCGGCAGGCTGCTTTGCCTGGCCTCAGTGGATGAGGATATGCTCAGTCCTGATGTGACATGATTTGATGGGGAGGGCTGATGGGGGGAGCTCCCCTTTTCTTTGGAGAAAGGGAGAGAAGAAGGTGAAAGAAAGGCGAGAGCAGACTGGGAGGAGAGTAAGGAGGGGGCACTGCTGGAATGGAAAGTAAAAAAACTTAAATAACATAAAACTTTTTTTTAAAAAAGTGTATCTTACCACCTCGAAGATCCAGATTAGAAGTTGATCCTCCTACTTCAAATGGTTAATTAAGAAAAAAAATCCTTGACACATGTGCCCAGCCATTTGGGTTTTAGTTTGATGTAGATAAAGCTAAGCTGACACCCAAGAATAGCCATCACAGTTGTATAAAAACCATACTTTAAGTAGGCAACATATTTTGAAGACCTCAGGGAGCAGCATTTCTACACTATAGTTTATCAGACATGCGTGATAGCATGCTGAGGCTGTGCACTCGCTTGCTCTTTCGAATAATATACATCCTGTCGTCAAGAAAAGCAAAGGCAGGTTTTCAGCATGGAGAAAACCAAACAATGGACAATTAGCAGCCTTGACTCCATGAAGCACACTGTATGAACTTGCAATTACTTTTACTGGAAACCGTCGATATTTTTGTTTTTAATAAAGAGCCTCATAAAGGATTAGGAAGTCTGAATCAAAAGCATTCCAGAGGAGATCCAGCACATTTAGGGTCTTAGCTTCTTGAGTCACTGTTCCAATATCCCAGGCTATTGTTCACTTTCCATAACCTGCCCTACTACTGAAGACACAAGTTACTTATGTCATCAAACATGGAGAAATTGAACTGCTGTTCAAGCAGAAGCTTCATTCTTACTGACTGGCATTGACAGTGCTGGAAGATATTTTGTACACTACTAGAGAAGTTAATTATCAATTCCATCTAGCTACAAACCCTGTGACTTACAACATAGGCCTGTCTAGAAGATATATTGGTGCAAAAGTGGCACAAAGTTATGGGAGCAACAAACCACTTTTTAAAATTGGATTTAAGACTCACTTTATGAGATGGATCCCACTTATGACATTATTAAGCTGCTGAGAACCTAAGTGTAGGTAGGAAAAAATATATATATATATATAGAGAGAGAGAGACTCCTAATGACATTGCCATACCCGTAGATAATTCATCCCTAATCAGAGAAGCAAGAAGAAGCTTCTCTGATGGGAATTAATACACACAACAACTGAACAATGTGAAGGGAGTGAGAAACTTTGGAGCACTCAGCTGTAAGTGGGGTGTCTTTAACAAACCCCTCTCCTAAAGTTCATCGAGGTAGAAGAGGAGGCAGAATGATTGTAAGAGCCAGAGGTCATAGATGATTCCAAAGAAACCATGCCTTCCAGACACAGCAGGACAGACGCAAATGTGACCTCTCAGCGGCTATGACTACGCACAATACCCTCGCAGGATCAAAACAGAAAAAACCCAGCGTTGAGAAGGGTAGTGATCAGAAAGTCCCACCCCTAACCAAGAAGATATTTATAATTGGTACCTGCTGTGAAAAAAACATCCGTTTTCTTCAGTGGAATGACACTGGGTATGTCAACTACACTCCAGGGTAGGCCTCACGCCCCAACGAAAAAAACGTATTTTGCCAACTAAAAAAATGGATCCCCCTCTCTTTCTGTCTCTCTCTCTCTCTGTGTCTCTATATCTCTGTGTGTGTCTGTGTCTCTGTCTGTCTTTCTGTGTTAGTGCACTTTTCTTTTTGTTTTTTGTTTCATTGATTTTCTGTGTTTAGTGGGCCTGTTTTGATTTTTGTTTGTTTGTTTTTGGTTTTGTTTTTACTGCAAAAAATCATTTCTCTGATGAGAAATCCAGACTGCCCCTTAAAATGAAAACAGTCAATCAATAGAACTCTTAAAATCACCACAGTTAATTCCGAATCAAACCCCAGACTGAGTTCTGCTGCTCTGTTTAAGCACAAGGCCTTAAAGTGGTGTTACTATGGCAGTTGTTTGTTGTTTTTCTGTGAGCCAGGCACTGTGCTGTGTCCTTTGAATATCATACCGCCTCTAACGCTGACAGCAGCTTGTGAGGTGAGCTTATTCTGTTATCTACATTTTGCACACGGCAAGCCTGTGCTGAGAGAATTGAAGGTGCATGCCAAAACTACACAGTTACTTGCTTTGCAACTGAAATTCAGGCCCTGAAATTTTAGCCTCCTGCCTTTCTGAGGTGTTCCGCTGATTTCTTTCTTTAGTGAAATTTGCCAAATGTGCTTCTCCACAAAGAGTGGGTTTTTGTTTTATTTGTTATAATTTATTTGTGAAAATTGTACTTCTTTTTGTTTACTTTCTTTGGATTATTTTATTACTTTTCTCATTTGAGAGTTCAGTTTATTTAACTTCCTTCTCTCTCTTCTCTTTCTTTCTCTGTGTGTATGTGTGTGTGTGTGTGTGTGTGTGTGTCTGCGTGCATGCGTGTGTTTGTGTGCTGGTAGAGTTTTGTGTTGTTGCCCTTTGACTTTTGAGTAGCACTTTAGTTTCATCCCATGAGTGGTTTTGCTGAGTGAATTTGTTTTGTCTTTTTTTTGTCACATAGTTGTCAGTGACTCTATCCTGCATGGCATCCTCTTTGTCTTCATGGAATAAGGCAGCTTCTAAAATTTCTATCTGGATTGAAAGAAATGTTACATCTCTGTCATCTACAGAACTTTAATAGAAGAAATAAAACCTTCATGTGACCGTTAATCTTAGTTTTCAACTTGACTACAACTGGAGACAACTAAAACTCAAGCAGCTGGGCACACCTGTGAGGGAATTTTTTGATTGGATCATTTGAGGCAGGAAGACCCACCCTAAGTCTAGACCACAAGTTCTGATGGCACCCAATATAAAAGGGCATGAAAGAAGGAAGGGCTTGCCTTTTGCCTGCTGCCTTGTTCTCACTGGTAAGGCGTAGGTACTCCTTCCGGGAATAATGACCTACTTTTTTTTTCAGATGCCAATGTAAATGGAAGACCAGATGCTTTCTAGGAATCCTCTTGGATTTCATCCAGTTTCACGGACTGAACAACTACCTTTCAGTTGAGGGATAGCCTTTAAGCCACTCTATTAGATCCACTTTTAATATGTAAATAGATATATGTCCATTCTGTCAGTTCTGCTCCTTTAGATTAGTACACCCCATTAATCATCTATGCTAAAGGTTGGAGAATGAACCAGGTGTTATGGCCTGTTACTTATAGGTTGCAGCACTCATGAGGCTAAAGCAAGAGGATAAGTTTGAGGATAGTTTGAGTCACGAAGTATGGTGTTGCTTCAAAGCAAAATCAATGTAAAATAAAATCAAAATCAAAACAGAAGACAAAGCAGAAGCACAGAAGGCAGTTGAAGGGTATTGTCATACTAACCCCTTTCCTACCACCAAGTTTGTGGTCGATACACACCACCAAAATTAATCTTCAAACACCTTCTCCAGCATACATAGCCCCCAGTTTGGTGGTATGGTCAAAATACCTCTTCTGTACTTTCGCATTTATAGTTATACCCATCATAGAAAAATTAGCACCAGGTTTTATCATGGAACTACCAGCATGAAAGAAAGCAAGGAGAATTAGAGCTAAAACAGGGGTGGACAAATGTCACTAAGTACCACCAGAAAGGAGAGGAAGCCTGATGAGTTCTCTGTGGGATGAATGTGGAAAGCTGGAGCAGATCTTCCAATGAGAAGGGAAGCAATGTCAATCTGTAGGTAGTCAAGGAGTGTAAGACACATTCATTTCCCTTAGGGCAGAAACATGGCAAGTAGAATTTGACTGCAGCAAAGAACTCTAATTTGGGAGGAAATCTAGCTGATGGGACCGGCATGTTTGGGGTTTCAAAGTATAGAACAAGAACTTTGGTTTCACACGGGAAGCGAGACTCTCTGTTGTTGAGGTTCAGAGAGTGTGCTAAGGAGGCTCATTCTAGGGCAAATGCGCTAGACAGGAAAGAACAGAGTGGCCACAAATTGATGGTGTAAGTCTGGGGGACATTTTGAAGAAAGGGCCAATGACAAGTGGAGATTGGTTGGATATGTGAGTTGAGAACAGGAAGGACTCAGAGATTCCTGCATCCCAGTCTAGGGGAGTGAGAAGTGATAATGGTATTCAAGGAACAGAAGGGTGGGTCCGAAGGGAGGAGGGCCACAGTGTGGTTCTACATGTTTCAAAAAATATATGAGGAGAGTTGTGCGCATCTTAGGCTCACTAAGACAGAGGTAATAGAGTAGTTTCAGAGAAATCTACAGAAAGCAGAAAGAAAGCATTTGAAAGAAGTGTGGGAATGGGCGTATGTGGGGGGCTGTTGTGTGACATGAAGGTGGGAGGGAGTTGTCAAATGTGTCAAGTGCTGTAGAAAGATGTGGGCAGGGTGGTTAGATAAAGCACTTGAGATCTGACCTTAAGGAATTCTGTTTCAATTCGTGTGATGGTGACAGACAGTCACGATGACTGAGCAGAGTAGGAAGCTTTAGGGCAGAAAGGGCAGCAAAGCTGAGGAGGCAATGGCCCGAAGGACAGGAATGATGTCACTTTACCCAGCCACCTTTTCCTTTAATTTATCTGAAATCTTTAAATAAGGAGCTAGGACATGGACATGGCTTTGGAGAGCGAGGTGCTTTGAGAAGTTATGTCTGCCAGGTGCTGCCAAAACTAAGACTCAAGCTTTCAAATGATGGCAGGAGACAGTGGGCAATGGCCATCAAGAGTTGGAGCTAGGAAAGAAATGTAAATCGTCACTGAAATAGCCAAGATTGTTAAAAAAAAAAATGGGTCATGGCCATAGTGAAGGTAACAAAGGAACCAACTTGGTTTGACTGTGGGCAAATGGCTTTTGAGGGTTGGGGCAGTGTTATAAAAACTGGCAGGTCTGGGGGCATCTCATTTTTGGAGAAGTTGAAGTAAGAAGACAAGAGGGCTCTTCTCCAGTGCTCACAACAGGTGGGTACTTTTGAGGTTTCCATGGTGATCATAAGCAGCTCTTCATGGCTCTGTAAATTTGACTTGTGAAGATTTGCTTGGGGAGCCCTCCTGCCTCATTATGATCAGGACAAGGAAAAGCTTCTCATTTTGATGGGCCTGAAAGTTCAAACCCTTTCCTTCTAGGTCAAAGTCAGCACAAGACTGAAACTTCATTAGCTGTCTTTCATCTCTGAGAAGAATTCCCATAGGACTTAATATTTATAGCTCGGGAAACATAGAGCTTTCCCAGAGGGAACACACTGGGTAATTTTGAGTCTCCGAGGTTCTTGAGGAAAGGAGGCCTTTCTCCTTTCTGTCAGGCCACTGGAACACAGTAAGACCTGCCAGTCACCCATGGCGGCAGGTACTGCAGGCAAAATATGCCAATCTGTGAGCAGGAGGACTTGGGCTTACATTAATTGCATTCAGTAAGCCTTCTCTATAAATGATGGACATAGCGCTGGGGTGGAAAAATAAAACATCTCTGTCTTTCAGACCCAAATTCTTCTTGAATCCAGGAAGAAGCCAGTGTCATCAAGAGAGGGGAAAACTAAAACAACCTATCTATTCTGTGAGAAGGTCCTATCCTGCCTTGGGGAGACGGAGTCTAGTAGCAAATGTCTCAATCAAAATTCTGATTTAAAAAGGGTCGGCAGAAGCCTAGGATTGCAGCTCGGTTGGTAGTGCCTGTCTTGCAAACATGAGGATCTGAGTTTGAGTCCCAGAGCACATAAAAACCAGCAGGTTTAGGGGCAGTCATGGTGAGGCTTGCTTGCACACTTAAAGCTGAGAAAAGTGAAAACAAATAGGGCTGGCCAGGCAGTCAGCCTGGCCCATGTGGTGAGCTTTAAGCTACCGGCACTTGAGGAATGACAGCTGGAGGGTTTTTTTCTGCCCACTATATGCTCATGCACACACATGAAGACACACAATATACACTCGCCTAAAATGCACTGTCAGTTTTCTGCCCCCCAAGAGACAGAAAACGTATGATGTAGAAAAACTCATCTCCAGTTTTCAGATTTCAGGGGATGGAAGCCATATAGACAGTGGGACTCTTTGCAGCAGGGATGAATTAGCTAATCTTTGATTGTCAACTCAACTGAATCGAGAAATGCCAGGAAAGCAGGAAAGCACGTTCCTGGTTGTGTCTGTAAGATTGTTGCCAGAGACAAGTGGGTCCCTCCCTAAATGGGAGCAGCATCTTCAACAGCCTGGAGCCCAGACACAACAAAACTGAGCAGGAGAGGAAGTCCACATATCTGCAAGCTTGCTTCTTCTTGAGCATACTCTTCTTTGCTGAGACATTGACTACAGATATCAGGCTCCTGCTTCTCCAGACTCTGAGATTCATGCCAGCAAACATCCAAGGAGCTTTAATCTTGGACAGAGGCTAAACCTTAGTCACTCTTTTCTGAGGCTTCTGGACTGAGGAACTGCCTTTGGTTTCTGCAACTTTCAGAAGCTTGCCAGTGTATGATCATTCTAACCAACCCAATTAATGTGCATGTCTTTAGGTGAAATATATATTTCTTCTATATCACAAGGAGATTGGACCCTCCATTTCCCATGGAAAGAATCCCCTATGCTTCTTAGAAGAGGTGTCTCAAATATCTTTATGCAATTAGCCCACCAACCACAGTGGCTGTCTGGCTGGCGATATAAAAGAGGTGGTTCTGAGTTTTTCATTTTTGTCTGGGAATTTTTCTGAAAACAAATGGGGGGTGGGGAAGGCTGCATAGCTTTGGGAGAAGGGGGAAAGGGTAGAGGCTCATTTTCATGATGATATTATTTTAAAAGATGAGAGACAAACCTTCTCAGACCCATGATCGCATCACCTACCATCTTCTTCTTTACTCCTTTTCATAAGCAAACTTCTTGAGAACCGTGTTCATCTTTTTCTGCTTCTATTTGTCCCCCTGTACTCATGCCTTACCTACTTCTGGCTTCCGTCTCATCACTCCATAGAACATCTCATGCAAGTCCTCATGTGAATAAGCCCAGGCATCTTTTCTTCTGCTCTTGCTGAGCTTCTAGACACCACTGAACACAGTTAGCTTGGTCTGACACAAACACCCCTAACACAGTGGTTCTCAACCTGTGGGTTGTGACCCCTTTGAGGTCACATATCAAATATCCTGCTTATCAGATATTTATGTTGTGATTCATAACAGTAGCAAAAGGACAGTTATGAAGCAGCATCAAGATAATTTTACCATTGGGAAGGTCATGAGGAACTATGCTAAAGGGTTGCCATTAGGAAGGCTGAGAACCATTGCCTTAACACAATAGGCTATTGTACTTTTTCTTTGTTTTCTCTATTGTTCTTTTTCTCTGTCTCTTTGAGGATTCCTTCTCTGTGTCACCATTTATGTCTTGCATTTTTATACTCTCTGCATGTACTTTGATTTACTGACATCTTGACTGTCAAAGACACTCAAAGTTAGTCTGCAGACAGATTCTACATGCTCATTTCTTAAAGTCAGAATGGCTTTCCATTCATAGTGTCTGTTCCCCCACAAAGGCTATGAAATAAACACAATTCATTGGAAAATTAAATCATCTTTTTTTTTTTTCTTTTGAAACTAGTTAACTTTAGGTGTACAGATTTTAGTAAGTTTATCCTATATTATATGTCTATATGAGTGAGTATATACTGTGTGTGTCTTTCTGCTTCTGGGATAGCTCACTCAGGATGATCCTTTCCAGTTCCTACCATTTAGCTGCAAATTTCATGATTTCCTTCTTTTTCATTGCTGAGTAATACTCCATTGTATAGATGTACCACAGTTTCTGCATCCATTCTTCAGTTGAGGGGCATTTGGTTGGTTTTCAGCTTCTGGCTATTACAAATAAAGCTGCTACAAACATGGTTGAGCAAATGTCCTTGTGTACTTGAGCATCTTTTGGATATATGCCTAGGACTGGTATAGCTGGATCTTGAGGAAGCGCTATCCCTAGTTGTCTGAGAAACTGCCAGATTGATTTCCAGAGTGGTTATATAAGTTTACATTCCCACCAACAGTGGAGGAAGGTTCCCCTTTCTCCACAACCTCTATTTAGAGGGAGGACTCTGGCTAAAATGCTCAATCCCCATTCTGAAAGGCAAAGAGGATGGACATCAGAAGAAGAAGAAAACAGGAAACAAGTTAGGAACCTGCCACAGAGGACCTCTGAAAGGTTCTGCCCTGCAGACTATCAAAGCAGATGCTTAGACTTATAGCCAAACTGTGGGCAGAGTGCACAGAATCTTATGAAAGAGGTGGGAAATAGTAAGATCTGGAGAGGACAGGAACTCCACAAGGAGAACAACAGAACCAAAAAAATTGAGCAAAGGGGTCTTTCCTGAGACTCATACTCCAACCAAGTACCATGCATGGCACTAACCTAGAACCCATGCACAGATGTAGCCCATGGCAGTTCAGTGTCCAAGTGGGTTCCACAGTAATGGGAACAGGGACTGCTTCTGACATGAACTGATTGGCCTGCTCTTTGATCACCTCTCCCTGAGCGGGGAGCAGCCTTACCAGGCCACAGAGGAAGACAATGCAGCCACTCCTGATGAGACCTAACAAATGAGGAACAGAAGGAAGAAAAAGAAACCCTCCCCTACCAGTGGTCTTGGGGAGGGGCATGCGTGGAGAAGGGGGAAGAAGGGAGGGGTTGGGAGGGGAGGAGGGAGGGAACTAGAGGGGGGACACAAAGTAAATAAAGTGTAATTAAAAATAAAATAAAATAAAAATTAAAAAGAAGAAACTAGTTAACTGATACAATACCCTAGAAGACTCCGGGTACATTGTCTCTCTCTCTCTCTCTCTCTCTCTCTCTCTCTCTCTCTCTGTGTGTGTGTGTGTGTGTGTGTGTGTGTAAGCATACGCATGTGATCAGATAACAACCTTGGGTATTGGTCCTCACTTTCTACCTTATTTGAGGCAGACTTTCTTTGCTGTCTGCTGCTGAATTCATGAAGCTAGCTAAACCATGGGCTGCAGGGGATGCTCCTGTCTCTACCTCCCTTCTTGCCATAAGAATGCTGGGCTTACAGGTATACTATCCACAACACTTTCACACAGGTTCTGGAAACTGAAACTCAAATCCTCATGCTTACACAGCAAGCTTTGTACTGACTGAGTTATCTCCTCATCCATGAATCAGTAGTTTCTAGCCAAGATAGTTCAGCCTACAGCATTAGGAAAAAGTCAGACCTCATTCTGAAGGGGGCTATACCCTAGTTGGAAAACAAAACAAAACAAAACAAAACAAAACAAAACACAAGCCTGTCAAAAGAAATGCAAAGGACTGCATCCCAGGATGGCTTGCAAGGGACTTTGCAAAACAACAGGGTTCATGAGCTCTGTTGCAGAAAAAAATGTGCCTGGTCACAGAGGCACTGGAGTCATTTCTTTGTATGTAGATATCTATCAGTCATAAATAGAACTTGATATTCTGTAGGATTCTATCACAAATTAACATCATCATCAGCTCTCATCAAATAACACACGAAGAGCACATCTAAAAGCTATTTAGCAGAACCACTCAATATAACATGTGAGGTTTGAAGATGCCTGTTTGGAAATTGCTCCTTTTAATCATACACTGGAAACATCAAAATGTAGGAAGAAGAATTCTTCCCTCAAATTAATTAAGATTCTCTCTGGTTGAAAGCCTTTTCAATGAAAGAAATGGAAAAATAGTTAATGGTACATAAAAATGATGTGGAAGGGGTTGTATATGGGTATAATGACTGTTTAAACTACTTGATGCCTGGAAACCATCCAAAGCTCTCATTGGGGACACTTGTCATAGTGTCCTGTTGGGTAAGAAGATTCCTTTTATCCCTGGGCTGGCACTATAAAATCTATTTAGAAGGAGAAATAATAAATAGAAGCCACAGATTTGAGTATTCCCAAAAGTTGTCAGTTGGGAAGAAAACTGTCCAAGGCAAACTTGAACCAGTGGAAACTCCTTGCTCCTGCATCTTGCAGGATACCCTTCTACTGTATTCTGTTTTTACATACCCACTTCCCATATTAATCTCCAAGCATCATGGTCCTATTCTGTAATATGACTCACTTTTGGCCAAGTCTCACCCTTTCCATCACCCTTCTTCCTCCATCACATCCCAAGACCATTGTCACCCTGTGTTGTGTGTGTTATGTTACTTCCAAGCACACATTATATATTGAAAAGCAACCTTCTACAGATAGCAATGCAAGGTTAATAGTTGCCTCCAGGGAGGAGTTACAGCTGCCAGACTGGCACTTCTCGGTGATCACAGCATGCTCAGTGTTTTGGAGAAGAACACTGGCTTTAAAGTAGAATTTTCATGGTCTAAAATTGGAAATTTTAGTACCTCTTTCCCAGGAGCTTTCAGGAATGTTGCTTAACCTCCTTGAATATCCATTTCTTCATCTAGGAAAGATAGATTAGAATATTTACTTTTTAGGATGGAAAGAGAAGAAGAGACAATGGATGCCATGGGTGTCTTGTGCCTAGAACCAAATAGATGCTTCTTAGACCTAGGTTGTGGCTACATAGGTCACCAATCCTGCTTACAGAAATTCTGTTTTTATAAAATCCACTCATTTTGGTTGAAAGAGTAACAGAGATAAAAATACACTGAGGAGGGTGGTAGCATCCAGGTGGAGCAAAAGATGGAAGTATCTAAGTGGGGTCAAGCAAAAGTGAATGAGGGATACTAAAGGTGGAAGTATCTAAGCAGGATCAAGCGAAGAGAGAAATGGTAAGAAGAGGAAAGGGTCAAAAGAAAAGTCTAAGGATATGGTGGAAAAGACTTAAGAAAACCTGCTGCTTTGTAAGCTAATAAAAAACGAAAATTTAAAATGTTTTTAAAAAGAGACAACTATTTCTCAACCAGTATCACAGACCACACCCTGTTTGTGTTCCCATGTTAGATACATGGACTCAGTCCAAAAGATCTCCCCAAACATGTGTATAGTCTAGTAGTCAGAACAGTCACTGAACCAAGAGTTAGAGCCACCATTATTCCAGTGGGCTCCATGTTAAATTGTCTGTCTGATCTAGAGTATGTAAGATTTGGCTTGAGAATTAAATAAGGAACTCCTGTAGACACCTCTGAAAATTGTAAATTTTACACACCTTTGTTTGTGAAGACATTCTCACTTCATGCGGATGTGTCCAGTTCTCACAAAGAAGTCTCCGGAGGTGAAGCATATGACTTTCCTTGCTTCCTGGGCAACTTAGATAGCCTTCATCTCAGATGCTGACACCTTCATCTAGGATAATGTTTCTCTATAGGACTATAGTCTTTCTATAGGACTGAAGGTGGGAGAGCTGGGTTTTAAAATGGTGCCCTCAGCCCACAGTATTTGAGTACGTACCCCTCAGCTTTGGATATTCATTGAAATTCTAGGACAGCAGGAGGAGCCTTGCCCTGCGTTCTGTCCTATTGCTCTACTGCCCAGTTGCTAGAGAGCATGCTTGCAAGAGGAGATGCTCATGATGTTCCTTACATTTGCTGCAGCAGAGAAGCTCAAGGATGTGTTTTAATTATGTGTGCATCCCCCAACAAACAGTACCATCCAAGGGACAAGACAAAGGCTCACTGATGGGCAGGTGACACTGAGCTGTCTTCCAGCGTTATTTTTAAGCCTCTCTTGTTTCATTTCACACTTAGTGGATACTTGTTATCTTCTTTGGGGAGTGGGCGAGCCTAAAAAGACATGATGACATCCAAGGATTCCTAACTTCCTAGAGCATGCAGGCATGCTAGTGACCAGAACACTGGACCTCATGGAAGGTATGTGAAATCCCTATGTGAGGTCCCCTAATGTTGTAGGAATGCAGAGGGAGAAACACCTACTTCAGGTAGGCATTCCGAGCAGCTCCATCAAGAAGAGACACTTGGCTTGGTTGCAAAGGATGAGACAGGTAGAGGGTAGAGCTGGTGAGAAGTGGAAACCTGGCCTAGACTGATGGTGTCACATGGAACTGTTTGGGAAGAACCGAAGACAGGCATGGGGCAAGGAGGGCTTCTAAAGATGGAACCGCTGATGGGTAGAAGAGAGGAGAAACTAGAGCTGAGAACACAGGCAAATGGCAGGGCCTAGTGGGAATGCCTGGAATAAAAGTAAGCACCCTCAAACAAGACTGTTTATCTGTTCACAGCTGTTGTCAAAATCCACTAAGCACCTGGAACATTGGAATATCCAATAAATAATCAGTAGATACCACATGTCAGAATGCTTACTGAGGAAAGGACATGGGGTTTTATTAGAGCTGTAGGATAATAGCTCTCGGTGTAAAGGGGTAAAGGACTAGCAGGTGGATATTTCTAGGGAGCCCATTGCTGTTAGTTACCCAGAGCATCCCTTCTCATCTGGCCACAGAACTTCTTGAGCAGCACCTAGTCATTTTGTTTCTGACATCACATCTCTGGCCTGGTAGATGCAGCAGATTTTGGAGTACGCCTCGGACTAAGCCAATGAGAACCTGAGGCTTTTCTGTCTGGCATATGTCTCCTTCTATCTGTTCCTATTATTCAGCAAGAGGTCATGAACTTGGAGAACCCTGCAAAAGACTTGTACAGTGCAGTAGCAGACTAGACAGGAAGAAATGACAAGTGGAGAAACTGACAAGTGGAGCTCTGGCAACATCCCTGGTTGTCTTCGATCTGTGCCTGAAACCCCACAGATTTCCATTATGCAAGTTAACCTGTCCTTTCTTTAGCTTTGAACTGTGCTATGTCAGCCCTGACTAATACAGTCATTGAGGAGCCAATTTCAGAAGTCTTAATGACTACTACAAGCTGACAGCCAGATAAGAAAGACTTTGACCTGCACCGCAGAGATACTTGGATGGGTATCCACCATGAGTTCTCCCTTAGGTAATATATGCCTTTAGGTAATATATATATATTATAATATACTGTCATATATTATGTATACTGTATATTTTTGTCTTGTGTAGTTCCAGGGACCCAGCGCATAGGTAGCCCAAGGAGGTGGAAAGGATTATTTTTGTCAAAGGCCATTGCCATTCCTAAAATTTCTTAATTGTCTTCATTGCTTTCTTGTTCCATAATAAATATCCTTTAATTTTAAATTCCCAAGGGCTTATGTCCTCGGCTTAGCAGGGTGTGTCTCTGTCCCATGTTCACCCAGAGAAGGAAGTGGAAACTTCTGAGCTGAAATGGGATGAAGTTAGTAAGAAAGAATTGAAGTTCGTTCTATGGCATGAGGGTTAGTCCTTCCTTCTTTGAACTCCCCTACATACGGTCTGTAAATCTGAGCAGGGGTAGAGACTCGTGTCTCTCACTTGAGGACAAAGCCCTGGAACTCAGGCTCAGAAATAAGTCTTCCACGTGGCAGAGTAGCAGTGACATGAATTGGGGTGAGTGGAGAAGAGAGAACTAAGAAAGTTTCTGGGTCTCTGCGGGAATGCAAGAGAGAGAGGCTCACAGCCTGCAAGGGTCTTGTAGCTGAAGCCAGAGACTTTGAGTGTACTACTTGCTAGGGTCACCTGAAGTAGGGAGATCGTGACATGAAAGCAGAGGATGGAGATGGCTCAAGAACCCAAAAAAGTCACCTTCTTTTGCTCCCAGGGCAAGTCATAGCAGCATTGCATTTGGATTTCCAGGAAGGTAGCAAAATGTACAAGCAACTCATTAAAATTCTCTTGGGCAGATTTGCTCTAAAGGCAAGCTGAAAGTTTTTAATGAGGGAAAATTGTTCAAAAGGTATGATTTTCTAGAAAGTTGACAGCAACCTGGAGAAGAAAAAACTGCCTGGAATAGACATGACATCTTAATCATTGGTACCAAGAAGCCATAATGCCAGACTATAGAAAGCTTAAATAAAACTGTAGCTCCTTTTTCTTTTATTAAGAAATGAAAGCCCAGGAGTACAATGCCAGAACAAGAACTAATTTGGGAAGCTTGCTGGTATAATATTGTCAGTCACACCAGTGATGTGGATAAAAGGCTTTAGCACATGAATAATTTCAGTGAAAGGGGCCTCATTGCTTTTTATTTGCTGGGCATTTACAGGAGAATAAACATGCTGGTATATATTATATATGGAGTGAAAATCAGCCAGTGAAAGCAAAGGCCCTCAGACCCAGTTACTAGGACAGACAGGGTTGCTTAGCAACTGGGCAACAGGAGAATTCTCTCTCCCTTCCTTTTGTTTTTAGATTGTTGTAACCTTTGATCAATTTTGGCTCTATAACAAAAGCCTTGGGTATTTTGAAAGAAGGGTACCTGCTAATCTATAGTAGCAAGGAGGTAGATATAATAACAATCCATCTCTCTGTCTTTGTGTTAAACAGCAAAACAATTTAAAATTCCTTTTGAGGTCTTATTGCAGATGGCTGGATCTCTGATGAAACAGAAGATACATGATAATTGCTTCAGATGATGTTTGCTGACTGTCAGTTACTCTTGATTCTTCTGTCTGTTGGCCAGCTTTGGAAGCCTTGTTCTTGGTTCTGAATCCAATCCCCAAATCCCGAATCCTCAGGAGTCTTTATGCCCTTCCTTTTGAAACCACCCTGGGATCAGGGAATGCAATGTGGAAAGTGCACCGTCTCTTCTGTTATGATTCTTTTTCTATTGTATAAATTTAATTTTGTGTGTGTGTGAACTTACGTGTCTGCATGGGGTGGGGGAGGCAGTGCCTTTGTGTATGGAGAGCAGAGTTCAGCCTTTTATGTCATTCCTCAGGATGCCACTCACCTTGTTTGTTTACATTTATTTCTTCATTGGCTTAGTTTTTAGATAGGATCTCTCATTGGTCTGGCTTTTACATCTTCAGCTAGACTGGCTGGTAAACAGGCTCTTGAGATGTGCTTGTCTCTGTCTTCCCAGTGCTAGGACTATAAGCATAGGTTCCAATAATCAGCTTTCTTGTAAGGATCCTGGGCATTGAACTCAGGTCTGATTCTTGTATGGCAATTGCTTACCTAACTACACCAGAGCCTCAGCTCCTAATTCAGATTCTTTCATGCCAGCACGCCAATGGCTGTAGGCTCAGTTACCAAACAAATGAATTCACAGGTCCTTCTTACCCTCAAGGACCTTGAAAGCTGTGAGGACCAAGGCAGAGGAAGATAGGGATTGGGACAGATCAGATTCATCTGCCCGGAATGCAAGGAAACCATTGGGACAGTCTGCATTCAGCTATTTGGTAGAGACTGCACTCTAACTTCCTCAGAATCCAGCTGCCAATAGTTGGGCTGCAGAGGTCAAGCCTATTTCCATGAAATTAACTTTCCTGAATCAATCAGCCAAGGACTCCTAATAAATTAATAGTGCCTAGTTTGTCTTAGGTTGAAAGAGATAAACAGGTGAAATGGTTCCTGAAGCAGGTAGCAAGGAAGGAAAAGAAGTTGGGAAAGATGGGGATCCATGCTTTCTGAACACCGACTCATCCTCCTGGGGCCTTATCAGTCTCAGAAATGGCAATTTGAACAGGGTGGCTCTTGTGCTCATTAAAATGGAAAGTGATGAGTGATCGAGTGTTTCTGGAGGCCCAGCTGTGGGGTGTGTGTTTCTGACAGGAGCTGAGGGCTCATGGCTCCTTTTGTGAGAAGCTTTCAGTAGGTAGGGTTCTGGGCTGGGTTGGGTTGCTAAGCATCAGAGTGATGGTTGTCGTATTGTTCTTTCATCTTGTCTAAATGTCTTCTTACAGCACTGTCCCTGTAATGTTTAAAGGTAAGTCGCTCTTCCAGATCAGCCCACTGCACCTTGGTGGGGCTGGAGAAAGGGTGTCTTCCCTCACTTCCCTTTTCCTTTCTGAATCCACATTCTGATTCGTGATTAGCACACTCTTCATTACAAGTGCCCAGCAGCGCTTTGCTGGAGAAAAGATATACAGTGTTTTCCTGCCCCCACCGACTGCCCTTCCCCAGCTGGGCCTGTTCTAGCTAGGCTGATGCCTGGCACCTGGTACTTTTCTCCCTGTCCACAGGGAGTTGCCACCAGAGCAACTGCCAGGGTGGGGTAGCACTTTGAACTCCAACTATATTGATGTTTGCACTATAAGTTGAGCCTTAACTGTGGCTCTCCACCCATGTCTGCATTCCAGGGGACTTCTGCAAACAATCCTGGGCTCATTGAGAGGCTGGAGAATCCCTAGAAGGCCAGTCTCAAAATCAAGGGCCTAGGAAAAGGAAGCAGCTTTTCTGCTTCTTGTGGACTGCCTCTGATTCCCTGTGCCCACGAGCTGATGAAATTCCTTCTTATTACTGCCTCTTTTTTTTCCCCCCCAGGAAGGACTCAGTATTAACATAGTGCTGCTGAGACACTTTGTTCCTTCTTTTGCTACGAAAGAAGCCGAACCCCAGAAAGAAATAGGTCATTGGATCAGCTGAGCTGTAAAAAGCCCCGTGAACAACAAGCAGCCACAGAGGGGCATGGTTTCAAATGGTAGGGTTAAACGTTTTACAGCTGAGACTGTTCCATTCTGAGGCCTGATAATGTCTGGATGAACCTAACCTAGTTACTGACAAGAACTCCTCCTAATGTACTCTTCATGCCCTGGTTGATGCTGGAGCTGGGCAATTCAGTGTGAGGTCAATTTGATTTAGTAAACTGTATCAACAAAGTTAGTAATTCTGTGATGTAGAGCAAAGCAGAGGCCTGGCGGGCTCAAGCTGCGTTTTTTTCAGTCCACGCATAGGGCTTGGGTGAGCCTCACATCTTTACCCTCACTTGTGAACTGTGAGCTTGCTGGGAAGAGACAAGGGATTTGGTGTGATGGCATTCTGAAAAGAAAAAAAAATGAATCATAGAGAAAAAAATGCAGTCATAATACACATCCTAGAGTTCATAAACCTGGAAATCTCTATCTAAAAAAGAAAAAAAAATCTGTGATGAGTGACTCTCTCAACCTTCTTAAGAAAGCCTCATTTTGCAATTAGCACAGGGGTCACAATGGGTCAAGGTGCAGAGAGTAGGATAATAGAAACTGTAGGGTTCTCAGCCCTAAGTGGGACACCTGTACCACACCCCTTCTTTTAAGGCTAGAGGATCATTGCAAAGAGGAGGCAGAAAGGCTGGAGGAGCCGGAGGTGGTGAAGGACTACAAGAAAACAGTGTTTTCTGGGTTCAACAAAGGCGTGATACATACGCACTCATAATGGCTGCAACAGCATGCATAAGACCTGTCCATGTTCAACCAGACAAAAATCCTAGCACAGGGAGGAGAGGTGGACACAAAGCCTGTCCCTTAGTGGAGGACATATTGGCAATTGACAGCTCGTGGGAGAAAGAGAGTTGTTTTTTTTGTTTGTTTGTTTGTTTTGTTTGTTTGTTTTGTTTGTTTCCAGAGCTGAGGACCGAACCCAGGGCCTTGCACTTGCTAGGCAAGCACTCTACCACTGAGCTAAATCCCCAACCCCAAGATTTTTCTTTAAGGATGTGAACCAGTAAGTTAGCCAAGCTCCAGTGGCTAGCTACGTACATAACCCTGCTGTACATGGGCAGCACAAGAAGGAAAAGAGGATACAAAGTAGTGTGGGAAGGAAAAAGAGTGGAGGGTCTGGGAGGAGTTGGGGGAGGAGAGGATATGGTCAAAATACATGGTGTGGAATTCTCAAAGAACTAATAATTCTTAAATTTATTTGTTTTTGTTTTTTATTTGTTTATTTGTTTTTTATTAAAATTTATTTGTTTTTTAATTACAATTTATTCACGTTGTATCCCAGTTGTGTCTTCCTCCCTCATCCCCTCCCAATCCCACCCTCCCTCCTTCTTCTCCTTCCATGCTCCTCCCCAAGTCCACTGATAGAGGAGGTCCTCCTCCCCTTCCATCTGACCCCAGCCTAAATTTTTTTTTATTAATCACAGTTGATTACAACTAATAATTTTTAAAAATCTTTGGTTTGAGTGTGTCAAAAATCAAGATTTCTATAATTTTAGCTCTATCAAGTGTTGGGAATAATATGTAATTGTAATCCTCATAGAAACAATTTTTTTGGGTAGAAGAATGCCTTTTTAATGTGCTTGCTGTCTTTCGGTCATAACCAGCTACACACAATTATATTTGGATAATGGGTATGTAGCTAAATTGTCAATTGTAAAGGTTTAGTTTGATTTATCACAACTACTTCCCAAAGGCCCAACATCTTCCTAATATCTTCACATGGTTGGGATTTCAACATAGGGATTTGATGGGAACACATATATTAGGCTGCTATACTTTATAGTGCAAGGGTAATTAGCCACAGCTTGGTAGTCTCTCAGCAATCAAGTCTGTCTTCATTTATTAAACAGTGAATTGCATTCTAGGCTTGCAGTCTGTCTCCTTGAGCCTGAATCTTCCATCAGTAAATAAAGTTGGGTCGCTTAAAGGAGGATGCTAAAGGGGTGAACACAGGTGTAGAACTTGGGCTAGATCCCAGAATGGAGGGAGTTCTCGACAGATACGTGAGTATTGTGTTGTGACACTGCATCTTACTACAACCGTGGCAAGTGGGTTTTAGTATTCATCAGGAGAAGCAGAGAAGGATTCTGCTTCCCTTCAGGTGACAACGTTATCAGTGCTCCTTTTGGCTCCAGTTGTTTTCATTGGTCTTAAATGGTTCCGTTTGTCTCTTAGGATGTGGTGATGTATTAAATGGCTTCACAGTGATCAGATCATATCTGCTAAAATTCATAGTGGATTGGGGTTAGCGAGAAGGCTTGGAGGCCAAGAGAAGAACACACATTGATTTAGCGGAAGTACCGAGTTTGGTTCCAAACATTCACTTGAGGGGAAAGGGATGCTTACAGCTTGCCTGTAACCCCAGCTCTAGGAGCTCTGACACCCACTTCTGGCTTCTGTAGATGCTTGCATTCATGCTCGCGCGCGCACACACACACACACACACACACACACACACAAACACACAAAATTTAAAATTAAAATGCCATAGAAACGATAGAATACAATTGTAATCATCTAGAAGTAGTTGTTGAGGCCTTCAGGCCATCTTGGCCTCAGCAGGAAGCTGGCGTGGATGTTTGGAGTTCTCAGTGTCCACTAAGCATGCGTCCTGTGTTGGCTGCCTGAAAAAAGAAAGTGATACTGAAAGTCACAGTGGAGGAGAGGCAGACAGATGAATCAGATTGGATGCCACACAAAGGATGCGCAGAACCTGGAGATTGGTGTAGTACTCATTCTAGGACACCTGAGGTTTCCTCAAGAACACTTGATGTGTTTTAAAGCTTTCCCAAACTTCTGAGTCTTCTCTGGACTGGGAAAAGTCTAGTCTGTGGGCAGAATTAAATCTTGACCAACAAAACGCATTCACAACTTTCCTAGTTCTGTTTTCAGACCTAAGCCTCCAGTCCTGCAGACATGCATGCAGTGACTTCTCTGAGGCCAACTTGTCACCTGTAAAATTGGGGGAATAGTGAAACCTTCCCCAAGCAGATATTACATGGCTTAAATATGTTTGGCACATGGTGATTGTAAACTATTCTAAACTGTACATTTTTTATGTATGAGTGCTATCTAGTTAATTAAAGATTCTAATTAGGTACGGCAACTTCAATGCAGAGATCAGATTGTGTGGAGCCCACCCTGAGCAGGTTCGTCTACCCCACAGCTCCTGAATCTATGACTCAGAGAACATCAGGGAATAGGTGAGGCAAGGTTATAAAAGCCGGAAAGTCTGCTGTGAAAATCCACTCATAGAAATGTTTGCAAGATGTGAACAATGGTACTGTCAGTAGACAAGCTAATGCAGAAGGTGGAAAAATCTCACAGGGGCACACCCCTGAACAAAGGACTACAGACAACCAGCGTCTGCTGGGAGAGGGAGAGTTAGCTTCTTTCAGAGATGAGCTCCCAGTCGGTTGTCTAACACAAAATGCTCAGAATGGGGCCAGTGGGTTATATTTATATATTTGTGTACACACACACACACACACACACACACACACACACACACACACACCCTACATGCATTCAACAATAATAATTGGAGAAGAAGAGGCTATCAGTTTGAGAGTCATGGGTACATGGAAGGAGTTGAAGGGAGGGGTCTTGGGGGGAGGGGCTGGAGGGATGAAAGAAAGAAATTATATTTTAATTAAAATGCATAAAAATAAAAGACTGGGAAAAAAAAAGCCCAAATAGTACTACATAGCCTAGAAATTCCACTATCGAGTGTCTAGCCAAAGGAGGCAAAGCCAGGTATATTAAAAAGAGATCTGCCCTTCCCATACCCACTGGAACATTTACAATAAGCGAGATGTGGAATCAGCCTAAGTGTTCAAGTGTCATGCCTGAATAACTCTCCAGCATGGAATACTATTGAGTGTTTAGGAAAGGAAAGCTGTCATTTGCGGAAATATTGATGAACCCAGGGAACCTGAGCCAAGTATGATAAACCCGGCATAGAAAGACACATGGTGCATGATGGGAACTCATGTGTGGAATCTAAGACTTGAACTCATGGAAGAAGAGAGAAGAACAGTGGTTGATAAAGCAAGTAAAATCTGATCAAAGGATGACAAATTTCAGCTCCGTGGAAGTAAGTTCTGGATCTCTTTGTTTATGGTGGCAATCTGTACAGTGGCAACTGTGGCTATCGACCTGTACCTGTGTCTAGTCACCATGTGCTTGAGGCTAGTGACCATGCATTTGAACATTTATGACCTAAAATAATGAATAGATGAAAAATATTCAAAGTAAGAAGCCATAGGCTGGAGAGATAGCTGGGAGATTAAGAGCACTGTTTGCTCTTCCAAAGGTTCTGAGTTCAATTCCCAGCAACCACATGGTGGCTCACAACCATCTATAATGAGATCTGATGTCCTCTTCTGGCCTTCAGGCATACATGCAGACAGAACACTGTATACATAATAAGTAAATACATATTTTAAAAATAAAAAAATATAATAATTTTTTTTAAAATATGGCTAGGTCTGACTAGGTGGAGTCTTGTTAATTGAAATTACTTTGTATAGTAGGCAAGTCTTTTAAATAAATGAACTGTTGTTAAATGTTCAGGAAAGACAGCATTTAAAGGTTTGCCCTGATTTCCCACTGCTAAATGCGTCTAAGTCCAATTGGAAAGCTGTTGGTTATTGCTAAGGTATGCACGCTGCCACATACATTCATGCCACAACAATTAATGAAAAAGAAGCCATGAATCTGAATGAGAGCAAGGAGGGGCATAGAGGATTTGGAGGGAGGAAGGGGAAGAGAGAAATGATGTAATTATGTTATGATTTTAAAAAATAAAGAAATGTTTTAAAAAAGTTTGCCCTGGTGTTTCCAGATGTACTGTACCCACAAAAGGGTGTTCTAAGTACCAACTGGTTGGTAAGAGAATGTGAGGCCTTTTCTCTCCTGAAGCTGTTTTCTGATGCTCTCAGGTTCAGTTGTCAAGGCCAGTTATACCACGTCTAGGCAATTTCCTCTCTGCTTTTGCTGAGTTCTACAAAGAATGGCTCATTTACAGTGAGAGCAAGGTTCTAATGATTGCTTCACTTGCTGTAACCCTCTCCAAGTTGGTTGAGGGCGTCAGTGTTCTTATTATGAGATAGCTTATCCCAACAGGAAAAAATTGGAGGGCTCAGAACTGGAAGTGAGGTTTTAGTTACTGAGGCGAGCTAAGAACCGCTGAGGGGTCATCAGTTCACGGGGTTGCGTGTGTGTTGGGGGGGAGGGGGCATCTTATCCAGTGCCTAGAGTCAACATGGCTGCCATCTAGCTCCATTAGCTGTTATTGGAGAGGACACAAAGGCAAGCGATTAATGTGTGGTTACTCACAGTGCCCCTTTACCTGTCGTTCTTATTATGATTGTGATATATGGTATATTCTGGCCTGTTCATAATTATACTAAATGACATCCTTCACACACTTAAGTAAAAAAAATAAAGTTTCAATTAAAAATTGGCACTTGTTATAAGGAACTTAATGCAGAACAAATTCTTAGGGAAGTAAGTTTCATTGAGACATTCGTAGATTTCTCCATACACACTCTGGTATAGATTGTAAAGAATTCAGAAAGGAGAGGATTAAGAGAGGTTCCCTTTCTTGTGTTTGCCTCCTGCTTCATTGCAAAAAACGGTCAAAGTGCATTGGTTTCCTGATGATAACCACAGGTCTGTGACTAAGTGGGTAGCAGAATTCCACATTTTCTATGTTGTGAGTAAGGAAATTCTAAGATGTGTTGCAGCAGGTTAGTGACCACTTCTTCTTGGAGGGACTCATGCGGTGATGGTTAGCACCGCATTGCTTCCCATTGCTTCTTTTCTCTTTAAGGAGAAAAAGTAGAAAATCTATGTAAGAAACAGAACTTCCATGAATTAGCAAACCCTGGTGTTCTACTCCCCATAAACTCACTTATCAGATGAGCTCCTATTTTAACCAGTTACTTTAAAAAGCAAACATTCTTTATCGCGCATGTCTCTATTTTAACCAATTACTTTATTGCATCTTTATTACAGGTCAAAGGTTAGGCAAAGTCAATACCTGCCGTCTACCTGACTCTTAGTCACAGCAAACACTGCTGATCAAGGAAGTTTGGAACTAGGCTTCTTATTGTCTAAAGTGTCATTAGTCCCCAAGTAATTATTATAAATGTCATTTATATGTCAACCATTATGTTGAAAGTCTTCCCAAGTTCAAGCCCACGAGAGGGAAATCACGTCTCACTCACTTGGGTTCCTCTGATAATCCCGAAAAGATTTTCTTAACCTTAAATGGATATGCATAAAATGGCCCCCTTCTGAGATAAATCCTAGTGTTCTTCCTGGCTATAAATGGAGGTGATAGATATAACAGGCATTAATTACATAGCGCGTTCACATGGGCCAAAACTTCTGTCTGCATTTGATTTGAATGTTGAAACTTATTTAGCTATTTGGCTATTTGTGCTGGCTCAGCCCAAAAGCTGCACACAAGTCCTCTGTGATGGTCAGAAGACAGAAAGGTAAAGGAACAAAAATGGTTGAATGAAAATAATTTAAGGGTTTGGAATGGCTCTAGTGTTTACTTAACTCTTGCCCTATATTTGAGTTTCTATCTTGTTTTGTGCATTATGTCAAGAAGCGAGGCTTCTGAAAATGGGATATGGTCAGCCCCATGGGGCTCTGAACTGACCATACTGAGTTAATGTCATCATTACTTTGCCTAGGCGACAGAGGTCTGGTAGATTTTCCCACAGACAGTTCTGTGATCTTGGGTATCTCACCGTATGTTTTATAGCCTGAGTTTTCTAATCTGCTGGGTGAGAGGTCTCCAAGCGTGACCTGTGAGCACAACTTAGTTCTTATTAAAAACAAGGATCCTGGGCTGGGAAAACGGCTCCATTGTTAAAATGTTTGCCATGTAAGCATGAGTACCTAAACTTGATCTCTAGATATCATATTTCAAAGACGAGGAATGGTAGCATGTCCTTTTAATCCTAGTGTTGGAAGGTGGAGGCTGGTAGATCCCCAGGACTCATTGGCCAGCCAGCCTAGCTGAACTGGCAAGCTCCATGTTTAGTGAGAGACCCTATGGAAAAAGTTAAAGTGGACAGTAATTGAAGAAGACACGCTTCATTGATCCTGGCCTTCACATACACATGATGTACACATGCACACATACGACACACACACATCAACAGTTTCCTGCAGCCCCATGAATTTAGTCTTTACTTACTAGCATAAAGTACAGGCCAGTGAAAAGCAATCTACCTGACATGGAAACAGATGTGATCTATTGATTAAAGACTGGCCAACACAAAGCTTCTCGATGCTGAGGAATGAGCTAGGTCATTCTGCAACGTCAGTTTTGAATTGTTTGACCAAGAGCTTCCGTGCTGCTCACTGCTCCAATACAGAAAGCCCCATTGCTCTCCATCACATTATGTTTGCAAGTATTTGACCTCACTGGGGTATAAACTCTCTGAGGTGAGCACAGTGCCTTGCCCATCCTCGTATGTTCCAGTGCCAAACAATGTGCCTGGTGCATAGTAACCCTACACGGTAGTCTGCAAGCAGGTAGCTTAAACACTGGGTGTTAATTTTCTCATAATCATAGATGATTGCAGCCTAGAATCAAGCTGTGAGCAGGGCTTGTATCTTCTTAGGTCTCTCTCTCTTTGGATTGTGGATGGTAATTGCATCCCTATTTCTTCAGGTCACCTCTACTCTGTACACATTCATCCTAATCTCTTCTTTTAAGGACTCCAGTCTTGCTGAAATGGGGACTAGCTAAATGGCCTCATTAATTTAATCACCACTTCAAAGGTCCTATCTCCAGAGGTAGTCATATTATGGGATATTTACTATTGCTTAATATTTGAGTGTATGAATTTCCGAGGCCATAATCCAGCCTATAATATCCTTCAATAAATGTTTTGCCAAGGTCTGGATGGATGAATTAGTAAGACCAACCTTATGTCTGTGTCTTTTTATGAACACATCCTTTTCCTTATCCCCTCCATATATATATAAACAGATATGGAAGATTTATTTGACAACATACAAAGAGGAACACACATTTCAACAATAAGGTCAAGGCTACTGATGATTAAACCTGTGATTAGAGATGTATCAGAAAGTCTACTGATGTCATGGGCTGTCTTTGGGACTCTTACCTTCCAATGGTTCTAAGCCCTCAGGCTTGGAAGCAGTCGTTTAGTACTGTAAAAATTTTTAAGAGGGACAATTTTGCTTTCTACTGCCTCCTCCACACAAACTTTCAATTTCCCATTCCCAAGTGCATATATACTTGAATGAGTTTGTTAAAAGCCTGCACCCCAAAGGAGTTAGGAACTCCAAGAGAAAATGGCAGAGATGGTCATTTGTTATGCCCTTTCAAAGTTGGGAAAACAGGTAGTCATCAATACAGCTTCCCTTATCTGAACTTTTCCTCTCCTGCCTTTTCTACTCCGGGGCACATTGTCCAGCTGTCACTCTCTTCATACTGCACCATCTGTCCTCCCTGCCCTTCAGCTTCACCTCTGTGTGAGCCAGTGCACCTGCACAGAAGAGGTGCTTGCTCATTTTGCTGCACTAACCCATGTATTTCTCATAGGCTGCTATCCACTGAGCTGCCACACTGGTCTGGCCACTGTGCTTTGCCCTTCCCTTCCCTTTATCTCACTGCGTTCTGTACCCTCGCATATATTCACCTGCTTTTCGCATCTCAGAAAAACAAGGCTTTCAATGGTCAGTTGATTGGCCCCAAATCTTAGAGAGATATGATAAATGATAAAACTAAGATTCAAAGCTGAGCAGATGGCCTGGCCTGGGTACTGACTGTGCTCTCCCCATACAGGATGGTGGTTACACAAAACTTGAAAGCCAACCAGACAAGGTTCCAGGTTTCCTCACTCTGGAGTCAGTTCCCGGAGCTTCTGGGGAATCAAAGTGCTTACTTTAAAACAATCTACCCATGCAGCGATTTCCATGTTTGCAGCAGCTCCTATTTTTGAACGCCTTGCCTTTGGTTCATTCTAGTTATTTGTGACAGAGATTTATTCCTCCAAACCTTACCTATCCCCTCCAACTTCAGTCAATCATCAGAAGAATTCAGGCCTTTGAAACCGTGTCCTTTCAAAGGCTGTGGAGGCAGCCCATGACGTCTCTTATAAAAGACTCTTTAAGGCAGACCGTGAACCACGGTACCCCCTTCCCTTGGTAAAACCGCAAGAAGTTTCACTCCAGTGAGTGATTCCTCGCTAGCAGCATCTCATGGCAGAATGTATCACCAGCAACGATTCTCTAGGCTTTAGAAATCATAGCTGTACTGAATATTTTCTTTTGTATCCATTCCTTCCCTCAATAGTAGGTGCTGATTGTCCCTATGAGGAATTCCTGGTCAACAAAATCCCGCGCCTGGGCGTGTGTCTCTATCTCGAACCTCTGGAAGCCAGGTGTGTTCTTCAGTCGGCTGAATGTGGCTGTAAATTATGTCGTGCTTTCTGTCAGCTCCCTGACACTGAAATCATATCTGCTGTCAGAGGTGACAGGGGCCACGACAATGATGTATTGAAGTGTTATGGAGTGGCTGGGGAACGGGCAGGGCAGGCTCCTCCGGCAGGCCTGCTGACACCTGTGTGTGGCCTGCACAGTCGAGTCAGATTTTGCCTGAGAGAGTCGTAAGAGAACGTCTACCTCACCCCAGGATTGCAAGCATGGCCGTCTCCTGTTGAGGTCTCGTAACAGGCTTCAGATGTTGACTGAACTCTACCTCTTAATTGTATTGTGTGACAAAATGCAAAATCCATCTCCTAATTACTTTCAAGCACTGAATTCTAAGGCATTTTGACTGCATTCAAGCGGCTAATTTGAACTCACAGACAGCAAGCTTTATTTTCTCCAAATGACTGATCATTCCTTGCCATTGTCGCCACTGCGTTCCCTCGCCTTCCACCAGATGTCTCTTTCCTTCCTTTCTCTTTAGAACTGAAGGTGAAGTAGATTCTGCCAGGTGGCATGCTCACCTTTGTGCTCTCACTGTTCACTGAATGAAAGTTCAGTGTTCTGTGGCTCTGCCCAGCCCTTAGCAATCAGTCTTTGTACCCTTCCCTCTGCATTTGTGTAAACTCCTCTCCTTTTCCTGGATCCTTACTCTGTAGGACTGATACTGCTTTTTAAGACATCGTTGCTGGAAATGCATCATTCTACCAGCAACAGCCACTTAATACATAGTCCTCACTAGGGCCAGCTACCACGCCTCGTCTTTGATTCCTATGTGCACAGCACCTAGGGCATATGTGGAAGAGTTTGAGCTGAGGCAGTCTTCTCTTTGCCATACCTCATAGAGAGCTATGGTAGCCTTTGTTTCAAATGATGTGTATATTGGGCATTTGGCCTTGTGTTTCATAGACCACATGGTCAAGAAGTCTCTTGCTCAGAGTTTGATAATTTATGGTTGCTTATCCTTGGAATTCTGAATCATCTTGTCTTCAAGTTTGTGTTTTGTAAATGGAGTCTAATGGAACAATGGCGTGTTCACTGTGGACTTGAAGCCTTGGTCCAGTATCATGTCCCTCTCTATAGGCCCCCCGCCTTTCCTTCTGGCCAGGGTTTTAGCTGCCTGTTTTTAAGTTCCTTGGCACCACATACCCTGCTCAGCCTCCTCATCCCTTTCCCTCTGAATTCCTCTTGACCACTGCCATTCTCCACCCAAGTCTTAGTATGAGCTCCATATCTTTCTGCTGCGCTCACAGTACCTGATATGGACATAGTGGGCAAGAGGTCAGCTACCTGTCATTCCACCAACCATGGGCCATGTCCTCAAGCACATGAGTCTATGTGGGCCATTTTTATTCAAACCTTTGTGTGTGTGTCTGTGTGTATCGGTAGAAAAAGCAACCTTTGCTTAAACATATCACAAAACAGAGAATCAAAATAATTACAGTTAACAACTGGAAAAGGGGAGACATACCAGGTTTTGATTTTAAAACACAGAATTGTGTCTCTTTGATTTTAAAGTTTCTGCATGACATCTCCAAAGGGGTTAATGCATGTTAGTCTTTGGCTCAGCTCAGTAACACTGAAGTGGTTACAGATGTGTTAGCTCTGGTGCCTCCTTCAAGGCTGAGCATATCTGAAGTCTTGGTACAGTATTTCCATCTTGCCTTGCTATAGCTCTGTGTGCTGAGGGACTCTAAAGCATTAGAACAGGGAGGAAGCCAAACAAACTGGACTTTCATTTTGTGAGAAATCAGAGGCCCAGGGAATTCCCCTTCCTTCCTTCCTTCCTCGAATCTGGGGAGGTCTTAAGGCTCTTTAGCTGACTCTAAAGCTCAAAGGTGTCATGGTTCTTTACTAGAACTCAAGGGAAAATGTTGGTGAGAGAGCCATAGATTTCTGTTGCAGTAAATAAAAAAAATGAATGTTCAGCTACATAATGTTATTTATTATTAACTCTATAATTATTGCAGCAGTATTAATTAACCCACTATCACAAATAATAAGATACAGACACCTGTTAGATTTTATAATTGCCTAATTTATCTTCGGCCAGGTAAATATTTCTACCTACACTATCTCAATAACCTTCACATCCATCTCCCAACCCCTAACCAATGCCATCTGCCTTAATCATCTTCGTCTGGTCTACCTTCCATCCATAATCCCAATATACTTGCTTATATTTTTCATCTTGGGGTTTTTCTTTTCCCATCCACATCATCCTTGGAGTTCTTCCTCCCAGCCCACGTGGTACCTTCTCCATGGTAACCCATCGTGGCATCCTCCTGCCTCCTCTCCTCCAGTCCATCTCTTTCCTATGACTTTCCTGTCCTCTAAAGCCCAGGAACCTTAGCCATGCCTAACCCATTCTGACCTGCCCGGGTATAGGACTTTAATCAACCAATCAGGTATAATGTCTTAGGCAGGTTTACAAAACAAGAATAGGTGTATGGGGTAGTAAGAAGATATCCAGGGCCAGTAATTAGCATCAGAATAAAGCATCAGAACAACCCCCAACAGATTTCATAATGATCCAGTTGATTATGGAGCACTTTATAGACATTAATGATCTTGACTCTTACAAACCCTGTGTGGTAAACATTTAGGGTGTCTTCGTATCAGTGTTTAATTTACACAAATCCCACCATCTCAGTTTCCTGGAACTTCTATAACAAGAGGTTTAAAGAACAAAAGCTATTGTCTGGAAGTTCTGGATGCTGAAAAGTCTAAAAGTACCCACAGGATTTGATTTCTCCGTGGGATGAAAGGGAGCATCTGTGACAGGCTCCTCACTTTTAGTGTCCTCGGGTCTGTCAGCTTGTAGATGGACCTTCCTGGTGTCTTCATACAACTCTTTCTGTAGAAGAGTCTGGGCTCGAGTCCTCCCCTTTTATCAGGTCACAAGTCACACTGGATCAGGGCCACCATAATGACCCTCTTTTAGCTTGGTTTCCTCTGTAAAGTCTCTCAAATTCAGGTCATGTTCTGAAGTACTGACTCGGTTAGGGGAGTGGAGTCCATAAGGCTTTTTTTTGAGAGGCACAAGGTTTACTTCGTAGCAACTTGTATGCACTTCGTAAAGTTGAGAAAAAACTAGAAAGAGATTAAGTAATGAGAATCCCTCAGCTGTCTTCCACGGGAGACATGGCCCACATATCTCTTCTCCCTGTTAAGTACCATCTCCCCATGCCTGCTAAAGTATGAGCTTGGGACACTTTAGTGTTTAGGCACTAAGTTTAGGATTCAACCCTAATGAAACTGTAAATCCTATTGTGTCATGCCCTTCAGATAAACATTTGCCACAAAACTTAGAGAGAATAATTCCTTCCTGAAGACAGAATAGCAGATCCGGAATTCAGTCATCAAGACTGCACTTAGATGACTTCAGAATCTCGGCCCTGTTGTCCATAATTTGTCATTAGGCCAAAGAAGAAAAAGTATTGTTTGCCCAATCTCTAAGATTAAGTTTCTGGAGTCTGGGGCAAGCTTGAGTAGGATGCAGAGCAACATTTCCCCTTCAGTAGGAGCTTCCTTGTTCCCTCTCCACACTGCTTCCTAGGGGGATTAGTTATAAAGGATCTCAGACTGCTATCCTGGGTTTTAGAGATTTCCTAAAAAGCAGAGGATATCATCTTATTTCACAGAGAACACCTTTGAAAAGGATTCTTGGCAACATTGTTTTCTTCTAAGATAAGTTCTAGCAGAGTTCCTATGAAACTCACATTTATAATTTTGGGCTATAGTCTAATGTTCAACTAGTGTCAAGAAAAGAAAGCCATTTAACTGAGAGTATAACATGGAGGTGGAGGGAGAAAACAGAAGGCATCACTTTGGGGGGGGGGCAAGCAAAATACACTTCAAGAGGAGTTAATATAAGAGGAAGAATGTGAATGGATGGGGTCCATCAGATAGGAAGTATTTAGATGTTGATTTCAAGGTCAAGTTTCCTTTCAAAATACCCGGTGTGTTTTTCTATGGAATAGATGAGATGAAATGTTTAACACAGTTTCCAGTGTTCTTACCATTATTTCCACTGTATTTCAGAGTCATGAACAGTTCATAGGTGTGCACATGTGAGTACTGATTCCAAATTTATGTGAATGATGAAGGAACAGCTCATACCCAAATGACAGCCATTTGCTGAATCCTCGTGCATATTTCCAACCCTTCTGGAGTCCACAGGGCTCATCTTGCATTTGCAATTCCTTTTCAACATATGTGCTTAGAATTCAAAGGAAGCTGAATTGGCAGGGGATTGATTTCTTACCTTTTGAAAACTAGAAGAGAGGAAACCTAAGCATGTCTGACTGAGCAGGCTGGACAAGAATCTATCAGGCTAGTCCTAGCCAGAGGCAAACATTAGCCATAAAGAACTATTCTCCCTTCAGAACAGCCCACTTGGAGCTGGGGAGATGGCTCCTAGGTTAGGAAAAGATTCATCTTGCTGAGGACTTGAGTTTTGTTTCCAGTGCCCATGCATTGCAGTTCACAGCCATCTGTAACCCCAGCTTGAAGGAATCTGAGGCACATTTTTGGTCCTTATGAGAATCTCATCCCCCCACCCCCAATACACACATGTGGCATTCTCTCTTCCTCTCTCAACAAACAAACAAACAAACAAACAAACAAACAAACATCAATTTTAAGAAAAAGAACAGCTCTACTGTTATTCCATGTGTCCATCAGCCTCTGCATCTGAAGATGCTGAAGGTTGCTACTTTGCCTTGTTTCTCTTCCTCCTTCTACAAAATAAGGGCAATGGAAAGTGCCAGAGTAGCAGCAGGATGAATCTTTGACTTTAAGGTCAGAAAACTGATCCCTAAGTCCACAGCTGGGATACTTGACCTTGGAGCTGGCTTCCTCTTTTGTGCACGAGAACAGTCAACTAGAGCTTTTTCAGGGTGGTTGTGAGAACGAACTGGGAAAAAAAATACACGTGTGATTCTTTGTACATCCTAAGGGTTCAGTGGATCGAGGGAATAGAAGTAACAGTGATAATGATGGCCAGTTGGGGGCAGTGCCTTTGCTTGAGTTTTTCATTGATCCCAAATGGGGGAGTCTCCTTGGGTAAGTCAGCATGAATGTAGGAAGCTGGGATATCCCTGGCATTACACTGGCCATTGTGGGTCTCTGATAAGACTGGGAAGTGCTGGCCCTCTGAAGTAGGACTTCAGACTTAAAAAGTGGGCAGCAGGACCGGAGAGATGGCTCAGCTGTTAAAGGCTAAACTCATAACCAAAAATATAAGAAAGTACACGGACTATGTAGGAATCAGCCCATGCAGATTTAGTATTCTTACAGTCTTACAGGCTGTGGTGAAGTGGCAGAGCCATGTGCTTCTCCACTTGTGCACACAACAGTGACAACCAAGGTATCCTGTCTTTATGGAGGGAAGTGAGTGCTGCATTAACATTGTGTCCAGAATCTGGCCTTGTGAGCATGGAAATCGAGTCCCACAGAGATTCCTAAAGCTGGATAGTCACTGCTTCTTTCCTGTGGCATCAGAATTAGCAACTAAATAGTTTGTATCCATCAAAGTCTTAAAGAGAGTTGCCCATAACTGGGTGTCAGGGTGCCCGTGGCCCATCTGGAGCTGGTACTCTGCTGTCATACTTCATCCCAGTGCCCGGCCCCTTTCCATAGTCAACACGAGGAAATAACTGAGCTAAAAGACAGGGAAGGAGAAAAGGCAAAAGGCATCTGGGGTTCTATCAGTCTTGTGAAGTCTGCTGTGCTGCCTCCCTACCTCCAGATGAGGAAGTGATAGGGACTTAAGAGAAAATTGAGAGACATAGGGACTTTAGAGAGAATTGAGAGAGTGGAGTCTCAAGGTTCATGCTCATATGGGAATCCCAGTAATCCTTTCCCTGTGACACTAAGGAGGAAGAAACTGGGAGAAAAATGGCAGGAAGGCAGAAGGGAGGCAATGAGGAAGCACCCTTGAATTCCTAGGGTTCAGTGACAAATTGGATACATTGCCTGTGGGCAACAGACACAATGAGAAACAGCTGGGTTTCAATGGATATTCCTTCTCAGTGACAGAAGTCAATTAGGAAGGGTGATCAAGTTAAAGAATCCATTTCTCTCACCTCAGCATTCCCACAATGATTCACCAATCAGTGTAAGACTCATGAGGTGTGAGTGACAAATCAGTGTTAGTAGAGAGAAGACTATGACAGCCCTAGCCAAGTCCCCATGCACCAGAAGACCTAGGGGAAGGGAAGGAAGGGGCAGATGAAAGACTGACGTCAAAGGGAAGGAATAAGGAATGAAGATACTTTTCTGTCCAAGGCCAAGATACTCAAGGGGAGGAGAGAATGGGATAAATTGGATAGCAAAGTCCGCTTTTGATCCTGGTTGACCTGGAGTCAATGAGACTTTTTTAGTGACTGTGTCTTAGTTGGGGTTTCCCTCCCTGCAATAAGACACCATGATCAAATGCAACTTGGGGAGGAAAAGGTTTTCTTTTTACATGTCTTAGGTCATACTTCATCACAGAGGATAGCCTGAGCAAAACTCAAGGCAGAAACCTGGAGATTAAGAACTTACACAGAGACCATGGAGGAATGCTGTTTACTGGCTTGCTCTTCCTGACTTGCTCAGTCAGCTTGCTTTCTTATGTACCACAGGACCATGTGCTCAGGAGTGGCATCACCCAAACTGGGCTAGAAGCTTCTACATTAATTATCAATCAAGAAAAATTTCTCAGGCTAATCTGATGGGGGCATCTTCTCAATTAAGGTTGCTTTTTCTCAGATGACTTTAGCAGGTGTCAAGTTGACAAAAACAACAAAACAAAAACCATCACCACTACCACCACTAATAAAACCAAAATCCAATCCCCTCGCCCCCAAGAAAAACCCCTCACAAACTGGTAAGCTACATTTGGAGGGGGGTGAATATCTACAAGAGAGTGATGGGGGAGGGTGGGCAAGACTGAGAAGAGGAAGGAGGTAGGCCTATGTACAGTTGGTGTTATGGGATTAATTAGGTACCCCAACATTCAGATGCCGCAACTCGAATCTCCAGTACCCACTTCAGGATGTGACTATTTGGAAACTGGGTTGTTTCACATGAAATTATGAGTCCATTCTGAAGTAGATGATTTCCCAATACAATGCGAAGAGTGAGCTTTATAAAAACAACATCCATGTCTGATGAATTTAAGAATTACATTTATCGAAACCAAGGTAACCAGAAACCAGAGGGAAAAATCTTGAAGCAAAGACTTTTCCAACACCAACATCAGGAGGATGAGGCCTCTATTGATATTTTGATTTTAGGTTTCTGGCCCTTGGGAATGTTGGATAAATAAATATTGTTGTTCTAAGTTACTCTGTGAGTCTGGGATGCTCTCCCAGGACTTCCCTGTTTAATCCCCAGCTATGCCTTTTCACCCACTAACTGACCAGTCACTGAGGTGTATCCCTCTGGTTGGCAGTGTTCTTGGAAGGGTGTTCAACTGGAAGCCACAAGCAGCCAACCTTTCCTGCCAGGGCTGAGAATGAGGGAGAGAAATACAAATACTCACTTCGTGTGCAGTTTTTCAGAGGTTGCTATGTCTCAGCACGCAAACAACATTTGGATGAAAAGTTGCAAACATTACAATTAATGTACCCCCTTAACGATGTTGGTTATCTCTCAGCAGAGTCCACACATGAGGTTAGGAATGCTAACCTGATGCTTTCGCTTGTTGATGGCTACTGCTACTGGAGACAAAAGTGCCTTGGTCCCACAGTGAACATATGGGTCCCCTATCAGAGAGCCCACCACACTGAGGAAGAAGGAAGTATGTTTAAGGCTTGCTTAAGGCATGTTTAAGAGCCACATCCTAAATGTTTACCCACTGTCCTCTACTGCCTGGAGGAATTGTGAGGAAGTATTTCCAGGGAAAACAATAATAGAAGCAATGGAAGAATCCATCAGATGAGCTGAAGGGTTGGACAATGCCTGTGTTGCAAAATTAATTCAGATCTACTTGCTCGTCTTTGCCATGCAGCTGCCAATAGGGCTTCAGATAGTTGGAATCTGTGCAGTGTTCTGGGGTCTGTGTGCAGATGCCTCTGGACTTGGATCAGGAGAGAAAGAATCCTATCTGGGCAGCTGAACAAATTATCGTGCCACCATTAGAACAGACCAATCAAGGTCATGATATCCAAGGACATCAGGGTTTGCTTGATTTTCCTTTTCCATCAATCTTGCTTTTTGAGCGATACAGAGCTTGTGCCTGGACATCTTGCCAGTTGCTTTAATAACAAATATGGTAGGTTTTATGTCTCTGGTGCTGAATCTTTGAACTCAAGGCCGATAGGCTCCAGGCTAGGACGGATGGATAGATGGGCTCTTTACATTGACCTCTGGCCTTCATCCAAAAGCCAGCCTCCCCCAAGGCCACCTGAGTAATTCCCTCCTCTCCTTGCAAGCCTTGATTTCTGCCCCTCCCCCATCTACTGACAGAACCTAAAACAAGAGACAATCTTTCTTCACCAACCTGTGATAAATTCCTAGCTTCACAGGTTTCAGGTGATGGCCTTGGCTTGGTTGTCTCTGCAAATGAGGGTCCCCACACATGACGAATTGCTCCGCACACCGAATGTTTTATCTAAGTGGAAACACCTCCTCTGTTTAACAACACTATTTTGCAAGCAATGCCTTGGGATGGCACTGCCGCTGGGTTGAACATTTTCGATGTGTAAGAATCATCAGCACGTGCCAGCAACTCCTTGCCTTCTGCTGAATGGTGGCGTCTGAATCTTAATTTTAAGCTCCAATAGCGTCAGGCCTTCTCAATAAATATAGCAACGGACGCCATCTCTTCTTCAAGGCAAGCCTAAATTTGGCAATATTAGCATATAGATTTTTTTTTTTTTTATACTTTGTGATCACAAACATAATGTTCGGGTTTTTTTTTTTTTTGTCTGTTTGTTTGTTTTGTTTTTTTCTCAGAGAGCTGTCCATTCCCACTCCACTCCATGTCAAAGTTGTCAGGACCATAATTTATTCATACTTTTGACCTCCAGGGAGGACAATATCTGAAGGGTCAGGGAGCGTTATTGGATGTCAGGAGGAAAATTCACTGCCCCAGCTCCCTTTACAATGTTACATTTAATCAGGCTTGCATGACTGTGGCCGAGGCCTCCCTGCTGTAATTACCCCTGAAGGGTTACCCCTCCTCATTAGTGATTATGCAATATTTATACATTTCCCAACATCCTCAACATGGAAGACAGCCAGAGCTTGCTTGATTTTCACTGTAAGCAGGTAGAAGTCGGATCTCTGTTTCTTTGTTTGAATCTTCATCCTGGCCTCCTCTCTGAAGAGCAGCAATGTCAGGATGGGGGTGAAAGATCCACAAAGCATCTAACTGTGGGTAAGTTCATGTCATTTGTGGGGGGTCCTTTCATGGTCCCTCAAAGGCTCACACTAAAGCTCCGTTGCTCCGAATGTCAAGGCTCAGGCAAACTGGAAATATAACGATTTTCTGAGAACTGTGTAGAGAGGTCTTGGAGGGGCTGGAGGAACAATTAATCAATGCTAAATAATAACAATAGTTATTCTCTGACTCATGGGCAGAATAAATCCTTCATTTCTGACCTACAAAAGATATAGCTCAGACATGTACAGCAAAGCATGGAGGTTCATTAGAATTCTTACCAAGCAAGTTCATTAGAATTCTTACCAAGTGTGCCCTGCATGTTTTCCAGAGGGTTCTATTTTTACAGTCATTTTAGACAGCCGGGATCGAATTCTGGAAAATCCCCCTATGTTGCGATGTGTTTTCTCCCCACTCCCCGTATAGCTGCCCAGGTCCTATTCCATTCAGACAAGGAGTAAAAGTCAGGTGCTGGAGTTAGAATTAGACAGACCTGTGTCTGTGTTTTGGCCCCTCTTCTTGGTAAACTTAATTGCATCCTATAGCCTTTCAAAGCCTTCATTTCCTTTTTTTCTTTTTTACAAAATAGAAACAAGAATTGTGGCTCCTCCTAGGGCTGTTGAGAAGATCTGTGATTCTGAATATATTTGAAAAAAAAAAAAAAAAAAACAAACAAACCACTTTCTTTTCTGGGCTGCTGTGAGACAGAGCCTGTGATGAGGAATGAATGCTTGGTGTGTTTCTCTGGGCTGAAATCTGGGCATGGGTGCCTGTGGCAGAGGAAGGCAGAGGATTCCCTGGAAAGGGCAGAAGAGGCCCTGACAACTGGGATTGGAGAGGGACAGGGCTAGGGGGAGAAAGACAAGTAAAAAGAGAAGTAATGTGCAAAGCATCCTTCCTGTAATTCTTTTCCTCCAAGTGTCCTGTGGCTCTAGTAAAGAGTGGTCCACGTGCCTACATCCTTCGTGAATTCTGTTCAGCTAAGGTCACAGAGAGCCTTCCGGAGGACTTGGAATTTAAAAGGGGGTTAGCAGTGATGGAGGAGTGTCCTTCTCAGGACAAAGGTCCCTCAGTTAGTGTTTGAATTAGTGCAGAGTTGCTCTGGGGCACAGTAGACACTGGCTACGTCAGATGTTACCACGATCCCTTAGCCTGGGTGAGCTGCACAAAGACACCGATCTCCAAGTAAAACCACGACTGCAGCAGCACTGTGCATTGAGGGAAGAGCTGGCAGCTGAGCGGTGTTAGTAGTTCCTGTGGGATGGGCCTTTAAGAAGCAGACTTAGAATGGGAATGGAGGGGGGAGAGGAAGGAGCTCCAGGTGGGATACAAAGTGAATAAACTGTAATTAATAAAAATAAAACTAAAACTTGAAACAAAAAAAAAGAAGAAGAAGAAGAAGAAGAAGCAGACTCCACAGCGAATCCCCCTATCTTCTTACCATGACCTTGCTTGGGTGGTCTTCTTAGTCACGCATTTCTGTAACTGTTTGCATTAAGTTTGCTTCTTAATTCAAATGCACCTTTGCGCTTCCAGGAGCCCGAAGAGGGAAAAGCTGCTCTCCCTTGATGTTCTGTATCTAGAGAGTACAGCAAAGTCTTTTCCCCTAGCATCCTGTTCCCATGCTCTTCCCTCTTCTCGGAAGGTCTGAACCTCACCTTACAGTCCAGGTACAACTTGGGTGATATTTCTGAACTTAGAGCCATGGCCAAGGGGAGCCTCTTGCTTCCACATATACTAAGTGTTCCTTTTTGTGACCTATGACATTTTCGGGAGGGCACAATGACAACAGAGTACATCTGTCATGATCACAAAGGCTGCGCTTAGGACCTCCACAGGTGCCTAACTCACAATTCCCACTCATCACCATGGACAATGACTTCTGTGCCACCCTAATATACTACTCAAAAGCTACCTTGGCTTCCTTTTCACTTCCCTCTCCTATTCAAACACTCGCTTTCCAATAGGAACCATTTCAGTTTCCTAAAGCAACAGTGCGCTCCCCCTACACTTGAGTGACTGAATCGACTAGTGCTGTCTAACAGAACTTCCTGTCCTGGCAGGAATCATGTCAACTGTGCTGTTGCCAAGAGCCACAGCTGGTGCTGAGTACCTGCAAATGGCTAGTGCAACTGAAGATTTGACTCTACAATATTATCTAATCTTGATTACTTAGTATTTAATTAAAATAGCTCCAGATGACTTTTAACTATGGACACCCCCCCCCACACACACATCTGAGGCATGGACATTGAGAAACAGATGACCCTCCACCTCTGTGGCTTGCATCACTCCTGGCTACACAGCCTGTTTCTGCAGACATAGCCTCAGAGGGTACAAAACCAAAGGTACTTCACAGACAGGAAGGAGGGAGGCAAAAATCTTGGCACGCCAAAGGTCAGGGTTTTTATTTTATTTTGTTTTGTTTTTTTTTCTTTTGTTTTTAATCTTCAGCACCATTACTTTGGGTAAATACATTTTAAATGTTCTGAAGCACCCGTCAACCCTTTACGGTTGGGGCTTTCAGAGAACTTGTGGGTAATTAATATTGGAAGAAGAAACGAGTGGGCATTATTGTGAAATTGAGCAGTGATTTCCTGAGACCTTGCTACCACTGTGAATTTCAAGAACTGGTGACATTTGAATGTAGGGCATCAGGAGATGAGGAAGAATTTGTTCAGTAAATATGGATCAAAGGAGCCTCCTGGGAATTGGTGATCTAAGTCTCTTCTCCCTTACAGCACAGACAAACAAAAACAACAGCAAAAAACAACTTAGGAAGCTGCCTTGAGAGACGATAGGGGCTATTTTCTGTGTATTCTGCACCCCCCCCCATAGTGATACCATCACAAATTTATTTTGTGTATGATAGTTTGGTTTTATGGCTTGAATTTTGTCCCCTCCAAAGAACAGTTGAAAACCTAGGCCTCTGCATTTCAGAATATAGCTTCCTTGGCTGTGTAATTAGTTTGAAGTCTTCCTGGCATTAGGGTTAGGGTTAGGGTTAGGGTTAGGGTTAGGGTTAGGGTTAGG
>NW_026596040.1:24983296-25104257 GCF_907164565.1 Psammomys obesus | reverse complement strand
GGTTAGGGTTAGGGTTAGGGTTAGGGTTAGGGTTAGGGTTAGGGTTAACGTTAACGTTAAGGTTAGGATGATGGTCTGTGGTGCAATGCCCCGAAATTAGATATGTTACTCACATCTAATTACTTATAATGAAAGACTCAGGGTCAAGCACAAGCTTGATAGTCAAGGTTTTCTAGGATGAGAAATCAGCAAATCAAGGAGGAAGGGCTCAGGAGACCACTCTCTCCTCCCTGGGAAATATAGGCAGTTAACAGCTTCCAGGGAAGGAACAGATCAAAAAGCTTCATGTTTCCATCCTGTTGCAACGGGCTTGAATTTAAATCAAATTGTGGCAAGTTCGCCCGCCACATGCAGTTTTTCTGTTCATTCTTGTCAAGGTTTCTGACTTGACCACTCAGCGTTTCCTTGGTTGGCCATCTCAGGGGAGAGGGTTGGTGGCTGGGAGGTCTTCACCACAAAACAGAAGCTGAACAAGGGGGTGACCACTCCAGGTTGCCACCAGCCTTCTGCAGCCCCCGCAGAAACAGTGATTTCAGTTTAACATGGCTGCCAGGCTGCAAAGCTCCTCATCACTCCTGTCCTCCCCATGGCTTTCTGCTCCTGTAGCTCCGACCAGCTGTGCAAGAAGCAGGGGGCAGCTCCCCCTTCCTTGTGTTCATCCTGGATGAGAAGCCAGCCTCTGAGAGATAGAGCTGTTGCCATCCGCTTCTTCCAAAGGAATATTTATGGATTCAATTTCTACAATTTACATCTTTCATTTAATATTCCAGTTTTCTTTCCCCAAGGCTTTCAGCGCTATTCATGTCAGAAGAGACGTCTTATTTCCCAAACGTCTTTTGCATTATTAGTTTCATTTATTATTTTTATGTTTTCTATTGGGTCTACATACATAGTATTTTCTCAGATAACCCGAGCAGCTGGCAATGAACTGGGGGTTAGCATCTTTCGGCAGTGAGTGTGCATGTAGAGTCAGCCCCAATTAACCATCCCTAAAATGACCGTGTCGGTGTTGTCAAGCTATCAGCTTCCATTCCTGTCTGCTCTGGACAGCGAGGACTTAAAAGGGCAAAAGTGAAGTTTTACCATCTCAGAAAGCCGAAATGCCCTTCTTTCACTCCCATTTGGTTTTTGAAGCTACCCAGGATCTGAGAAGCCCACGGATCTAGATGGCAGTGCTACTCCCAGCAGCTAAATTACAGGATCAGCGGAGGTGTCCACAACAGAGGCAGAGGTCAAGGAAATAAATGTGATACACACACGTACACACACACACTCACTCACTCATGTGCGCACACAGGCCCACATTTTACTCGTCCACGAAGAATGAAATCGCATTGTTTATGTGAAAGTGGATTCTACCGGAGATTATCAAATTAAGTGCATTAAGCCATACTCAGAAAGACAAACATCATGTTTTCTTTCCTCTGCAAATCCTAGGTTTTGTACAGATATTTGCAATTACGTGAGATATGTGACATGGGTGATGTATATGACACATATATATGATGTATGTTATATATGTGTATATATGACATATTATGCATAACATACATGTGTATGTATAATATATCATGTATATGTGTGTGTGTATGAGACATGAAAGTAGAAGCACAAGTGCCTAGAGGAAGAAAGGGGACTGGTGGGTGGTGGGAAGGGAGAGAAAGAGGAGGGGAGTGAAGCACTGGGAGTGAATTTGGTCAAAGTACATTATGTACTTGGATGAAACTGCTATTATGCAACTCAGTTCTATGTATAACGAATATATGTAAATGAAAAAAAATTATGGTTGTTTTAAAGTAGAACAGCAAACTGATTTTATCCAGCCTCTTAAAGTCATGAGAATACATGAAATAAAGTGAAACCCAACAGAGTAGGGTCTGTGAACCCTACAACACCAAGGGTAAGGTTTGTGGTGTTACGCTTGGTAGGATGGCCATCCCTGTCTCATTTCAGAATTAACACAGCAGTCAGACAAAGCCACCTTCCTGTATTTGTAGTTATCAGACAAACTTTGATGTATCGTGAGAGTAAATAAAGTCTCCCTCGGGTTTCTAAGGTTCTGTGCTGTCCTTTGTCTGTTTGGGGGTAAGAAGATTGTGGAGGTCCTGTGTCCTGGTGACTCAGGCTGGACTGGAAATACTTGTTTGGCCCTTGAGAAGTCCCAGAAGCATCGTAGTGACTCAGTAGTTGCTGCACCGTGAGTTCTTCACTGGGATGGCCCCTGTCCAATCACCTGTATGCCCCTGCCTCACCCAGTGTGTTGTAGCAAGGAGACACCCAGCTGGGTGAGGTGGCACATGCTGTAATCCCAACACTCGGGAGGCAGAGGCAGGAGGATCTCTGGGAGTTTGAGGCCAGCCTGATCTATAAAGTGAGTCCAGGAAAGCTAAGGCTACACAGAGAAGCCCTGTCTCAAAAACAAACAAACAAACAAACAAACAAACAAACAAACAAACAAGATGCCCAATGCTTGCTGCATCTACTTCACCACTCCATCCCTCTCCACCTGCTTTTTAAAGAGTAACAAGGTGTTGGTAAAAGCGGCGTATTGGGCCTAATCAGAGAGGGACAGTTCTGTGCATCATATGCTCCACTGCTAGACCTCCTTCTGCTTGTTTTGATCACCATGTCCGCTTCAAAACCCATTTGCCTTGTGCAGTGGTAAAGTACTGATGGGGGGCACATATGAGGTTTAGGTTTCAGTGGATGTCAAAATAAATCTGTCTCATATTCATCTTTCAGTGGGCTCAGTTCCATGGACCCAATGAAATACCACAACCAAAAGCAGGTCTGGAAGGAAAGGGTTTATTCAGCTTACGCTTCCACGTTGTTGTCCATCATTAAAGAATGTCAGAACAGGAACTCAAACAGGGCAGGAACCTGGACACAGGAGCTCATGCAGAGGCCATGGAAGAGTGCTGCTTACTGGCTTGCTCAGCTTGCTTTCTTGTAGAACTCAGGACCACCAGCTCAGGAATGGCACTACCCGCAATGGGCTGGGCCCTCTTCCATCAATCACTAATCAATAAAATGCCCTACAGCTGGATCTTATGGAAGCATTTCCTCAATTGAGGTTCTCCACTTTCTGACAACTCTGGCTTATGTAAAGTTGACATAAAACTCTACCGCACAGCTCCCAAGTGCTTTCTCATTCAGCAATTTGTTTTTAGAAAGCAAATTTTAAAAAATGACTGATTTTTCTGTTTTATATGTCATTTTTTTCAGAGAATATTCTTGGAAGTTATTTGTTTTTCTACTACCCATGTGAAAATAATGAAAAATTCCCTATTTCTTGAGCTGGCTTTACTGAATATCCAATGTGGTTCAGGCACATTAGCAGATCAGAAATGATAGCAATTGGCCAACATGGTACATTCATTTCCCAGGTAATAGTAAATTAATAATAACTGAAAGGAGAAGGTAGATCTTTTAAAGTATATATTTGCTTTGAAAAACACTATGCATGGCTTTTTAACCTGTTTGTAGACTCAGATTCCTGTTAAAGCTTGGCAACATCCTTCCATATCTGTTACCTTTTACACTCAATGAGTAGCAAGTCCCTGAAACACGAAGCCTGTACTGTTATTACCACTCAGTCTGCTGCAGGGTCTTGCAGTCATTGTTTTCAATTAAAAAATATGCCAAATGCTCTATTAACCTTTTGTCTGCTGCTCCATCCTTCATAGCACCATTGCCTAAGATGGCAAGCCATGTATTAAAAAGGGCAGATGGTACTGTGATCCATCCCATGTCCTGTCATTAGAGATGAGCGATCATCTTTTCATTAAAAAGTATGAGACAGTTTGTCATCCTCATGGATGCTTGAGCTAACTGAACTCCCTTTGTTCTAAGAGATGAGAAGTAACTCCCAACACACAACACCCTTTCAGACATTCTAGAAGCTCACTTCTCGTGGAAACAGAAACAACGGGCTAGATGTCTGTGCTTTGCTCTCTTTCTTGCTTTCAGATGATAGATGAAGCTTTCTGGAGCAGGCGCTCGGTACTGATGTTCACGTCAGCTCAATGGATGAGCAGGGCTACGTGCCGAAAACCCAGCCTCATTGTTAACTTTGTAGAATTAGGTAACAGCCACTGAGGGTCAGTGGCATGACTTTGGCTTTCCAGAACACTTAAGAATTCCTTTTATTTTCCATTCCCAAATGAGCACAAGGGAGAAGTACCAAGGACAGTTCTTTTGGAGACATACTTAACTAATGTTGACTTGAGTGTAGGGGTGTGTTCGGCTGTGACACTGTTAAACTCTCTATTAAGCTGTTCCTGGTAGATCTCTATGGAACCTTCTTTACCTTCCAGACATATTGGGGGGGGTGGCTGGATCCAGTGGAAGAGACTGAAAGGTCCTACTTTTCCTGCTCTGTGTCTCTCTTGCTTTCCCCACCTGAGAGTCCCGGGACCCTGCTAACCCCTCCCCACCTGAGAGGGCTGTGAAGTGATTCTTTAACTCATATGCAATTGGGCTATACATTTAGCTTTTCCAACTCTGCCGTCTTTCTTTGTGGAAGAGAGAAAACTGCCCTGCCACTGACTTCCATGGGTCAGATGTTGCAGGATGTGGTTTGTTGCAGCGGTCAATAGATGTCACACTATTTAAGTTCTGGCTCTGTTGAATACTGGCTCTATATACTTGGAAAAGTTATTTGATGTCTGAGGTGGGTTTCTCATCTACTAAGTTGGGTGTAACAGGATTCTCTTCATGAGGAAGGAGGTTAGGAAGAATGGCAGAAAGACAAGTAAGGCTAGCAGGGTTTGAATACCATCTGGGAATGCATTGCCCACACAATAGTAATGCCATAAAGAAACCTATGTAAAATTAATACATGCTAATTAAAAGAACTCATTTCATGAAGTTACTGTGAGGGCTTAATGACATTTTCGTGGAAATGCTCAGACTGTGACTATCACCTAGATGCAAGTTTAGTGGGAGAGCTGTGGCGCTCACACCCAGACCTGTGGCTTCCACTGTGCACCTTCCGCCGTCACTGTTTCTATTTTCTCCCTCCTCCCGCCTCCTGCCTGGATGCTCGGCAGATGGCACTTGTCAAAAATGAGTCCCTGCCTGTGAAGCACACACTTCGCTTCCTCCATGTTTGATCATCCTTTATGTCCCTACCCCATTCCAAGCTGCTCATTACGCTAATTATCTCATTCTTTTCAGCTTCCTTCGGGGCTTAATTCCATCCACCTTACTTAATTCCATCCTTTTTCCAAGAATATTTATTCATTATTTTATTCATTCCTTCATTCCTTTATTCATTGTTTTAAGCTGGGATTTCATTACACAGCCCAGGCTCTATGTCATCCAGCCTGGCTTTAAACACCCTATATTCCTGCCTCAGCCTGAGTACTATGATTACATGTCTGTTTTCTCATATCAAGCTACTTCGCCATATTCTTGCCCCATACCTCCTGTCTAGTGTCCTGCCCAGGGGTATGCTGGAACTAATTCTTACCAGTTCACAAGGGCCAATTGTTATAATTTCAGGAAAATTTTAAAGACGGTTGCTATCCCATCGATTGTTCGAAATCAGCTATGGTGGGAATATTTGCCCTCTGAACACCTGCGAGTTCCAGACAGGAGAGCAGCTTCTGTTTGTGGAGTCTGCTGTGATTTATAGCACATCTCTGTTAGCACCCTCACATTCCCTTCTTCCCTTCAAAAACAAAGTTTGTGAAAAAGGGGTACACTTCCCCATCTCTCTCTTCCCACCACACCCCCAAACAAAACAAAGCAGAAAAACAAAAGAAGACTTGAGCACCAAGATCAGCAATGGTCTCAGCCCACCTGAGCTCAGGCACTGACCTTTCCTTCTGTATAAACATGTTTCTGGCTGCTGTGACCTTCTGCCTCTCTGGTCACTTGTTGTCAATCCTCTAGATTCCGAGGTCCGTTCCTTGTGCTGCCTTAGATTCGCATAGCAGATGCTGTCTGTGCTCCATTGCCTCATCCTTGTCAGGCTGAGAGGCAGATGCCCACTGAGATAACTAAGCACACCTCCCTAATGGCGTTTCTGTATTGTCTGTAGGTCTGTCGGTCTGTCTGCCTATCCCCCCCTTTTCACTCTGTTTCTTGGCATTGCAACCCCACCCCACCCCCCATCCGTAGCTAAGCTGCTTGCAGCAAGTCTTATGTCTCAGACACTTTGTATGTGGTAGAATCACAGAGTAGAATACTTGAAGTTGAACTTTCAGTGTTAGGCTTGTCACATCAGATTCAAGACCTGTAGCGTGTATAGACCAGACTAGACACATCTCAGTATGCATAGACCAGTGTCATCTGAAGACAAGACATTTTAGTATCCATAGAGCAGCCTCATCTAAAGAGCAACACAACTTGGAAGCTAGTATATTGCTTTCTGTGTCCATTCTTTCTCCTCTGAATCTTCTGAATGATTATGGATCGATGCACCCTAGCACAGGCCTTCTATGTCCAAGCTAGAGATCTTCCAATTTCTGTTGTTACTTCCCCTGTCCCATCAAACCGCTCAAGTCACCTAACTTTGAAATGGCTCTGAGTCAGTCCTTTGCTTTCAGGATAAACTGACGAAAATCCTGAACTCAACAGAGATCCTTTTTCTTCCTGTCATATAGGCTTTCCCCTTGAACACACACACACACATATACTCTCTCTTTCTCTCTCTGTCACACACATACACAAACACACACAAGCACACACATACACACACATTCACACACAGTTGCACACACGAGCACACTCACACACAGACACACACATGCATACATCCATGCAAACACACAGTCATACCCACACAAACATACTCACGCAGAGACACACGTACATACATACACGCACAGTGGCCTGGTGGATGTTCTCAAACATTGAGGAAAGGCTTTTCTTCTGCAAGCATGGACACTGACTGCAGCAGTCTTTCTCCCTTTTCTCAGGAAGCAGCCACTGTGTCATAAGGCAGAATCTCAGGAATTGTGATTCCATTTGATACACTTTGTTTCTGAAATGCCATCCGACTGAAGAAAGAGTAATTGAACATGATAGGCTCTGTAGCCCGGTGAGCTTTGTTTCCTTAGTTTTGAATCTGGACCCATTTCACCAGCTTTTGGGTTCTTTCTTTGTGGGGGTAACACGTAGATGCTTGCTTCTGATGTTGCAAAGCTCCAGCCCTCAGGGCACTGCTCTGCTCTCAGGGCCGACCCACAGACAGTGTCTCCTTTGAAAACATTACCAGTGAAGAACGCACTCACACTGAAACAAGGATGTTCTCTCTTCCAAGAATTTGAAGTTAACATTCAAAGATTGACCCGCTGCCAAGACTGGCTCTAACGTAAAAGAGTTAGCAGGATGTAAATTGCTTTGACTTTTGAGGCAGTGACTGAGGGTTGACTCTGAGGAGCAGCAGAAAAGCTGATCTATGCTGGGTGTGGCAGCATTCACTCAGATCCCAGCGCTCTGCAGGGGACAGCAGAAGGAGTCCCATATGGGCTGCCTGACGAGACTCTGTCTTTAGGAAAAGGCTTTACTTGAATAAAGATGCAGAGAGAGAGAAAGAGAGAGGAAAAATACAAGTGAAACCCACACTCATGGATGTGCTGAGTTTAGGTTTTTGACATTAGAAACTGTACTTTGATGCACATTCTCTCTCACACACACGTTCTTCTACATCTATGACACTTTTATCAATGTCACATATCTAAAAGTGGAATTCCAGAGTCCCAGAGTATTCACATATTAAGGATTTTAATCATATTTTGACAATTGAGCCTCAAAAGAGTTCCTGTCAATTTCTAATCCTACTTTTTCTATGTCTGGTCCTTATACTCTTCTAGCCTTGTAGTTTTACCTCCCTTTCACCCATTTGTTAAATTCTGAGCATTTGATAAATCCTGTTTCGGGTGAATAGAGAAACAGGTACACTTTTGTGTGGGGTAAATTGGTAAAGCCTTTGCAGGAGGCAGTTTGGCAACAGCTTTCTGATTTAGGAATGCAATGCTGGTCCCAGTCATTTCACGTTATGGAGTCCATTCGAACCCTTAATTATTTCGGAATTTTCCTTTATTTCCTGCACAAAACTAAGATACAGCTTTTCCTTGTGGCCAGTGGTAATTAAGTCACTCTATCCTCTCAGCTGACTAGGTCATCTATGCTCAGTTGCTGTCATAGCCTGAGTGGTTCTTACCCTCAAGCCTGTTTCTGAACTTTATAGTTTACACGTCCATCGATCTGCTTGTGGAGACCTCAACAAACCAGGGCAGCACACACTAGGGAACCTCCGTGAGCTCAGAACCTTGTGATTGCACATAACCTCTCTCAAGACTCTGCACAGGAAGTGAGCCCCCTTCTTGGGGTCCATACGTGGTGTTTTATTGTGCTTTCTGTGGTTGTGTTTACTCCCTTCATTGCTGTCATATCTGAAGGGCATGTCACCGTAGCAATCAGTGAGCCCTTTGAATCAAGGGGTCTTCCACTTTTCACACTTCCCTGCCTAACACCAGCAAACACGTGGTAGCAGCAACCACGAATAAAGAATCTGTGAAATTCCAGGTTAGCCAATTAACAACACTCTTGTATTGTTATGGAAAATCTTTTGTCAACTTTCATCCTTCAGCTATTTGCGACCAAAATGAAGATAATAATCCTGAAGATTATTATTAGAAGAGCACGAAAATTCAGGTAGAAGCTTCTCCTAAGCATTCCTAGTACAGACCTGGTATGTCTGTAAAAAAAACTTCATTTATTCATTCACTCAAGATTTGTGTTGCTCAGGTGTGTGTAAAGCTGTTGTTGACAAATATCTTTCCTCCGTGATTATGAGCTGGCCTCTGCAGAATTACCTTCTCTTATAACGGCCTGTTGATCTGGAGACTAAGTAGTCCTACTAATGGGTTCTAGATGCCTTAAAGAAAGATAGGATCCTGAACTGCCTCATTTGAGAGTTTGATGATGTTCTGGTGTGTATGGTGAGAAAACCAGACAAAAATCATTGAACTTAAAAAGGATGGAGCTCTAATATGTCTGTGTGTTTCCTTTCTCTCTCTCCCTCTCCCCCCCTCACTGTGTGTATTTATATATGTGTGTAAGCTTACTTGTGTATATGTGTACATTTATGTATATATACATGTATGCGTAGTCTTCTTTATTTGTTCATTTCCAGACAGTGCATATTCTGGAGATCCAGAGAAAAAGAGTTCACAGTGTGGACCAGATAAGTGGTCCATGTCATCATCTCTCCCTATCCCACTCTTTCTTCCTACTTTTCCTCTTCTCCCTCCCACACTTTATGCTTCCTCCCGAAGACTTAGAGCTGTTATATCTCTGTGACAGTTCCCAGAGATTGAAAGGTGAGCTGTCAGTAAAATTTCCCTTCTTCCTCCATAAGCATTGCAGAATGTACTCGCATATAGAGGTAGGAGATGCAGCAGGGTAATGGGTGTAAGTGTGAGAATGGAGAGCGTGCCAGCAGGTAGCCTGCTCCCACATCAGACTTTCTCCACCATTCTGCTCCTGCTGCCTGAGATCACTGCTCGATTCTATATGACTCTGTATCTGCATGTCTATTTTCTCCAAGGGGAAGCATTGATCATTTGTTATCCCCCGGTAGCTGGAATATAGTGGACACTCAGCAAACCCTTGCTGTATATAAATAAATAATGAAGGAATGCCATGTGTGTTCTGTCAGCCATAGTTAGGTTTTCTGTAACACTATGTGTGTGTATCACTCAGCCCTTGTAGGTACGAATATGCTGCAGCGCTAAGTGGACATGTTCTTGGGTGTCAGTGCAGGTGGTGTTAGCGTCACTCTCCTCTCTGAAACAGCCACATAGAACATTTCATCCCGGCTTCTAGTACCTATAAAGAAGTAGTAGGTCTTTGATGGAGTATCCTCATCCCTGTGCACCAGATAAGAATCTTCCTTGTGCTGTTTACAGTACTTCATAAAAAATGGGAAGGGGTTTCCAGGGAAGAGCAAAGGGGATTAGAGTGAGCCAAAGGAGATCAAATAATGTTCCTTCTAGCTATGTGACTCTGCGCTACAATGCCACTGTTAAAGTCACTTCTCAAGTGAAGCAGAGACCTTTTCCAAAGGATTGCCTCATGTGAGATGGTAAGGATAATGCTGAACATGAAGCTGACATTTGAAAATAATATCAATGGTTAAACTCACCAAGTTGTGTGTCAATAGCTATGCTGGGCTAGATGAGAAACGCAGCGTAGCAGCTGAGGCCAGTAGCTGGGTTTCACCCTTCTGATTCCCATTATTTTAATGATAAGATCTTGCTTCAGGTCATTCAGGCATTGAGGGGGTGGGGTAGCTTGATATACATGCTTCTTTTCCAGGTCTGTAATCACAGCACACACCAGGTCTCAGCTAGATCAGAGAGTGAGACTGTTTTCTACCTTTTATAGTTTTGGATCTGAACAAGGTTCTGGAGATAGTGGATTTTCCTATTGATCACGCAGTGCACATTGATTGGACACCTACTACCTACCAGGGGATTCAAAGATGAATTACCTATTAATCTGTCTCCTGAGGAGTTCCCAACCTACTTAAGAGAACAACTCACCAAAAAAGTTCAGTCTTGATTCAAGAATTGAACAGCAGCTCAGGAGGTCCAACATGGGGACTGTTCGTGATTTTTACCTTGTGAGCAGTAATGATAAAAAACTCCACTCTAAGGAAGGAAGAAGTCAGGTCTTTGGGCTGATAAGAGAAGGTACCACAAAGCTGCTCAGGATGGAACCTGGACCCAAAGAAGGAGGAAGTTTTGGAAGAGCAATAGGGAAAAAACAAACAAACAAACAAACAAACAAAAAAACAAAACAAAACTTGTGTACTAGAGCCTTGAATAAGTTGGCCTGGATAGAAAGGTGAATTTCTGCAACACGAGAGCAGTATGGCTTCATAGGCCAAGCCTTGAATGCTGACACAAGAAGTCTGGAGTAGATTATGAACCAGGAGCTTGGGAGCAAAGAAGTAACCCTGAACACATCTCTTCAACTTCCTCTTTAGTCCTTTTTGTGGGTATGAGATCACACTAAGGCTAGTGGCCCACTAGAGACTTCTTATCCTCTCCCAAGGCCTAAATCAGATGTACCTAAGGTCAGTTTCCTTGGATCTTTAGTGGCTGAGAATCTCCAGTTTAATTTGGGCCTCACAATAGGCAGATGAAAAGCAAAGAACACAAATAACGTTTCACATGAAGTTACTGCCAGATCTGGGGCAGGGCAAATTTCTTGACCACAAAGGTTGGGATTGATCTAGACATCAGATCTCCCTCAGGAGCTTCAAGTCCTCAGTGCGAATACAGGAAGCTGGTGTGAGCCACAGCATTTGCCTTGAAGGGCATTTGACTCAGAAGAGATGCTATTTTCCCCACTATTTATCTTCAACTATGAAATAGTTCTTCAAGGCACCATGATAAGTTGCCTTTAACCTCCAAGGCGTTAGGCTGAAGTTTGTCTGTGAACATCAGTGGGTTGGGCAAAGCTGACATGGCCACATAGAGTTTGATTCATAGACTCTTATCAAATGGCAGAGACGTAGAGTTACTGATGGCGTGGGGAGTCACAGACAGAGCTGTTTGAGCCCTGGCTTAGGAAAAACCTCCTAAAAGGTCTAAAACGGTCCATGTTGAGCCAGGCTTGGGGACTACCTAAAGAGTGAAATAAGAAAGAAAGGTAGGAGACAGCAACTCAATCTGGCAATCCACCTGCATTGGCTAGGTAAGACTAACCTTCAACTTCAAGGAAATTGGAAAGAAGAACAGAAGGAAGCCTTGCATTTTTTCTTCCCCATTCTGGTTTTCTTTCCAGTGAGTTAAAAAAAAAATCTATTCTGCAGAATATGTGGACCCATAACAGACTCCAACTCAAGAAGAATTGTTGCCTTTTGATGTATCATCCCCCTTTATTTAAAATGATGAAAGAGAGAAAATGTTTTTCAAAGTGGTATCATTTATCTCATGATAATCAATAAAAACTTCATAAACTATAATATATTAAAGAAAACACTTAAGTTCAAACAGGGCAAACCCACAAGACTCTTAGCCATATCTCAAGGCTGTGAGGGGAGACAACGGCATTCTCCTTTTGTGCCTGTTTAGGTCAAGTGTGTTTAGTCACTTTCACTTTCCGGACCCTTTTTATTGCCTTCAAGGTAAGCTGGGAGCTAATGAAGCATTGGGCCACCAGCGTTTTACTTTGTTTGTACTGAATTACACCCTGCTACCTACCATTAACCTTCATTAGTGCCAAGTGACTATGCAGCTTCTACCACTTGTCCAAGGGAGCCAGCCATGCAGGTTTGATTTCCTGGGTTCCTAGCCAGTGGACCTAGGGGACCTCAGGCTAAAGCAAGTTCATCCTTCCCTTCCATTGCCGTGCAAGGGAAATATTGTTTGCTCATGACCTCTCCATTTTGCATGGCAGAGAGGAGGTATATAGAACAAAGCACTCCTTCCCCTCTTCCACCTACACACCCCAGTACTGTGTGGGAGAGGCAATCCCAGAGTCTGCTGGGAGAACTGCTTCTGAGTACTTTTCCATCTTCCACAGTCTCTGACCCAGTTTAGCATGAAGATGCCCCCCATAAAGCGAGAGTGCTGTAGCACTATGGGTTGGCCTTTCCAAGCAGGCAGTTAAAACGCTGGGAGGGGAATCTGGCTTCCCCCGAGGTCTTGTGGTCTTTTAGGACTAATAAGTTTTTAAGGTGGGTGCAGCATTACCCAGAGGTGTCGGATATGGCATCTTTCTAATTGTGATCTGAGGGGCTTCAGCCTGCCTTCCATCAAGATCTTATTTTCTAAGATGTCTGAGTGGCCAATAGGCCATTGCTGTTCAGTGCATATCTGAGCAGATTTCATTCTGTTTCTATCTTTCCATCCTGTTTTTGTCCTCCCTTTCTCTTTCTCATTCCTTTTTTCTTTTCCTTCATACTGTGTTCCACTCTGTCTCCCACTACCATTCTCTCTGTCTTATCTTTCTCTCTGTCTCTCTGTTTCTGTCTCTGTCTATCTTTCTGTCTGTCTGTCGCTCTCTCTTTCTCTCTGTCTCTCTGTCTGCCTGTCTCTGCCCTCCTTATCCCTAAGCAACACCTAAGCATCTTCCCAGAAGAGACAAGCCTTCTGGAAGGCCACACATTGAGTCAGTAAATCTCAGTGGGAATCCACAGGATGCTTACCAGGCCAAGAGTAATAGCCTTGTTTTTTCCCACAAGAAGGTAAATTATATGAAAGTAGGAATTTGTAACAGTTTTTCCAGAACACAGTTCTCCAGACACAGTGGTACTTGCAAAGTATCTGTTAAATGAATAAAGGAATTGTCTCAACACACCTATATTGTTAATCATCATTGTGTTCATTTTGAGAAGCCAGATGCACTTTAGAAAGATGAATTACCATCTTCAGTCTTCCAGTGGAACTGTTGTAAAATCTGAATTCTAATTCAGAACTGTGTGAGCCAAAGTCTTGACCACATAGGAGAGAACTCACAGAGACCCCGGACAGGAGATATGGTTTCTGCTACTTTCCATCTTTCCAAGGTTACACCAAAAGCATTAGAACAATGTGGTCGGTGTCCTCCCTCTCTCACGTGCTCTAGGCTCACTTATAGACCAGGCGTTAATTTCACTCTGTGATAGAATCAAGGGTGATCTTACATAGCACTCATTTTGATGTTGAAAATGCCTTGGGAATCAGAGAAAGCCTTCTCAGAACAAATGCCATGTTGTCACTTTGGTTTGATTCTTTCAACCTTCCCCAAGAGAACTCTGTATATCCCTGGTTTGAAGATAGGACTCCACAATTTTTTTTTTACAAGTGATCTTTTCCTAGAAAACCCTGGAGTGGTTGTAGGAGAGCTGGTCCCTCTTGAACTCTGTGCTCGCTGCATGCAGTTTCCTGTCTGCTGTGGCCAGTGGCCAAAGGAATGGGAGTTCACGCATGTATTTGGACTTCGTCTTAGGGCTTTTATTCCTGTGAAGAGACATCATGATCATGGCAGCTCTTACAAATGAAAGCATTTCATTGGGGCTTGCTTACAGGTTTAGAGATTTAGCCCGTTGTCATCATGGAAGTGTGCAGGTATGGTGCTGGAGAGGCAGCTGACAGTTCTACATATGGATCTGCAGGAAGAGACAGTAAACCACTGGCCCTGACTTGAGCTTCTGAAACCCCAAAGCCTACTCCCCAAAGACTTCCTCCAACAAGGCCACATGTCCTAATCCTTTTGAATAATGCCACTATATGAGCCTTTGGGGGCCATTTTCATTCAAATCACCACCGATTGATAGAACAATCCTAGGAGACTGATGGTATGATTTTTCCCCCCTTACCTTCCCTTTTTATCTTTCTTTTTCTCCTCTCTCTTCCTCCTTTCTTTTTCTTTTGCTTCTCCCTTCTTTTCTCTTCTTTCTCTCTCCTATTTCTTTCTCTTATTTTTCAAACCAAAGTTTCCTTCAAAGATCTATATTCTGAGCAGTTGGCTGTGGGGCAGTGGGAGACCGTGGGAGAAGACTGCTTTTTTTTTTTTTTTTTTTTTTTTTTTCTGAGCTACAGCCTCTGGTCGTTTGCTCTGTAGGACCATGAAGAATCTGCTGGCCTAGAACACAGGATCTTGAGTCAGTTTTTCATCTATAAGAAGGGGGTTGGATTATTCATCCCTCTTTTGGGCTGAAAATAACAAAGATGTGGTCTGCTCACCAAAACCTCGAAGGGGTTATGGGGACAGCAGGAGCAGAGTTCAGACACCATGGTACAGATATAATCAAAAGGTATGCAAGGTACCATGGGAGTACCCATATTAGGATGCCAGAGGCACTTGCTAAGTCTTTTGAAGATTCCTGAACATACAGTCTGCTCAGAAAGTCCCCTAAAAGAATTTTGCTTGTAAGCCAACAGGGCATTTCCCCTTTTGACTTTTTTCCAGATATTTGTCAGATCACCATTTGCTGGATTTTTTCAGTCACTCTTGGATCTCAAGGATCATGTTTGGCATGGAGGCAGGACAATAAGGTGCCAAGATCATGTCACAATAAAGTAACAAGTGTTTCTAAAGGCCCAGAAAATCAGAGGTGCCAGCGGGACATTTTTGTAGATCAATGCAAACTCCAAACCTTCTAACCACTCATGTATTGGAGCCCCTGGCATGGTCATCTGGTCATCTCCCTTCCTTTTGAGAGTTTAATATGGATAATAGAGTATGAGTGGATACACTGCAAAGAAATTGGCAAATTCTCAAAAGGCGTTGGGGACAGACATCAGGAAGGCTATGATAGAGATTTCAGAATGGGCTCATGTCACTGATCTGGGAATCTGGACTGAAATTCTGTTCCATGTCCCATTTCCTAGTTTGGATAGGCCAATAAAACTCTCTACCAGGTTAGAGGAGGAGCGGAGAGGAGAGTGTGTGGGGTGGGGTGGTGCCAGAGTGTCCATTGTAACAGCCAACTGTAACAAAGGCCCCACTGCTATGGGGCAGCCTTTTTTTTTTTTTTTTTTTTTTTTTAATTCACAGTGACAGCTGCAGCTCTGAGGGTGTTTTGTTTTGTGTTTTTGAGCTCTGAGTTTTTTGCTTGTTTGCTTGTTTGTTTGCTTGTTTGTTTTTTGCAGCTCTGAGTTTTGAAGCCTGTCTTCTCATTAACTCTTTCAGTCCTAACGGTAGAGTCTCTTTCTGCTGTACTAACCCAGGACTATTTATCACCTTCTTTTCCTTTTGTCTTGTTCACACTTGGGAAGAGCATCTTTGTCAAGTTCTCCTCTGTATACCTGGATGGGGTGTGCCACCTGGGACATGACCAAGCTGTTCCCAATACACACCTCTCCCCATCACGATGCTGAATGGATCTATGAAGTCATACCAATTCTTGCAGAAAGGATTCTTTAACGTTATTATGACTTATTTCATCCACAAAAAAACTGTATGGTAGAAGCAGACTGGTCACGTTCCCATAGCTAGTTAGTGCGGGGTGGGGTTGCTGGTCTTAACTGATAAAAAGGGGTTGTCTCACCACTGTCTTGGGGTTCTCTCTGAGGTGGGAACTTGCTTAATACAACCCCGGAGCTTTTACTTTTTACTTGTTGCCAACCCTCCTCACTGTGCTTCAGAAGAGAAAATGTTATACCCAGCCAGCAACAGCCTTCACTCCCCGCTAATGAAGCATGTTCTATGGGGACCTAGGGGTTCCATTTCAATTTTCAGGATCTACAAATAAATAGCGCACCACACCACCACATTGTTTGCTAAAAATTACCGGAAGCTCAGCCCTTCAACACTCATCCTGCCATACAGAAAGGGGCTGTGGCAGCGGGAATCAATGGGTGTTCCATGGTCCCTGACCATCTACCCGCTCTTATTTTACTGGTTTGATTTTGCTTATACAGTCCCAGCTGTGATTATCAGTATGTGAAGTGAAGCCATTCCTGGCTCTGGATGTAGCAACAATAATAAGATCAGGGTTGGGGGCGGGTAGAGAGGATAATCTCCGGTCTCTGACATGGCTATAATCCCTGGGTTAAAGGGGATAGATGAGAGAGCTTAAAGGAGAGAGGGAGGGAAAGAGGCAGAGAAAGAGAGAGAGCACGCACACCAGGAATAAAGGCTGGAGGAGAGAAGACAGGAACAGGCCAGCTTGATATTCCGGCAGTGAAGCTCATCTCACTGTGCCAGCAATGCCTATGCATCTGTCCGTGACGTCAGACTCTCATTCACAGACTGAACATACCATTCCAGGTCTTCCCTGTCACCCCTTAAATCCTTTAAATACAGTCAGATCAAACCAGCTAGCTGCAGGATAAATTAGCATGTTCAGGCAATTATAGAGGCTTTTATGATAATTCAAGTACAAGAGGCTTTAACAGTGGGTCTGGAAGAAGAATGAACTTTGGGATCCCTGATTTTTTTCTTCTACCTTAAAATAAAATGGGAAATATTTTCCAAGTGGGGTTGAGATAAGAGTGGACCTATCACTAACTCATTTGCAGTTCCTAAGTTGTTCTGAAATATTTTAAATCTAGCAAACACATCTCTTTACACATTTAAATTGGGCATAGCTCTTATAATGCCTCCAAGCATCTAGGTTTATAAGTCTCTTAACTATATACACTGTTAGCCACTAGACTGTCTTTGGACTTAGAAGACCACCAAGGGTATGGGAGCTCCATGGGCATGAACGCTAGTCCCGGGAGAAGTGACAACTCGAATAAGATGAGGGAAAGGAAGCATGCAGAATTCAATCTGTTATTTTATTATCAACACAAGTGGCACATTCCTAATAAAGAGGAAGAACGATAAATAAAACAGAGTAGAAATAGAGTAACAAACACATTGTTGAGCCCTGTCAAGTATGTGACCACCCGAGGGGACATAAAGAGAGTTAAAAGTGGCTAATCCCGCCAGCAGGGATGAGGACATAGCTGTGTGGCCATCCTACTCCTTGGGGGGAGGTTTCTTTGGGAGGGAATAGAAGAAATGGTTTATTCTGGAACACATATAAGTAAACATGACTTCGGAGCACAGATTTAGATCACCCCAAAGACAAGGTTCTAACGTAGAAGCAGTTTCAGGAAGTTTTATAGTTTTACAGAACAAAGAAAGTCATGGGTCCAGGCAAGTTTAGAATACATTGGTGAGTACACCAGAGAGGCTGGTACAGGGAGGTAGGAGGGGATTTCCTAAAGGCTCAAGGTGCTACCTGATGCCATTAGTTCTGGCATCGTTGGAAGCTAGCGGTCTGCTACGTTAACAGGTTCTGGACGGTTTCTGTCTATTGGTCATAAGATGTTAGCTCCAGCAGAGGTGAGAAGGGAATAACTGTCCAGAGGGCTGAAGCTAGCACAAGCAAGGTCATTAACCTCTGGATCTGCAACATTCCCACCTCTCCACGCCACTGTAGTTCTAATCAGTCAACCAGTCTCCGTAGACACAGCTTCTTTCCACTATTCTTTGAGTTTATAAAAAAACAAAACAAAACATGGATATTAAAACTATAGAAGTGGCATTAGCAGGGAGGCAGGAGTTGCATCCAAGAATTTGGTTAAGTTGATTTAAATAATCATTAACATGCCCGCTCATCTAAGAAGCCTCAACTATTTGAGGAGAAAAAAAAACTGGAAAAAATTAAGCCTCAAATGTGTTTAATATGATAAAGAAGTGGGTAAAGTGCTCGCTGCATAAGAACGACACTCTAAGCTCAGGGTCCCAACACTCATGTAAAGCTAAGCCAAAGTGGAGGCAGGCAGATCCCGGGGATAAAGGGGTTCCCTGGCCAGCCAGTCTAGCTGTGGTGAGCTCCAACCTGGCTAAGAGACTCTGCCCGCCCCCCCAATCACAGGTTAACAAACCACCAGTGCGCTCACGACATGCATGCTCACACACACATGAGTACACACAAAAATATTTTAACGGTTACCTTATAACAGGGCAATTAATGCCACAGGCTAACAAGCAGAAAGCACAGTAGCAGGAATGGGTTATCTCTTTTGGGGCTGTTGGTCAGCAAGACCCCACAGACACCACTCTTGCCGATGCCTTTGATACACACCCTTCCATCCCAGAACTTATGATAGACCACTACTGCCAAAGACACCACGTACTCGAGGCATAGAATGTGGAGCTGTCAAGCTGGTGATGACCTGGAAGCTCCGTCTCCACAGAGATGGAAAAGTAATCGCCAAGCTCACTGAGCTGTGAACCTCAGACGCTCTGACCAGCCTGGCAAGATATGCCCATTGGTATAATAAAAACATGGGAGTAACCAAAGGATTTAAGGCCTGCTCCCCAAGATGATATTTATGCCTGGCTGCTGAGGCCGAGAACCTGCAGCTACAGAGGTAATAGGTCTATGGGGGAACCTACTATTGTCATTCTGCTAAAAGAATACAGTCTTAAACCAACTCCTCATGACTTTTGTGCCCATAGATTAGTGCGTCTCTGGCCCTCAGCAGAGAAGCTTCTTGTGTTCAGGAGACAGCAGTTAACACAGAGACAGGGGCAGAGCTTAGAGACTGTGAAATGCTCACCCCTAAATGATACATTTACACTGAACGTCCTCCCCCGAAGGCTCAGGGATCACTGTGGGAAGAGGGGCAGAAAGATTGTAAAAGTGATGGGTGGCTGCAAGAGAACAGTCACTCCTGGACACAGCAGAACACTTGCACATATGAACCGACAGTGTCGTGACAGCACGCACGAGATCGCACAGGCACAAGCTAAAGTCCCGGCATAAAGAGGGGAGGTTGGCATCAGGTTCCCTCCTTTTGGCTGAGGAGCTATTGGCAGTTGATAGTTGCTGGGAGAGGCAGAGTCATTTTTCTTTAAGGGGTGTGATTCCTGGTGCAACCATCATGTTCCAGCAGTTCATGGACACACAAATCGGGCTCGGTGGGTTTTTAATAAAACAAAGACACAGAGTTGGGTGGGTAGGGAAGGGGAAGTTCGAAGGGAAGGGATGGGAGGAGCTGGAGGGGGTGAATGAACACATCCTATGGAACTCTCAAAGAATTAATGAAAAAGAAGCAGAAGAAAACCTCTTTGTTAGGAACTTTTCCAGATATGCTTAACCATTAGAGAGGACATAGAAATTTTGCCTTCATAATAGAAAACTGGATAGTTCATTCCAAACATCTCCCTCAGAACTAGAGAATCTTGACATAATCTAAAACATGTTCATTTGGACAGAGTGTCGAAAAGTCATGATACCAAGACCCAGGGAGAGAGGAGGTGTGAAAGGTGAGTGTGGGGAAGTGGGGCTGGCTTGATCATACAAGATCACGTCTGCTACTCTCAACTGGAAAGAAGACAGGATTCAGTGTTATCAAAATATATTATATATTTATATGAAATCACCAAAGAAACAAAAACTTTTTACAAAGACATGCTGTTTAGATTAACCCAAGATGTCCTATGTAGCACACACATGGCGAATTATTGCAGGTAGATAAAATAGGGAGGTGATGCCAGCTTGGAACCACGTGAGCCAGCTTAACAACTGGCGTGGCAAGATGTACCCACGGGCACAACTGTGGCACGAACGACATGGAGGTAACCAACTGTTTCCTGGTTATATCTTAGGGTTGTCCCACCAATGAGGAGCCTGGCACTGTAAATCTTGCCAAGAACCCATGGCTGCGGACCTGACGGGCTCGGGGTGAGAATTTCCTGCCACTGTTCTCTTAACCGAACAGTATCACACTGGACTCTAAACTTGCATCTTTCGACCTACAGACTAGTGTAACTCTCCGATTTCATTAGAGAAATTTCTTTGTGCAGTAGGTGGTGGCTACAGAAGCGCACAAACTGGCCAAAGTACGTAACTGTCGGTAGAGCGTTCAACCACAGTGTTTGCCTCTATAAAACACCTCCAGCGGCCTGAGGCCCAGAGGCCATCTCAGAAGAGGGGAAGGAAACATAATTCATTATTACCACTCACTGAGTTAGGAGAATTTTTTTTCATTGTGTTTTACAGCCCAATACTTTCTAAAACTTAGCGGCACCAACAAAGTTAACTCAGCCTATCTGTCACCCTGATCCAAGTTACCCGTGTTTGCTTCATTCCCCTGTTTCCTGTGAAGGCATGTGCCATATTACTCCATACCTCGCATATCGCCCTCACTGATGACAACAAAGCAAAAATCTAAAAATGCAGCTTCCTACCTAACTGCAATGCCATTATCGAGTCTCACAACGCCCACAATAGTTACTTGTCATAATTTAATATTTGTGCCTACAAGTAAGTGAGTCAATGTGACTTTATTTTTTTTTAATGTTTATTTATTGTGGGGGGAGTCCATGTATGTTATGGTACAGGGTTGAAGAGCAAAGTACAACCCACAGGAGCCCATTCTTTCTTTCCACCATGTGGACTCAGAAGATTGAAATCATGTTGTCACAGTTGGCTACAAGTGCTTTTACCTGCTGAGCCATCTCACTGGCCCCTTTGTGTAACTTTTTAAAGAATAATGCAGTAGTTTCCATATACTTTTGAAAAAGTCTCTATTAGAGAGACGTAGGCAGTAACTAGAACATTCCTAGAGAGTGCTATGCAAACCATATACATCTCTAGAGAAATACACACCAAATGGTTCTAACTCTCAGAGCTTAGCCTGAAGAAAAAATCAAGCAAGCGTGTTAAAATGGGTGAGGGTGCATACTGAACTGCTGGTAACCAGAAAGAGCACTTGAGAATGCTGTAAAAATTCTAAACATCCCAAATAGACTATGTTTCTAAATGAAAAATACATCCTAATAATGTAATACTATAAAACCAAATAAAATTATGACCTGAATATGTAATTATCATAGAGATGTTTTTAATATAATGTACACTAAAACAGACTGTGACACAACTTATGCAACGTTATTCCATCTTGTAACTAATGTCAGTGTGAATTTGTGCGATGTGAGTAGAAACAGGGCATTTTAAAGACAAACATAAAAAATAATGGTAGTTCTTGTTAAATAGTCAAATTAAAGGGATCGTTAAATTTCTCTGCTTATGTGTACCTTCTATTTTTCTGTGATTGCTACTTTCAAAATAAAATAAACCAACACAAACCACTTACATAGGTATAAATGATATGTATGTGTGTGTATATATATATATATATATATATATATATATATATATATATATATATATGATCATGACCTTTCAAGCATCAAGCATTTGGTTAAATATGATCTGACTGAATCTTATTCCAAATGTAAAAAACAGCAATCAGTATCTCTATATTATTGTTATTTCTATTTTACAGTTGAAGAAATAAGGTAAATTTGTAATATATATAAATATGTATATATGTGTGTGTGTGTGTGTATGTGTGTGTGTTCAATGTTCTTCCCCACCCTGTTGATACCTGATTATCTTGGCTGGGTAACTTGTTTGGGGCAATAAAATAGAGTGATATAACCCACCTCCTAGTGGAAACTCTGAGTCATAAGATTTTGTTCTTATCTTTTAATTCTGTTCAAGGTCAGCATGGTTCAGATAATGACTAATTCTTTCACCTGGGTGCCAGAATGAAAAGTTGGCACGAGAAATGAAAGTTTTATTTATCTGATAATGCTACTGACTTTTAGGAGGTTATTTGTTACTGCAACAAAATTTTTCCTAAGCTGACTGTCACACACAAAAGTTAAAGTTATCCTAAATGACCCACTTATTGAATGGGCAAGCTGAAATCAAACCAGTTAGTCTTGTATCAGAAGGTGTACCGTGAACTACCTGTGTTCATGTGCTTTGCACTTGACCGTTCACTCTCATCAGTTTCGATATCCAAGCAATATCCCTATGACTCATAGACCCAGAATTTCAGATTTATATATAATTTTTTATGATAAGAAAGCTCACGATCTACCGTCGGAAAAACTGGAGAATAATAAAGATGGTAGGAGCTGAGAATATAGCTCAGTTACAGTGTTTACTTAGTGTGGGTGAGGTCCAAAGTTCAATTTTCAGCCTCTAATAAGAGAGACAGGAAGTAAGAAAGATAGTTGTGCAATTTACTCCATGTTCAAAAGCCTGAGAATCTGGCAAGTCTAGTGATACCAGTCTCAGAGAAGCAGCAGCACCAGGTCATATGGCACGAGGAGGGAAGAGTCTAGCTAAAGAAGATGTCTTAGTTAGGTTTTCATTGCTTTGAAAAGACACATGACCATGGCAACTCTTATAAAGGAAAACATTTAATTGGGGCTGGATTACAGTTTCAGGACTTTACTCCATTATCATCACGGTGGGAAGCATGGTGAGCAGGCAGACATGGTGCTGGAGAAGGAGCTGAGAGTTCTACATCTTGATCCACAGGCAGCGGAAGGGGACTGTCTATCACACTGAGCATTGCTTGAGCATATATAAGACCCCCAAAGTAAGTCACCCACAGTGACATACTTCCTCCAATGAGGCCACACCTCCTAATAGTGCCACTCCCTATGGGCCAAGCATCCGCACACAGGAGTCTCTGGGGGCCATACCTATTCAAACCACAGAAGAAGTATGAACATTCCCCCCCCCCGCTGTCATTTTGTTCTATCCAGGTACTCAATGATTTGCACTCACCCTCACTGATGACAGCAACACCATCTGTTTCTACCAAGTCACGTGTATGCCAAGTGCACATGGAAATACCCTCCTCACAGACTCACTCAGAGATAGTGTTTTCCCAGCTCAACAGGCATCCTCTAACCCAGTCAAGCTGACACAGAAAATTAACCATCGCTGCAAAGACTACTTTCAAGCAGCACATGGATTGTAGAGACTCTTCAAGGAGCCAGGCAACTTAGCACGTGGTTACCCTTGCTTTGCTCCACCAGTTTTGAGATTTTTGTGGGTGTGCTTACAACCATTCAGAGAAATGGAAATGTGTTCTTTCTGTGAGACGTGCAAAGCTGATAAAGAGAAGCAGTCATTAGAGAGGTGGAGTAGGCTCACCCTGCCCAACACCTGATACTTAATCAACACATCCTCTACACATAAGGATCAGGAAACATCAAGGAAGAGGGGGCAGAAAGGTACAAGAGCCAGAGGACCAAGATGTCTGCCTCAAGACAGTGTCTTCCGTACTTGACAGGGAGTTGTATCCATGAAATCTCAGAAATAAGTCGCCTAAACAAGACCTGTATGGGGAAATCCTACAGGGGCCCACCCCTAGATGAAGAGCTGCAAGCAACTGATGGCTGGTGAGAGGGCAGAGTCGGTCCTCTCTAGGGACATCCCCGATAGTTTACCCAATCCTGAGCAGTCAGACCTAAACACATATGAGTAACACTAAATGGACTCAGCAGGGCACATTCATAGGTACATATGTATATAGGCATACATATGTGTATATACATATATATGTATATATATATATATATACAGATATAATTACAGAAGAAGAGGCTATGAGTTTAGAGGGAGTTGGGGACATGAGAGGAGTTGGAGGTTAAGGAAGTAACATGATATAAATTTAATACTCATGTATGAAATTCTAAAAAAAAATCCTTAAAAGTGTATTTGAAGTGGAAGAAAGGGAAATAATTTTGAGCTTTGGGATTACACGTGAAAGTTATCAGAATCAAAGCATAGCTCACTGGCAGAAGGTAATGTAGCTCTGAAATAAGCCATTCTGTATTCAATCATGGTCCAATAAGAAGGTAGAAACCCAAATATGCAATGAAAATACCTAGGCCATCTCCTTCCATTTTACTTTTGTTATTGATGTATTATCAGGCCACGTCTTAGACCCAGCTACTCGTCCCTTACTCTCATTCCTTGCCCTTAACACACACACACACACACACACACACACACACACACACACACACACACACACGAGTGAGGGGGGAACTGTGCATATTATAACCAATGTAGAAATTTGTTTGATTTAATTGTCTTTAAATGTAAAAGACAACTGTAGTTAGAACTGCAACATTGTAAGGCTAGAAGACTTTGGTGGCATCTTGTCAAACTCCCTCGACTTACACGTGACAGAAGAGACTCTCCCTGGCTTATTTCTGCACGATTTACTCATACACCTCACATGCCAAGTCCAGCCCTGCTCTCCAGGGCTCTTCTCAGCCTGCCACGTCTCCCTGAGTTAAAAATAATGAGTTTTCTTCCAAGATGATGATAATGACTTGGATAAAGATGTGGAGAATGTACAGCAGTGTACAGCTCATTAAATGCCACTACATTTCATACCTTAAAATGGCTAGTTTTAGACTGGGTGGATTTTACTGCAATGAAAATTCTTAGGAAAAGAACACAATGAGGATTAATTATATCAGAGCCCATCACTAGTTGTGTAAGAGTAAGTCCCCCTGAACAGCACTAACCCCTAAGGCCAGTGTTATTAATTCAATCCTCCGTATCATGGTGGTCTGCTGTACAACACTGGGTAAATGGGCTCTGTGAGTTGGCTTTCATCTCTTCAGTTTTAAGACCAGCGCTGCTGTTTCCACGGTACTATAATGTCAGGGAATTATATTTAAGCCATCATTAACTCCTCCAGCCCACATTGATCTTTCCCTTCTCTGAAACTCCGGCACTTAGAGCATGCACTCGATCATTTAGAAATTAATTAGGTTCCATCTTGTGCTGTTCTTTAATTGTTTGATGTAGGATAATCTTGCCTTGCGAAAGGTTGTAAGCACTTTGAAGTTAGAGACTCTGCCTTATGTTCACTTATTAATGCACTTATGTGTTCATTTATGTGTGCATATAATAAATTCTTTTTACCACATAGTACATGCTAAGTACTGGGAGACACAACAACACACAAGATGATCCAATGACAAGGTACCTGTATGAACAGGGGGGCAATAGGTTTCAATGCAGCAATGCCTAAGCCCATCAGACACTCTCAAATGTCCTTTGAGGCCCAGCAGTCCACCCCCTTCCTGGTTTCAGCTTCCCCTTGCATCACAAGCCTTATCCTGGTAGAAAACTACCATTTCCCCACACTTTTGTTGGAGGTCAATCAAGAGTCCAAGGTCAGGCTTTAGCTGTAGTGGGCACCATGTCAGAAGATAAGTGCAGAAGATAAGATGTTCAACCATCCTTCCTGGTATAGATCCTCAAGGGAAAGATTTAACTGCTTGCTGGGCAAGAAACACAAAAGAGAAGGCTGGCAAAGATTCCCTGAGAACCTACTGACCTGAGTCAGGAGGAAGATGAGTCATGTTCCCTTATGTCCAGGAGCAGGGAGAGATTGCCTCTTGGTCTCCCTGGTCCCTTAACAGGGTGACATTAAAGAGGATCAGACCTGATCACCCAACAAGCCCTGATTGCAAACGCCTGTTTCTTTTCCTCTTCAGATTACTTCCTGGAGTCTTTTTTTCTATATCAGGACTACAGAGTGAGGGGTTTTGTTGTTGTTGTTGTTGTTTTGTTTTGATTTTTCACCAAGGGACGGTTTTCAGGGAGGTAAGCTTCAGCTAGGAGATCCATGCTCTGATGATGTCCCCACTCCCTACAAGTTTAGTTAAAGAACAACCATGTATTCCAAAGCTTCTCACTGGGACTTCTTTATCTCCCACAATTTCCTGACTAGTCAGTACTCAGAAGGAGATGACCAGTGTGTCTAGTGGAAATTTCGTTCATCTTCCTCCCTCCATGTGCTGTCTTGGCTGCTGCAGCCTCCCAGCTGTACGTATAACTCAGAGGTTAGCTGTGGTGGACAGCGGGTGTGAGAAGAGTAACTTGCAGCATGAACTAGGAGGGTTTTTCTTTCTCCTTTGTCAGCATTCTACTGAATGATACCACAACGGCCATTTTACATCACAGCATGTCAAAATCAATAGGCCACAGCGGTGGTTCGCAGGTGGAAGATGGAAGAACAATCTCAGAAGGGGCATGGAATTGACTTGGACTTGCCAATAGCCAGGATTTTGTGTTTTAAATCTTCTTTATCATATGCTCACAATGCGAGCAAGCATGCTTATCTATCTGCCCATTGTCTGTCTACCCCTGGAAGATGGTAAACTTGAGAGAAAAAGACCGGGGAAGAATGGATGAGTGAATGAATGAGGTAACAACAGGGGGAGATGTGGGGCTCTAGGACAACTCATTTTATGTTGAACAAAACAAAAATTATTATTTTATATTTTGAGGTGCTCACTTGACAGTGTAGTGCTTGCCAGAAAGAATGGAGTAATATCTATACAAGACTATAAACTACCAAGACCGTTATTAATTCAGTTTGTCTTACATTGATTCATGAAGACATTAGAAATTTGGATTAATTTTTGTGTGTGGTTTGCTCAAGTGGACTGAAATCGCTTCAGGTTTTGACCTTCTAAGATGTGGCAGTTGGCTTTAGTTGACCCAGCCTGCTTAGGACTTTTCATGCTCAAAAAGAAACTCCTGCTATCAATAATTTAGAGAAAAAAAAAAATTGTAGGTAGTTCTGGCCCACTGCAGTGTAGGTTGGGGAATGTCAAAAGGTTTCTTAGATTTCATGCTGTTGTGGATTAAGTAACATCTAGTACACAATGTGACAGCTAGTTATAAAACCGGATCACCAAGACAAGTCCATCTCGAAAACAGTGAGATTCAAATACAAGATCTTCTGCACTCTGAACATTGGCCAAATCATCTGTCCTTTTCTTCCAAAGTAAGCCACCTTCTGGCACAGTTCTCAGATCTTGGGCCTCACTCTGATAAATTGCTTTCAGCACAGGGACATTATTTTTTCATGATTGGTCATGGGACATTCTGATGGATTTGTGGTTCTCTCTCTCTCTCTCTCTCTCTCTCTCTTTCTCTCTTTCCTAGGATTGGCTATTTTATTATTTTTGGTACAATTTTTTTTAATTTTTATATTAATTACAGTTTATTTACTTTGTGTCCCAGTTGTAGCCCCCTCTCTCATTCCCTCCCAATCCCACCCTCCCTCCCTCATCTCCTCCTTGCTCCTCTCTAAGTCCACTTATAGGGGAGGTCTTCCTCCCTTTCCATCTGACCCTAGCTTAACAGGTCTTACCAGGACTGGCTGCAATGTCCTCCTCTGTGGCCTAGCGAGTCTGCTCCTCCCACAAGGAGCTAGCTATAGAGTTCATGCCAGAGACAGTCCCTGTTCCCCTTACTACTTGGATACTTGGATACTGAGCTGCCCTGGGATATGTCCAAGCAGGGGTGTGGTTCTCTCTTTTAAACGTTCTTTTCTTTCTCTGGAAAGGAACATGATACTTTCAATGTGACCACTGAGTAAGAATAATCATTGAGACCTTTTGTCTTATAACCTAGTTCTCATGCTACAGCCTTAAGCCCTCACATCTCTCAAGGATAAGAACTCATGAGGAATCATCTACTCAAAATCCAAAGGCCCAGTTGTCCTCTGTGTTGGTCACAGAATCTAGATTTTCACACTGTAATTATTCCTTCATAGTTATGTCTATGTTATGTCTGTGTTCCGGACATGTCTTACAGGAACCAGTTCAGCCTTGTGCCTTCCAAAGTTACAGTTACTGAAGAATAATAGGCAACAAGTTTAGGCAAAGAAGACAGAAAGAAAGAGGCTTACCATTATGAGGCTGTAGAGTGTGTATGTGGGGCGGGGACAGGGAGTGGGGGGAGTGTGATGGGCTGGTTGCCTCTGGGAAAGAAGGCAACTGGTGCTGAAAGGAAGTACTGCTCTTTCTTCCTCCAGAGATGCACAAAGCTTGCCTTGGAATACTCCATCTAAGACCAAGCAATGGCTCAAAAGCATACAGTGCCTGCATCAGTTGGAGTTTAAGTCCCAGAAACAACCAAGAGTTCCAAGAAACAACCAAGACAGGACTATTGCCACCTCCTATCAGGATACCATACCCAGATTCACTCCAAGATGACACAGGTACACTTGAAGGCCAAGTGTTATATCTCCTGCCTGTTCAAGTTCTCTCCTTTATCCCTTTGGCCCAAGATTTATTATTCTACAGCTACTGTGTTGAATAGCATTTGAAATCAATTAGCACAGGTACTCAAAGATGAATGCTTAGACCTAAAGAAAGGTGATGAAAACATACCATTTAAATAGAAATCAATTTCCTTTCATGTATTTCTTCCTTGCTGCTGCCTCAAATTAATAGTTTTTAGATATTTGTGTGTAAAGGGGAGAATTATTTTACATCATACAGTCCCACCACTCTCATGCCATCTCTGGCCTCCACCATAGATGTAATTCTAGTTCTCAATATTACCACAGAACTATTTCCATGGAGATCCATGGTCATTAGAATAAATATGGCAGCTGAGAAACAACAGGAAAATGCCTTTGGGTTCTTGCTTTTATCAACAGTAGTTAGACAGTTGGGGAGGAAGCCATTCAGTCCTCTCAATTTCAAAAGGGATAGCTGTAGACAGCATTGTCTTCCTGATCCACCTCATCTGTTCTCTGTCTGAGTCTTCATCAAGGAATGAGTGGAGCAATTAGATTTCTAAGGAAGAGAGGCTGCCAAAGAATAGAATAAAGGGCAACATCTCTTGGATGAATCAAATGCAGACTTGAATTTCAAATGTAGGTATCAGAACCACCACAAAAAGAAAAAGAGTAGTAACAGAATAACAACGGAGTTCAGGATGGGACAATAGGTAAGTCAGAGATGAGTCAGTGTGGGACTTTTTCTAAATCTTCCTCATTCCTGTCCCACTTCCACCCCTGTTGGATGCTGGAGTACTTCTGTCAAGTATTTTGTGGACTGGTGTCATCATTCTGACCCTGCAGATGAGGAAACAGGCACAGAGAGATTAAGGCGCTTTGGGTCAAGGTTGTAAAGGTTAATTTTACATGACTGGCGACCAGATATTTAGTTTTACATTATTCCGGTGTGTCAATGGGTGCTTCCAAAGAAAAAACAACATTTGAGTCAGTAGATAATATTGAAACAGGGTAGGCATCATTCAGTCTTCTGAAGGACTCAGTGAAAGGTTTAGCCAGAAAGAATGTGTTCTGTACCTGAGTGTTCAAGCAAGCACTCCTCCTGCCCTCAGACTGATAGATCGTTCAGCCATGTGTTTTATTAGCCCTCAAGTCTTTGCCTTGTTTTATGACTTTTCAGCTACCGTAATCATCTGATCCCGGCCCTTGGATTACATATGTAACTGAGTTTGTCTCTTTGGAGAATCCTAATGCAAGCGTCATACATTTTTTTAATTTATTTTTTTTTTTTTAGCGTCATACATTTTAAACTCTGAAAATCTGACTTTAGATGGACCCTTTAAAGTGTCCTATTTACACTTAAAAAATACACCTTAGAAGAAGGCATTTGTTGTTGAAAGAAGCAAGTTTTAGGGCACATTTTGCCCATGCAAACCCCTCTGAAACATCTGGAATCTCAGAGATGCTTATTTCTACACAACGTCAAGGCAATGAGGAGATTGCTGCTTGGAAAGCAATGGGTGCCATCCAGGGACCACTTACAATGTTTGCTTTAGATTTATTTATTTTCTTTTACGTGTATTGGTGCTTTGCACACATGTTTATAGTGTGCCACGTGTGTGTATGTGTCAAGAAGTCAGATGATGGCATTGGGTTCCCTGGAACTGGAGTTATGGATGCTTGTAAACTATCATGTGGCTACTGAGAACTGAACCCAAGTCTTCCAAAAGAGCAACAAGTGCTCTTAACCTCTGAGCTATCTCTACAGTCCCATGGGAGCCTTGTAAAGTGGCCTCTGCTGCCTGTGCGTAAGACTGACATGTCGTAACTGATAAGAAAAAAATAAAATAAAAAAAAAAAGAAAGACTGACATGTCCTCATCCCTTTGAAAAGTACAGACGAAACAACAGGCTTTTCATAGCAGAGGCTGCATTTTCTTGGTGGAGCATCTAGACCAGAACACAGGTATACCCCCTCTCCCTGGGAGTGAGTACTGCCTTTCCTGGTGATCATGCTTAATTATGATCAAGATTATATTATAATTAATTATATTATAATTATGATCATAATTAAAATTAAAGTCGAAGCTCCTATTAGTCTTCAGATCATCATATTTTATTTTATTAATTTTATCACAGGAAAACCAGTGTGGAGGCTCTTTAGTAGAACAGACCGGTACTCCAGGAATTAAATCTATTGAAAAATAAAACTAAAACCCAAAACCCTGAAAAACGAAAGTTATCAGGATTGCCCACATTAGGCAATCTGGCTAAATTCTATCCCTCAGTCTATGCTGTAGACAGAGTAAGCATTAAAAGTACTTCTAAAGTCACTAGGGACCGCTGAAAACCTTTTAAAACTTCTTCCTCCTTTTTTTTTTTTTTTTTTTTTTTTACTTGAAATGTAGATATAAATAAAAGTCCAGTAGCTACATTATGGCCTTGAAAATAAAAGTCACACATTAAACAGAACAGCAGGAGGCGGAAGGTAGCTGGCAGACCCACTGTTTAGTCCAGACAAGATAGACCGGAGACATGGAGAATTGAACTATGACACTCAAGCGCTGCTGTCTGGGTAGGAATCTGACAAACATTGGTCCATTCACATTCTCCCAGTGCCTCCATCTGTATGGATTAGGGATTGTCCTCACTGGGACAACAAGGAATAATGAAGTTTTTTTTTTCTATTAAAATGTTGAAAATTAAATATCATCATCAGATGGATAAACTCCTATTCTTAAAGCTGAAATGAAGAATATACATAGAACAGACCTCCTACTCTCTTTCTGTGATTCTTAATTATCTGAAATATTAGAATTTTATTTTTGAAAATCTAGATGGACTGAGGATGGATAAAGATTTAATCGATAAAATTGATTACCTCTCTGGCCACTAATCAATAAAAATGTAGTTTTAACTATTAAAATTAATAAATGGTGGGAATAATATGTTTTCTTTCAGGGCCAACAGTACCAAGAAGTATGGCAACACATAGCATCTTGCCTGGGGAAATGGATGGGAGTGCATCTCTGTGCTCAGAGTTTGCAGAATTCTGAAGTAAACTGATCCCAAAGCTCATCGTTCTGCATGCACACAGTCTGCTTTCTTCTGTCTCAAAATAGCGAGTCCATCTGGTCCCCATGGCCGGAGGCCTCCATCTCCATGTCCTTTCCTATCCTCCAATTCTCTAGTTTGTCCTTGCACATAGCAGTGCCTACAACACCCATATTTTTCTTTGCTCCCAGTTTGTAAATAAAATCTCCCCGGAATAATAATAATAATAATAATAATAATAATAATAATAATAATAATAACAACTCAGCAGTTTCCTAACCTGTCATGAAGGCTTATTTGTAACATGATTCTCAGGCAGAAGTAAAAAAAGAGGTACCTCAAAGTTTTGGCATCCTTCACAAGAAAAGACTGACACCACAAAGTTCAGCATGGTGTTTGAAGGGTTTGGCTGTGCATCTTGTGAGAGCTCCAAAGGCAGAAACTGCTTTGGATGACCTGGGAAGTCATCCTCTATCCTCCCTCTCATCTTTCTCCCCACTGCCAAATCTTCCACAGATAGATGCTCAAGACCCACCTTCCAGGCAAAACATCCTGGAATCCCACCAGGAACTCTTCTTAATCCTCACAGCAAGTGCAGATTTGATGATTTATTGTAACAGAATCTTTAAAAAAAAATGTAGACTCGCAGCTGGTATAAAATTATTTATTGCAATAGAAGGCAAGACATTCAGAAAATTTACATTTCCTTAGATGATTTGCACATACAGCTTGAGGGGCAGAAACACTGAAACAAAAGTGTGGACAGCCTCCCTAGCCTCCTCTGAAAAGGCAGGAGGGGGCTACAGAACCCGAATTCATCTTTGCCTCCCTCAAGTTTTCAAAGAAAATCCTAATTATCTTTTCCAAACACTCTCATCACCAGCTGCTCCATTAATATTTCCAAGAGAGTACTGAGATTCCAGAATGTTCTTTAGAGGCTTTGGCGGGTGCCAGCAGACAAGATTAGAATTAGAAAAGAACTCTGTCCTTTGTCTGGCAAAAAGAGAAAAAAAGCAGATGATGTTAGCAGCCTTAGAAGGCTGCTTCCTCCCCCTCCCCCTCCCAGAGGAGACTGGGATGAGATGCTTGTTCAGGAGCTCAGATTCTCCAGGAGATATTCTCAGGTTATTCCAACCTGTCCTCTCCATGTTAGGTAGCATTAATCATTTATCCCTAATGGGAGGGAAACTCAGTTGAAGTTGTTTTTATCAGCCCACTTCCTACAGCAAGAACCAACGATTGGTGAGGTAGCCCTTTCGAGCTCTGAGCTTCTGAAACTAGATATATTGGTGGGGGGTGGAGGTAAGAGACCTACATGCCCAGTTATTCTTCAGTTCTTCTCAGATATTTGGCACTCCAAGACCATCTACATCACGGTCATCTGAGGGACTTCTTAACAACATAACCTTTTGGCTATCACCCCAGAGTCCTCTAGATCAGATCTACCCTGGGCATGCAGAAATAAGCTCCTGGTAAGATTCTCTCACTCCTGTAAGTGGGATCACACCCAATACTGTGGAATGAGCACCAGCCGACTTCAGTTTGAGTTCTCCACCACTTAGCAGCATGACATTTGGAGACTCAGTCTCTCTGCGCCGTCACAGAAGAGCTGCCAGTGTGAGAGAACAGTCTGGGGCACAGCTAAGTGTCTAGCCAACGCCTCACGATAGAACCTTGATCAGCATGAAGCCCACAGTAGACAACTGTGATGGGGGCCACTTCCTGGAGGGAGATACACACAAGCAAGGAGTTGTCCCAGGAAGACCTCACTGACGCCAGCATCTGACTGAGTATCCTCTCTATGGCCCATTAAAAGATGAAATAATTTTTTTTACCATGTCATGAAGCCTGAGACTTTTTTTTTTAATTTTTCTTTCACAAACTCAAGCTACCTTATTACAGGATTGTTCTAAGGCTTCCTGCACAATTAATGCACCTTTGCCTATCAGATAAGTCTTGGACCCTTCCACTTAATTTAATAAAAGCCAGCTGTGCCTATCTGTCAATATTTTCAAATTGTGTCCACTCTTCTCCCCACCCCCACCAGTCCCTTCCTAATCAACAGTAGGGGATAAAATAATGTTTAGAATGTGTAGTTCTCTGTCTGTGTTCTCCTCAGCTCAGATAGCCGTAGTTCAATGAGTATCAGGAAGCAAATCGGTTACCCAGGTGGGTGACAAATTTTCTGTATTGATGATCTTACCCTGAGCTTTTTAGGTATCGCTATTGTCTTAGCTTGTTGTATTTGGTGCATTTGGTGTTATTGGGTACCTGCTCTGGGCAGCAAAGACTTGGCGATGACCACAAAGCAGTTTCTGCCTTTGGAGCTCTCACAAGATGCACAGCCAAACCCTTCAAACACAAACATTTCCGCCTTCCTTGTTATATTTGAACCATGACTTCCCTTCCTGATCTCAGGGCTTTCCTCCGTTCTGCAGGTAGAAGTGAAGAAAAAGGAGACAGGCTTTGTTTTGCTTTGTTTGTTTGTTTGTTTGTTTTTTAGACTTCCTCGTCTCTCTGAGAGAAAGGCCTGAGTACTTGTAGAAGATGATCACTATCTGATGACCACTTGCTGCACACCAGGTACTTTCTATGCATGTAATATTCGTTACTCATTAGTCTTCATGTCTGGTTCTTAAGAGGGCAAACCAAGGTACAAAGACTAAGACAACTGGCCTGAACCGCAAGAACATACAGCTAGAAAATGAATCCAAGTAGTTTCACAGCTCCATCCCTGCTCTCCCCACCCTCTGTCTCCTCTTAGAAAGGAAAACTTGGCCTTTGTTCTACACAGAGTTAGCTGGTTTTGCTCATCCCCCTAAGTTCCCTTGAAAGAGGAGAAGCTCATCTTTTATAAAAAAAAATAAATAAATAAAAATAAAAAAGCCTTGTTCAGGGTCCATGGTAGGTCCGCCAAAAGTAGGAGTCCCAAAGGCTTTATGTCTAGCTCCTGAGGACGTGGTCACAGGCTGAGTTTGGGTCATCTACGTGTGTGGGGTGGCATTAGCTAATCAGCACTCACTGTCACGTACACATAATGCTATCTGGCTGTTCATGGAGAGAATCCATGCAGGGGACAAGGCTTGGGGATAGGAATAGAAAGGAGAGAATGATGACAAGAAGAAAAGAGAGACACTCAAAGGAAGGAACTTGTCAAAGGCCTAAGACTATAAAGAGGGAAAGAACAATAAAGCCCATTATTGGCTCAGCTCTGGAGGGCTGGTCCTTGCGGCACTGGGCTGGGTATAGCAAAGGAAAACTAAGGGTCTGGGGTCAGACTTTCATGAGAGTCGTAAGCGTTAGCTTCTTTGCTTAGACCTGAGAACAAAACAGAGATCCTAGGTAGAGGGGCTGATCAAAACAGGGTATGGTTTGAAAACTTTTCAAGTAAATATGTCACAGGCCTGACATAGAGTGGAGCACAGGCCTGAAGGTGACGGCTGGAGTAGAGAAGAGAAAGTAAGAAGTGACAGAGACTCCCAGATTCCTAAGATGTTTGCCATAGGAGCCTGGAAAGTGGAAAAGGGTGAACCAGCTCCACAAAAACTGTCCTCTGGCCTCCACATGAATCAATGCCATGCCTCTGCATGTACACACAGTTATCACAGATGAATAACTTTAAAATTGAGAACAGGAATGTCTGGAATGTTCAAAACAGTACGAAACTGCAGAGCGGGTCCATATGGTGCCGTGTTTTGCAGCCACAAAAAAAAATTATACTTTGGAAAGATATTTAACAACATGATATGTCCTCATGAAATATCAAAAGGGAAAGAAGCACAGAAAAACTGCATAATATGGTTCCAATTTCCTTGAAAATATGTGCCTATTTGTACTGTCAGGAAATGCACTAGGGGCGTGCATGACTTTCAAGCGTTATTTCTGTGTGTGTTCCAAAACTTCTGAACCAAACATCACTTTTGTGATGATGAAAAGTAATGCAGAAATCTGGCGGCCTTGATGAAAGGGCAAGTGGCCCTGGGCTTTCATTCATTATCTTCCTGTCAAGGATTTGGGAGGAAAGGGCTTTCCCCTGTATGCTGTGTCTCTGGGGGTCCCCACAGGATGTGTGACAGGTGGGAAGAAATGGGGAGAATGCAAAGTCAATTTAAGACTTAAATGGAGATAAACACAAAGCAAAACAAAGTCCTGGTGATGAGGCTTTGGCTGCGCCAGAGATGGAGTCTGTCTATCAAGGGTAGAGTACAGAGAGTGGGACTTGATCTAGACCTTGAGGAGGGACAGCATTTCAGTGAAGGCCTCCTGCTTTGGGCTAGAGTCACAGATCACTGGCTGAAACCAGGGAAGCCAGAGGTGGGCCAGCTCCATAGGGAAAAGATAGCTCACCTATTTCAGCTTCCGACTTGTGAAATCCTTGTAACAAAGGCAACTCTCTTCCTGCTGGCTCGCCACTGTTCCCATGTGTTCTGCGCGCTGTGAATTTTCTGGCTTACAATGGCGGTGATAGATCTCTCTATTAGAGTCTGTAGAGAATTATTAGAGCTCAGGGTGTTTGCTCTCAGCCAGACCCCGTGAGATGCACTGGAAATGAAGAGAGAACAAGGAGAGATCGTCGCACATTAAATTTTCCTCAGAGAGCAGATGAAGAAACCTGAACAACTGTACGGTGAGGTAGAGACCCGATAAATATTTGTGATGCCTAATATTGGTTGTCATCAAGAACTGCCTAAGAGCATGTCTGTGGGGGAGTTTTTAGACTGGATTAACTGACCCCCCCCACACACACACACCAAAGTGTGGTTGGTACTGTTCCATGAGATGGGATCCAGCACTGAATAAAAAGGAGAGCCGGAACTGAGTACCAGCGTTCATCTTTCTCCCTTCCAGACAGCAGGTGCAATGTGACTAGTTGCCTCACGATTTTACTTACATGCCTTCTCCACGGAGATGGACTTTGTCCCCTCAAACTGTGAGCCAAATCAGCCCTTCCTTCCTTCCTTAAATGGCTCCTGTTACATATTCTGTTACAGCAATGAGAAAAACAACAATTGCAATTTAGGAAACAACTTCATTTGGAGAGAAAAAGAAGTGTGTGGCATACAAAATTAATAAACTAACTAATATTTAAAAAAATAAAAATTTAATTAAAAAAGGAGTGTGTGGGGTTTGTTTCTTCAATTCCCCGAACTTTCTTCACCAGGCAGCCCTAGCATCATTAAGCAGAGGCTTCTAGCACAAACATCAGAAGATGGAGACCTTAGACTCAGTGCTCACACAACACCTGTTCAGAGAACTATCCCAGAAGTAGCCCCATCATGGCAAAGGAAGGCTGGGCACACACTATTGTGTGTTGTTCATGAAATCAAAGGTCTGCTCCTCTGTTTGGTGGCTTGCCCCTTTCTTGCTCTCTGAGTCTCCCTGTTGGTCACTGACTCAGCTAAGCCCCAGAGGTCCTCATTTCTCTGCCTCCATAGTTCTGGGATTACAGTCAGCCATGTGTCACCAAATCCTTCATGCCTGCTGTTGGTGATCATATCTAGGTCCTCGTGCTTGTTCAGCAAGTATTCTATTGACTCATCCATCTCTCCAGAATTTTTTCTGGTGTTTTGAGATAAGTCTTTAGGCATTTTCAATATAAAAATTATGTCTGTCTTATTTGGGGCTGGGAATCAAACCTTAATAATAAAATCTTGCACTTGATTTTTCCTTACTCTGAGGAACAATGAAAGGTGATGAGCTGTGCTATATTTATGGCTCTTATGCCCTGGGGGACAAGTGTCACACCTGACACCCTCTCTTCAGTAGAGCTGCATCTACCATTTCTCTCAAGCTCAAGCCTCGCATTTCCCCACCTACTGAATCACCCCAGTCATTTTCATTTTCATTCCTTTCAGCTTCTCATCATCCTCCCCACAGTAGGACGGGAAAGCCCATAGGATCTGCTCCTCCGGCCTAGATGAGAGTTACCTTATACAATTCATTTATTCTTGACAATTTCTGCCACCTGGGGGGTGTCTAGTTTGGCCTACCTCTCACCATAGACCAACTATATCTGAATAGTTCTGTCTTGGACCTTGATTCATGTCCCTATTACTCTGGTCTGTTTCCTGTGTCTTGTTCAAGTTTGCATTATTAAAACCCTAATATCAAAACTACTGGTCTACATGGCTAATAAACATTGAAAAGCAAATCCCGTTTTTCATGTAGCATATACTTTTTCTCAGTTTGCTAAGAATGTACATGTAAGTTTTGGGGGCTGGAGGCAGAGCTCAGTTGGTGAAGCACTTATTTCAGAAGCATAAAGACCTGAGTTCCATCCCCAGGACACTCCTACAAATGCTAGCTCGGTGGTGTGTGCTTGTAATTCTAGCACTGAGGAGAGAGAGGCAGGTAGGACCCCAGGGTTCAAGGGTCAACCAGCCTAGCTGAATTGATAATCTCTAGGACAATGAAAGACTCTGTCTCAAAAAACAACGTGGGTAACACCTGAACTAGATACTCAAGGTTGACTTCTGACACACACACACACACACACACACACACACACACACACACACACACGCGCGCGCATGCTCACAAGCACACAGGCATAAACACATTCATGCACGCACCACACATGTATGCACAGTGGGTTATGGCATGTCAGGACTTTGCTGGACTGACGTTCGACTCCCCTGTGTCTGTCCCCTAACACTGCTAACTACGACATAAGCATTTATTCAATAAGCGTGCATTAAGGGCCAGTGGTGAATAAAACCAAGAGGCCAAATAGAACTGTGTGGCTCTGAACAGCATCTCATTGCAGTAAAGAGCAGAGGGATGAATGTGTGACAGGAACCAGATTCCCCCCACCATCTTGTGTAAGAACTCCTGGGTTGATGACCCCTGTCCTGAGCTATAGCAAGCTGGCTTGTCACTGAGCTGTCACGTGGGGCAGGAGCAAATGCCTTGCTGGGGTCTCGGGTCGATTACATCTATTGCTTGTATGTTATCTACATAGCCTGTCACTCTATCATAGAAGGAAATTAAATTGGCCCAACTTGATTTACTCCTTGCAGCTACATAGGCCTTGCCCACTCTGGCTGAGTACACATTGATTGCTTGATGATTTGCTCTAACGCCTTCTCCAGAAGCCAGGTTAAGCTCATCGGGCTATAAGGGATGTGGTCATCTTTTCTGCTTCCTAAGAGATGGGCAGCATTGTGAGTGCAATCTGGGAAGCTACGGAGGGTAACACCCCCTCTCTGCAAATGCTCACAATAATTGCTGCCCTCTCCCCAGTGGCTGCTGGCAATTCCCTGTGTCCATTCAACTGAGTGTCACGAGTCCCTGTGGGTTTCATTTCAGCCAGCTTTTTGCGAAGGATGTTCAGGTCTATTTTAGGCATACTGGCCCCAGCCACATCATGTGGTATGGAACAGGGACTCTATGGCTGGAAAACAAGCCTAAGAGTTAAACACAAAGGAAGACAAAAAAATATCCTACCCTACTCAGCAGTAGCCTTGGGTGGGGCTGAAAGGGGGATCAGGAACCAAGAGAGTTACTGGGAACTGGTTCCCTGGGAGACAATATGTCTGCCTGTGGTTGCTTTCAGAGTGCAACCCACAGACCTCCCATCAAAATATAATATCTTTTGGTAAAGGCAGAAGTAAAAATACACATTAAAGACTCTGCTATTTGGAATCCCTTTGTTATCCATTTGCCCTCTTTGTCCACTGGGAATGGTGTTTTTCTGGCTCTTCTTTTGTGTGATGTAAATGAAAATGCTTCTGGTAATATCTCGCCAAAGACTGGATGTTTTGCCCTGTGCCTGCACAGCCAGGTCACTTTTTTGTTCCTCTGTAACTTATTCTTTGCCTCATTCTTTGTTCTCTTCTCAGTTTTCCACCAGCTTTCCCACCTTTTTGTGTAGCTTCCTGAATCCAGACCTGTCTTCCTGCTCTTCCTATCTTTTCGACCTCTGCATTTTCCTGAGTCTTCCAAGCTACTTGTTCAAAAAGTACCTGCTTTGACCCCATATTTCTTTACCTATTTGATTTTTACACCCTGTTGGGTAGTAAGAAACTTCTCAGGTACACCTTGGTTATTAGGGGCTCTCTCTGAGTCTCTTCTTCTTCCTCCTCCAACTTTTAAGTAGGAAACAGTTATGTGTTCAACTTTAAATCTCTACTTCTTTCCAAGACATGAATCATGCTAAACTAATATTGGGTAGAATGATTCTAATGTACCACTAAAATTTGTCAATTCTTGTCATTTATTCTGTCAATATATTTAGTATAGAATATATGTTCTTCTCTATACACAGGCAGAGAGAGACTTCCAAATTGCATTTCTTTGAAAAGCTCCTTTCCCAAACCAGCCCAGATATCTTTAGGTTTTCGTACACTTTGCACATATTTGAAGAAATCATTAAACTCTTTTCCCTCAAAAGAACCAATAAATTCCAATAAAAACTCAAATCCCATTCAAATGTTCTTTCTAATATTCTTTCTTCGTTCTTCACTCCAACCTCTTATACACAGAATCCCCATACTCATTTCTCTCTCATCTTACTGGTCCTGGCACATAAAACTATCTGTAATACCTGAGGCATGTTAAAACCTGCCTATTTATCATTGCCTTCTCCTGACCCACTGCTGGATTTTCTGTTAGTGTTGTCCTCTGGTGAAATCTCTCATTCCTGAAGATAGTGGGCTACAATAAACTCACAATTAACTCATATCATGCCCCAGACCACAAACTTGCAATCACTTACGAGGGCTCTGAACAGCTGAGGCTCAAGTTGAATAAATGTTGATGACTCAAGGAGGAAATTTATCATCTTTTCTACCCAGGAAGGGAAGGCCTGAGTAGCATCAGAAATCCAGGCAATGGTCTTTGAGGTTCTGAGAGGTAGGAAAGCCCAAAGAGTAGGGGTGTGAACGTGCTCCATAAGTGGCATTGGGCAACAGGGCTTCCCTGAGTTCCTCCATGAAGAGGCAGCATAAAGATGAGGAAGGGCCTGTTGGCAGTGTAAGCCAAGCCTTGCAGCCATGGTGTGAATATGCTTCTTCTGAAACTCTGGGCCTTTAAGGGGTGATTGGGCCAGCAAGGGCTCATCTTTCATCACTGGGACTAAGGGTTTTATAAAAGATGTTTTTTTTTTTACAAATAGATCACAAATGTATGAACAAAAAAATCAGGTAATATCTTTAACTATCAGGAAAATATAAATAAAAACTACTTCAATATTTCATCCTACCCTAGTCAGAATGGCAGTAGATAGATAGATCATAAAAACTAGTAAGGAGAAGGGAAAGGAATCTTTATTCACTGTTGGTGGGCCTGTACACTAGTTCAGTGTGTTACTTTTCTATTGCTATGACAAAATGCCATGACCAAGGTAAGTTAAAAGAAAATATTTAAGTGGGCTCATAGAGTTGGGGTTAGAGGCCATGATGATGAAATAAAGGTACACTGAGAATTCACATCCTGATCCATAACCACTAGTCAGGGAGAAAAAACTAGAAGTTCCCTGAGTGTTTTAAAACCTCAAAGTTCTGTGACACATCTCTTTTAAAAAGCCACACCTCCTAATCCTTCCCAAACAGTTCTACCAAGTATTCAAATATACGAGCCTATGAGGGCCATAATCATTTAAACCACCACATTTGACCATCGTGGAAAACAATGTAGCAGTTCCTTGAAGAAGTAAAACTAGAACTTCCATATGATCCAGTTATACCACTTCTGCATATTCACTTGAAGGAAATGAAGTTAAAAAACAAACAAACAAACCTAAGGTACTTATAATCAGTGTTTATCACAACACTCTTTACAGTAGCCAAAATGCAGACTCAGCCTAGGCGTCCATCAACTAATGAAGCGATAAAGAAAATGTGGTATATACAAACAAAGAAGTCTTCTTTAGTCATAACAAGAATGAATCATGTCATTTGCAAGGAAATGAACAGAACTGGAGGACATCATGCTAAAGAAAATAAGGCACACAAAATAAGGACGCAAAAATGAATAGCACGTGTTTTCTCTCATGTGAGGAACCTGGAAGATGGAGATGGCTCAGGAGGTAATAATGACTGAGTCTGTCTCCTAGATCCCATTGTGGAAAGAGAAGACCAACTCCTGAAAGTTGTCCTGTGACCTCCACAGAGATGCTGTGGCATGCTCTCGCATGCTGACGAGTGTGGATGCCAATACTTACACACATATTATACACCCAAACATACACAACAGTAATAATATGTTGTAGTAGTTGAAGGAATCTGAAAGTATAAGAACTGCTAAGAAACGGGAAGGTGTGCTTTGAGGGAGTAAGAGAGAATAGACATAACCAAAGCATCATATATCTGTGTGAGGAAATGCCATAAATTCATATAATTAATATGTAATAAAAATAGAAGCCTTGTAAAATGTTTGGCTAGCTTGTCCTTTCGCTTTCTTGGTTTTTAAAAACCATTCTATTGATTCCTCATGAGTCTCACACCATGCACCCCAGTCCTGCTCATCTCCCTGTCCCCTCATATCCACTCTTTGCTCTTGCAACCTTCCCCCCAAAATAAAACACACAAGCAAACAAACAACAAAAAAGCATAGAAAACATTTCCTTGTGGAAACTGTAGTTTGACACAGTGCGTCCCACAGTATGTCCCTCTGTCCACACGTGTTCACTTGCAAATGTTCATTTCAATGAGTCATTGGTCTGGTTTGAGATCTCTGGCTTCTGTGACATGATCAATATTGGTTCTCATCTGGACTCCTTTTAGCTATCTTGTTGTTATGGAGATGTCCTATGTCATGAGATCCTGCAGCTTTGAAACAATAGGACTGGCTCTTTTACACATCCCAACCATCCACAGATGATACAGATTTTGGGGTGGGCCAATTCAGAGCCCTGGATCTGGGCCTGGGTGGTAGCTGAGCTGGTCAGCCTGCTGGCTCTCCCTTATCTGCACCACCACCAAGGCAAGCTCTCCAGGACTGTTCCAGCTAGGCCACCCAATGCTGCCATTGGCAGAAGGCAGAGTCAGCTCTACTGCTCTCATACCATTGTGACCAGCTCACCCACACCCACACCTCCAGAGCCAGCTTCAGTCAAGGTTTGGGGCCTGCTCTCCCAAATACTGTAGCCTGTGAGGGGCTGGGACAGCTCTCCAGCTCTCACACCCTCATGGCTGTTTCACCTGTGTCTTTGCCATCAGGGCCAGTTCCACTGTATTGCCCTCTTAAGGTGCAGGGCCTTCTCTCCTGAGTGCTACAGCCAGTGAAGCGGGCAGGGATAGCTCTCCTGCTCTTACAAACTCAGGGTCAGCTCTCCTGGCTATTGTAGGTGTCAAGGAAGGAGGTAGATGGCATCATCCCCATCCCCACACCACCTCACAGCAGACGAGTGGAGGGCTGGCTCACTTTCATCCCTTACTGTGCTGCCCAGGTGAGGGGCATAGCCCACTCTCCCGAGTGCTGCAGCTGGGGAGGGGCAGGGACGGCTCACTAACTCTCATGACTCCAAGGTCAGCTCTCCTGCTTGCCTCGGGTAGCAAGGGGAGCAAGGGGCGAGGGGGCAGGAGGGCATTCCCCTCACCCCCAGACAAGTTGTGGGCTAACACTTCTGGCTTCTCATCCTTGGGGTCAGCTCATTCGCACCTCCTCCACCAAGGTCAGCTCTGCTGTGTTGCTCAAATGAGGTGCACGGCCAAGTGCAGCTGGTGAAGGGCACGCGGGCGTAGCTCTTCCAAGCTCATGACCCTGAGGATAGCTTTCCAGACTGCTTGAGGTGATGAGTAGTAGAAGGGCATCTGTGCCTGTGCCACCCCATGACAGACAAGTAGCAGGGTCAGTTCTCCCATACTCGTGCCTTTGCAGCTGGCTCACCAATACCTGTGCCACCAGAACCAGCTCCACTGGGCTGCCTGGGTGAGGCACAGGGCCTGTTCTCCCAAAGGATGACACCCACTGGTGAGAGATGAGGCCAGCTTTCCCATGTCCCACATCCAGTGAGGGGTAGGGCCAGTTATGCACAGCCTGCAGGCATCCATGTGGTCCCTGGCAATTGACCAGGATGGTCCCTGGATCCTGACCAGGATATCCCATGTTCTCTTGTGATAACATAACCTGGGACATCAACACTGACTATTGCTGCTGTATAGCTACAGACCTAGACACAGTCCCTTGGTCTAGGATCTTTCCATGACCCCAGGTGGCAGGGCTAGCACTCACGACACTCCATCCTGGAGTCTCCAGTTCCATCTCTCTTCATAATGCTCAAGCTGCTCCATTTCTTTCTCCCCCATCTGACCACCACAAACTCACACATTGGTATGACTCCTGCTACGGGCTGGCCATGAAGCTGGCTGTCCCCTGGGCAACATCCTCCATCTGTGCTGCATGGCATAGCAGCACAGTACATGGTGGCTTGCATGGCAATCTGCAGGTCTCTGTCTGTCTTCCTCCTCCTATGCTGTGCTGCCTGGATTTGATTTGATTTCATTTTTATGAGTCCTAGGTATCAGACAGCTTTGGCTATCAAGCCAAGCATCAAGCTAGGAACAACAAAGGACTGCCATCTACTCCACCCCTGACTGACAAAAGAACAACACTACCAACAAGGTATCTCTTTGTCCATTGCTGGACTTGGGGTTGGGAGGAGGCTTTCTATCATGAGAAGACACGATGTTTCTCCTTTCTAGAGGACATAGCATTGAGGAACTATCTTGGAGGTAAGCAGTAACCCTCACTAGACAACCGCCTCCACTAGAGCCTCGGTCTTAGACTTCATAGCCTTCAGAATTGTTGGAAGATAAACTTTTGTTCTTAAAAATTACCTAATCCATGATATTCTGCTAGAGCAGTGCAAACAGACTAACTCACAGGCAAGCACAGGGTAGAACATGTTTCTTCCCGGAGTGGCTTGAACTTTAGTTTCAAATTATTGCATGATGAGTCTGGAGTCACTGATGTGAGCATATCTGCTCTTCCATTCTCCTGAAATCCTCCAGTGGCACTTTCAGTTGATTCCTCCCCCAAAAGGAAAGTAAGGTGATGATCATTTCAATATGCTCAATCTCCTTCACACCTAAGCAAGTCAATGCCTTGCTGTTGTCTCAATGGTTCCCATCCTTGGCTGCACAGCATAATCACCTAGGAAGCTTCCCACATTCCACCTCAGACCAGCTAACTCAGACCCTCTGGGGGCAGGAAAAAGATGACAAAATTTTCCTGAGTGGCTCCAAAATGCAGCCAAGGCTGAGAACTACTGACTTCATGGGTTTCTTTTTTAGCACCTCAACTTAGGTGAGGCTGCAATGCCTGCCAGGACTTTTCTTATCTTCACCCCAGCAAATTGGCTTTAATATCTCATTTCTGTGGTAGTCAGTCTTTCTGGTTTGTGTCATACTTTCTTTCTCTTTTAGTGCTGGGATTCGAACCCAGGGCCTTTCACATGCTAGGCAAGAATTCTTCCCTGCACCCACTGAGCTACACTTCACACCTTTGAACCCTGAGATTTTTGAGTTATGTGCTTGATGTGATTCAAATGCTTGTGTGAATAGTGATGAGCTGGCCATGAGTTCAGCACAACTGGCACCATTGATTTCTGTATGACCAAGAGGGGTGTCTCTAAACTGGCGCTAATACATACTGTTGAGTGATGGACTGTTTTCTGCCTTGCTGGGATTCCTCAGCTCTACTAAAGTCTTCTATATGCACTCAAGGTGAAATTCTTTTTTGCTCCAGTGAGCACTTCTTTCTTTGACATCAAGCTGACATTCTACTAAGCATTTGACCTATTTCTCTCACATAATTATCAGTTCTACCCATGGTATAGAATGACATTTGTTGATACCAATTTTTGATGTACTTACACACACACATACACACACACACACACACATATATATATGTATATGTATGCATATATTTGAAAAATCTTTTAAAGTACATATATGTATGATGTAATACAAGAATGAATGTGTCTATGTATACATATGTATCATATATTTATATGTATAAATGTATGGAGATGTATGTATATATGTATGTGTATATTTGAAAAATCTTTTTAAGTGCATATATGTATAAAGTATATGTAAGGTCATGAAGACCTTCAGGGTGAAATTGTTTATAACTATCTGTATTTTCTACAGAAACTACAAATTGTTGATAGGCAGTCTCCAAAATGGTCTCGAGTGTTACCTACCTCTTAGCATTCATGCCCTGGTGCCTTCCCTGTACCTTGAGGAAAGCTTACTGCCATGTTGTCATTAGCTGTGTGTGGAAATCCCCATGGCAAGGAACTAGAGGACCTCTGGCCACCAATCATCAAGGAACTGGGATGTCCAGTCCAATAGCCCACAAAGAACTGTCTCTTGGGCTTTCCCTAGACAGATCTTCACATGAGCCCACAGGCCTAGCTGAGGTCTCGGTCATAGTCTAATGAGATAGCTCAAGCCTACCACTGTGCACCTGACCCACAGAAACCAGGAAAGACCTGTGTGCTGCTTCAAGCTACTTATCTTTTGCTTAGTTTGCATTCAGACATAGAGACCAACCCACATATATAATGGTGTTTCAGAAATTACATTTTTAAAACTCTTAGAGACACATTTGCCAACACACTCATCATTAACTTCTTAGGCTCTACGTCCCTTTCCTTTGCCTAGTCCTTTCTTCCTGATGTTGCCCAGACTGGTCAGATCCAAACACCTAGGATCATCAGTTGCCCACATACCCACTCCCACCATCTCTCTAGGCTTCTGTTTCTATTTATTCCTGAAAAGGAGTTAGGACAAAAATACCAAGGACTTACTCAGTCACTATACATTAATCCCCTGGTCCTCGGAAAGACTCCTCTCTTGTGTCTCTCATTGGTCTCTCTCTCATTTCAGAAACAGGCTGCAAGAGCGTGACATTGAAGCTCAGCATTTAAGCTCACTGTCTCCTCTTACAGAGCTCCTAATCTTTGTTCCCAGCATCCACACTGTGGCTCATAAGCATCTGTAACTGTAGTCCCAGGTGACCCAATGACCTCTTCTAGCCTCTGTGCACATGCTGATACACAGATGTATACAGGCAAAACATCTGTGTGTGTAAAAATGAATGGATGATGTTCACATTCTGGAGAAAGAAAATATGAGAAAAAACTAACCTGAGGAGCCGTGGAGAAAAAAAATAAGACCAGGAATTCAGTATTCATATTTGTCCTTGGTATCATGGCTAGGGAGCTACTTGGCCATTAGTTCACCTCCTTCAGGCAATGCTACAATAGAAAGAAATAACAAATTCAACCCCCACTCCCCCACACACACAAGAGAGGAAGGGAGAAGAGCAGAGAGAAGAAACAAGAAGAGGGAGACAGAGAGGCAGGGAGAGGGAGAGACAGAGAGAGAGAGAACTCCTGGAGATATACTGGCCTCAAAACTCTACAATGTAGCTCATCTTGGTCTTAAGCTCTTAGTCCTCTGGCTCAGGCTCTCAAATACTGAAATTACAGGAATTTACCACCAGGCCCAGAGAAAGAAGAATTGGTCTAAAACATAACCACAAGCAAACAACCACATCCCGCAGGATCTTTCCCAGAAGTTCTGGATTTGAAAAAATTCTTGTTTGTAGCTTAGACTCTGAGCGATACGCAGTTGTGCTGCAGACAGAGGCCAGGAAGAGCGTCTAATCTTCTTTAAAGGCAGCTTTCCATCTTCAGAGACTCCCCCCCCCCCCACCTAGCTGACTAGGCATAATGAGAAATTGGAATGATTCTTCAGGAGTCCAAACCCACTGAATGTGCTGGGAGTGTGCTTCTGTAATCATTAGTGGAGTTAGGCATGCCGAGAGGAAGAGATCAAATAAACACCTCCAGCTTCCATTCCGATCTCCCAGAAAAGCAACCTTGTCAGGCACCTTATTAGGGAGTGACAAAAAGCTCAGAACGCTCCTGTACCTCTGAGGTCACAACCAGTCTGATTTTCCCACTTAGTGTGACTCACTGAGTTGGCCCAAGACAAGACCACTATACTTTGAGGGAGATGGAACAGTAAATGTTCACACAGATCTGAGGGAGCTGAGCAGTTAGAGGGTCATAATCCTTGCAGAAACATATTTCAGGCTAGGCTCACTTTTGATCAAGCTCCTTGGATAGTCTGAAGATAGACTTCAATAAATGCTGCTCAGGAAGACATCTAGTCAGTTTCTGGCTCCTCCTACAGCAATCCTTTTGCTCTTGGCAAGGTTTTATTTCCCAGAGAGGCTGCAATTACATGAACAGTGCAGTAATAATAATAGCTGGGCACACCATCTATGTGTTAGCTTTTCATCAATGTGATGAAATACCCGAAAAAGATGGCTTAAAGAAAGAAAAGCTTTATTTCAGCATGGCCCCATAATTTTCAGCCTACCCTCTCTTGGCTTTATAACTGCAGGCTAGTGCTGAGGCCAAACATCATGGTTATTCACCCCAGAGTGGCCAGGGAGCCGGATGGAGGCAGGCTGACTAAGATTTGGAGGAAGAGGGAGAAGGGAAGAGAAGAACAGAGGAGGGGACAGGGTGAGCTGGAACACCCTTCCAAGCCATGCCCCCAATGCCACCAGCAACCTTCCAATAATACCGGTAGTTTCTACCAGTTCCCAATAACCTTATCAGATTATGGATCCACTGATGGAGTAATCCATAGATGAAGGTTCAGTCACTTGCCCAAACCTTACCTCTGAACTGGGGACTGTTTGTTTAAGATTTAAAAATTATTTAGTTTATTGATATTTTTATTTTTTTTATAATTTATTTATGTTATATCCCTATTGTAGCCCCTTCCCTTGTCTCCTCCCAGTTCCACTCTCACTGCCTCTTTCCCCCTATCCCTAGTTCTCAGAAAGGGAGAGCTTTTCTCCCTTACCAACTGACCCCAGACTATCAAATCTCTTTAGGACTGCCTGCATCCTCTTACTCTGTGCCCTGGGAAGGCTTCCTCACCCAGGGAAAGTGATCAAAGAGCAGGCAACAGAGTTCATGTCAGAGACAGCCCCTGCTCCCCTTACTAGGGAACCCACATGGAGACTGAGCTGCCTATTGGCTACATCTAAGCAGGGGGTCTAGGTCCTCTCCATGCATGGTCTTTGGTTGGTACATAAGTCTCCGCAGGGCCCCCTGAGCCCAGATTTGTTGCTCTGTTGGTCTGCTTGTGGAGCTCCTGTCCCCTCTCGGTCCTTTCATCCCCCAACTCTTCCATAAGACTTCCTGTGCTCTGCCCAAAATTTGGTTGTGAGTCTCAGCATCTGCTTTGATCCCCTGCTGGGTTGAGTCTCTTGTATGGCATCTTTCAGAGGACATCTATGGTAGGCTTTCATCCTGTTTGCCCTCTTCAACTGCTTCCGGTATCTATTCTATTTGCCCTTCAGAATGAGAATTAAGCAGATTCCGTAGGGTCCTCCTTGTTATTTAGCTTCTTTAGGTCTGTGGATTTTAGTAAGGTTATACTGTATTATCTGGCTAATATCCGCTTTTAACTGAGTATATACTATGTGTGTCTTTCTGGTTCTAGGTTACCTCACATAGGATGATCTTTTCTAGTTCTAGCAAATTTCATGATTTCCTTGTTTTTAATAGCTGAGTAGTATTCCATTATATAGATGTACCACAATTCCTGTATCCATTCTTCTGTTAAGGGACAGTTAGCTTGTTCCCAGATTCTGGCTACTACGAATAAAGCTGCTATGAACATAGTTGAACATTTTAAATCTATGTATAAGATGAGCATGAAAGATAACACTATTAGGTCATCTACAGGGCCACAGGCAAGAACTAATAGACCAAGATTCAAGCACAGGCCTGTGTGGCTCCAAGACCGTGGCCCTTGCAATGTGCTGTGTTATAAAATATAATGCTGCTGCAGCAGGGTGGGGCCATGGCTGGTCCCCTCTCCCCCTAGAAATTACACCACAAACAGGGCTGGTATAAGGAGGTTTATTTAGGGGAGGAAAGAAGGGTTAGGGCCTGGTGGAGAGGCAGAGGATTGGACATATAGACAGGCTGACAGACAGACAGGGGCAGAGTCATGAAGGCAGAGGAGGACAGATGGAAAAAAGGTGGGAACAGAGAGAGGTGCACTTGGCTGTGGCAGGTGATAACATTGCTGGGTCCCCAAATGTAGGCTAGTGGGATCTTCTGTAAACCAACACTACGGACCATTGTTAGAGGTGCTTTCCTATATCCAAGGACACAAAGCACTCCTGCCCTGTCTTCTGGAAATCCCCTTGACCTATAAGGGTGGTCAGAGCCGGCAAAAATGCCACCCTACACCCATCTCAACACAGAAAGATTCTCAGATTCTTGCATATGAGATGAGACCAGATGTATAAATTTTTTTTTGTGTGTGTGTGTGTTTGAGAGGATGAAAGTGTGTGGAAGCCATAGGACTTCCCCAATCACTCTCAACCTTTTTTTTTTTTTTTTTTTTTTTTTTGAACAGGGTCTCTTATTGAATCCGAGCCTCACCCATTCATTCAGACTGCCTGGCAGCAAATCCCACAACCCTTCCTGCCTCTCTGCCTTACCAGGACCGGGATTCCGTGTGACCACCATTAACCTAGAGATGAAACTCAAGTCCCGATGCTTACACAGCAAACGCTTTTCTCACAGAGCCATCTCTCCAGTCCCACCAATCTGAATTTTTAAAATTTATTTATTCATTTTACATCCTGATCGCAGCCTCCCTCCTCCCAGTCTCCCTCCTCACACACCCTTCTCCCGTCTTCCCCATTCCCTCTCCTCAGAGAAAGGGGAGGAGGTTCTGACACAGCCCAACCCCACGTTGATCTTTTGCAACAACTAGGTTGAATGCCTTAAAGTTTTCTTGCAAAGCTAAAAGTTTGTTTGTTTGATAGAAGATCCATGGCAATTTCCCTTATCACTTGTTCTCTCTCTGAACTTATGTTAATATATGTTACAAATCTCCCACATTCCAAAGAGATATATTGATAAATATTTTCTTCCCACCCTATTATCCAGCCACCCAGACATCCTTTCCAAGGGACCTAGGACATATTTTACAGAAAGGGTCCATTCCATTTTGTCCTTAACTTACTGTTTCTGGTCAGTGCAGGGAAAGGCATGAGCTGTAGTTTCCCCTTCCATAAGAATGTCATTTAGCTCATTTAGGTGTGATGTACATGTAGGCAATTTCCAACCTTTCGCTGTTACTCACTATGAAACAATGAGTATTCTTGGAAATACCTGTTAGATAAAATTCATGGAAATGGAAACATAAGTTAAAGAGAATGATGTGATTTTAAACCAACTTACCGTTCTCTCTGAGTCCCATTTCTTACTTCAGGTGCCCTGAGAAACAGAGCCTCGACATCTGCTCATTGCCATCCAAGTCATCTTTCTGGGTCCCAATGGATGGATGTCCTAAGGCTGAAGGCTCCAGGGAGACTTTTCACTGGGTTTAAGTAGTCAGCAACCTCTCCCATCAGTGAGTTCTCTGCAGGCTCCTATCTCTAAGACTCCACATTCCAGAACCTTCCAAGTCTTCTTTTTCTGAATGGGCTTTTTTGGATGACACTCTTTACCTAAATTTAAACCCTGTGAGCATCTTTTCAAATGCCAAGTGGCCTCCATAGTTATCTCTGTCCGACCTCTTTTTTTCTACTTCACCCAAACTTACCTCTTCACCCAAAGTTACCTCTTCACCCAAACTTACCTCTTCACCGTTCTCTGGCCCACCATACTGAAGCTTTAGACTTACAGTTCATAGGGGTGTACTATCTCCAGATACAGCCACACGGTCGGTATACCTCTCTGTCCATTTTCTCTGGTTCACTCCTTGCTCTCGAAATGCTGTTATTCCTCAGAGTTGTCTCAGGCAGGGCTCTTTTCCTGGGTTCACCTTCTGCATTTACCTGTGTTCTTTAGTCCAGACTATTCCCCCTATTCTCTCTATCCTCATATGTCTTCTTCTCTGTATTATCAGCTTTCTCAGTGTTGTAAGTACCTAAGAAAAGCGACTTAAAGGGAGAAAAGAATTTGAGGTTCCTGGTTTCAGGGTACATTCCTTTATGGCAGGGAAGGCATAGGGGTCATGATGACTGGAGAGGATGGCTGGAGGTCCTGCACTTCAGGAGGCGAGGACACAGAGGGAGACTATGAGCACTTGTCTCATTCCTTCTTTTTTTCCTTTTAGTCACCCCAGATGTCAGCGAACAGATGTTGCCATCCGTGTTTAAGGTGACCTGGCCTCCTCAGGTAAACATCCACAGAAAGAGCCTCCGAAACATACAGAAGTATGTCTTCCAGGTGTCTTGGAATCCAGTCAAGTAAAGAAACTATCACATCTTCCCTTCCCTAAAAATCTATTTGAACTATCCTCGGTGGTGATGGTGTGAAGATGTCATCTTCCAGCGGCGTATCCATCTTTCTATGGAACTCTCGGAGCTGTCGTTGCTCTGACAGAGACACTTGGGGATGGAAATTCTTACATCAAGGGTAGGTTAAAGGTGGAAATGTCAGGAAAGGGGCAACACTTCATGGCAGAATGGAAATGACCAATAGGACACATGAAGAAATGCGGGACGCAGTCTTCACTTCTTACCTTGATGTCAAAGCTCCTTACTTTGAAGAATCCAAGTTCATTCGTAACGTATTTCTCATAATGACATTAAGGACAAATACACTCACTGAGAAAGTGCTTTGCAACAAGGAAAGACTCCCCCTCCTATGGGTCACAGAGCCAGACAGACCTGTTTGAAAAACCAGCCTCTTGTATGGAAACCACTCAGAAAGAGAAGAAGCTGCTGTTCTAGCTTCTCTTTTCCTCATTTTCTAGAAACGAAGCTTTTACTAAAATATCTGCGTAACCAATATCAATTCTAATTTTTTTTCACCTTACTTCAGACTATAACTCCAACTTCCTAGATTTGCATGGTAGTGAGTCTTGTGGCTGTTTCTGTTCTGCTAGACATCCAAGTGTCCTTTCTGCGCCCTTCTAGTTCTCCCCCGCCTAGGATAAATGTTTCCTATATCTGCCATTCAAACTATGGCTCCCATCAGCTTCAGATTTCTGTGGAATTCTAAGTCTTGAGAAAACTAGAAATACCTAAAAAAAATGTTGGCCGTGTTCCTCCTTGAGGCTGGTGTGAAGCCCCCCGAGCACACCATGCTTCTCTCCAGAACCGTGTAACGGGGGTCTTGGATGCAGGTGCTTGCTTTGTTTCTCTGTGTTGTCTTCCTGCCACTGTTCTGATGCTGCTGTGTTCTTTGCTGATGCATCAGTAATGCCAGACAGTCTCTTCCAGGGAGAAAGGACTCCTGGAAATCAGCTTTGTTGTCCTTAATCAGAATAAGAGTGAAAAGAAAAAATGGGCACTTCTTTCTACAGCTTCTGTGGACATAGATTTGGCTTTTCCTCTCACCAGACAAGCTCCGATGAAAGTCAAATTCTGTGGTCTAAAAGCTCCTTCCTGTTCCAGCTCGTTGGCTACAACAAGCCTATGAAGAAGATGTTTAGAGGAAACTAGAATACCGAGAAGTGAAGGGGTTATTTCTTTCAAGGTCTCACAGTGCTTTGAGCATTGAAGCCAAGGAAGACTTGACTGGCATGCATGGTGAAGGTGAGGTCTGCTTATGGTGAGAACACTTGGTTTGGGTGATTATTCTTCATCGATAGAGTTCTTCAGCTGAAGTGTCAATAGTGTATAAAGGATGCAATATATTTTTACCAACTGGGTGGAATATGTAATAATATTACATATTCATATTCATAAAAACTATGGTAATGTTATCCCAAGTGGTAATTTTCTGTATGTGTATACATGTATGAATAAATAACTAACTTAACTATATATATATATAGGTCAATCTAGAGGAATAATAGGAAAGATAAGCAGAATATGAGTAAAGACCAAAATCTAAGTGCCAAAATTTAACCAACATATGTTAAATGTGCGCACACACACACACACACACACATCTATATACATACACATATACATAAAAGTGAGTTTGAAGTTGTTGGGGGTTGTTTGTGTTATTTATGCTCATGTAAGTATTAATATTTTATTTGCTATTTATCTAGAGGATTGCTTTTAGTTTTTGCTTTGTTCTGTTTCGAGACAGGGTCTCAGTACATAAGACCAGACTAGCCTTGAATGCACAAACATCTGCCTGCCTCTGCCTCCGGAGTGCTGGGATTAAAGGCATGTGCCATCACTGCCTGTCTTGGTCTGTTTTTTGTTTTTTGTTTGTTTGTTTGTTTGTTTGTTTTTGTTTTTCAAGACGAGGTTTCTCTGTGTAGCCTAGACTCACTTTGTAGTCCAGGCTGTCCTTGAACTCATAGAGATCCACCTGCCTCTGCCTCCCTGAGTGCTGGGATTATAGGAGTGTGCCACCACGCCCTGTTCTTGGTCTGTTCTTTTGTTTTGTTTAATGGATCTTGTTTTGTCCATAGTCTTAGAGTCCTGATTAGGGTTCCTACTACTGTAATCAAATGCCACATCCAATAGTGGGAGGAAAGGGTTTGTTTCAATTTACAACTCCACATCACAGGCCACTATCAAAGGAAGTCATGGCAGGAACCTAGACTGAAGCAGAGGCCATGGAGGAATACTGTTTATTGTCTTGCTCCTCATGGTTTGCTCTTGCACACGGGACCCCCAGTCCAGAGGTAACACTGCCCACAGAGACCTGGGCCCTCCCACATCAGTCAAGAAAATATACCACAGGTTTGCCCACCTGCCAAAATGTTGAGGGCAGTTTTTCAAAAGAAGTTTCTTCTTCCCAAATGACTCATAGTGCCAAGTCAACATAAAACTAGCCAGCACGTTCAGATTAAGAATTTTCTATGTTTTCTTCAACCAGTTGTTTCGATATTAATATGCTATCTAAATCTTTAGCTGGATGTAGCGGCACACACCTAGAGCAGAAAGAGGAGGGTCTGGAGGTCAAGGCCATTTTCAGCTATATAACAAGTTGGACGGCAGTCTGAGATATATAAAAGTTTGTCTCAAAACACAAAAAGACAAGACAACCCCCTTACCAACTTCAAACTCACTTCTATGTATATGTATTATATAGGTGTGTGTGTGGGTAAATGTGTGTGTGTGTGTGTGCATATTTAACATATATATGTTAAATTTGGGGGCATTGTTTGGTAGTTTTGCATATTTTGCATCTATTACTATCCGTCTAGAACAGGGGTCCTCAACCTTCCTGATGCTGCAACTCTTTAAGACAGTTCCTCATGCTGTAGTGACCTCCAACCATAGAATTATTTTGTTGCCACTTCAGAACTGTAATTTTTCTACTGTTATGAATCACAATGTAAATATCTAACATGCAGGCTATCTGATCTATGACCCTCAAAGGGTCACATTCCATTGGTTGAGGACTACTGCTCTAGAAGCAGAATTTTACCATAGGGAACAGACATAGGGCCACATACTATTTTGTGTATTTTTCCACAATTATCTTCAATTATAGTTTTTCGGGTTTGGGTGGGAGGGGTGCGTTCCCACTCAGACCTGTTTAGCTGGCAGAGTCTGTTAGACATCCAAGGACAGATACCCATGCGTCTTCCGTTTCTAAAAAGAATCCTTTAAATTACATTTTCCAAAATTTGTTCATCAGCATTCTTATCGGCTGTGCCCCTGCTATGAGAAACGCTCAAGCATACACCCACAGTCCAACAGAGTCTTGCCAATAACGGCTGGACAGCAGGGTGGATGTATGTCCATTCTGTGATGCTTAAGAGACTGCATCGGATGTCACTAGTCCTCATCCCTGTGAGCCTCAGCGTGCTCACAGGAGTGCTCACTGGAGTCTGGATGTCTGCCAGACTCCAGTCTGTGGGTACCCGTAGGTGTTATCTAAGGGCTTGCTCAAAGCCTGTCTTGTCCACAGTCAAAGGTGTCAGGGGATTTTCACTCCACGGGGAAGCCTTCAACCAATAACTGATAAAAGCCACCCTTCTCCCACTTTCCACTGGGATAATCCTAAGATCCGTATCCTCCACCCTCCTCAGAGTTTCCCATTAGCACCAGGATTGTATCACCCAAATAGTCCCTGGCTTGATAGCTTTTTCCACTCCTCTCCTTCACTCATAGAAGGCAGCTTTCTGGGGTCGTAACACAAATTAATGACTTATGGTGGAACTCGTATCTGCTACTGGATTGTGAAGCAATACAGATCAGATACTGCAATGAGCTTTCTCATTCTGCTGTTTGTTTTCTTAGTCTTATGAGTGTACAAAGGCCCCAACAGTTTTTTTTAAATATTAACTACAACCCAAAGCATAGCACCACAAAAATGTTATGTCTTTGTGATTGATTTTATTTAACTTAAACTCAGACATTATGTTTATTCCTGTTATACTCCTGGCTTGTTTCCATATACCAACCTAACAGAATAACTTTGAATATTGATTTGTTCTTTTGCTGTGTTATCTATCTCTCACAGACATGAGTCATACTGAGAAATCTGATAAACATGTCTTCTGTTTTTTTCATTCACTTCTTCTGAAAAGTGTTGAACAAAATCAGGCTGGAAATAGGATTGCAAAACCAAATTCTTCTTGTCTTACCAGTCTAGATTCATGCGGTAAGAATCCTCATCAATGCTCACCCAAACTAAGTGTATAAATTTCAACTCATTAGAACATCAGGCAAAACAGCTCATTTGCTTTGCTGGGACCTGGCTGATCTGTCATTAAGACATGCCTCCGCTATGTAAATCTGTAGCTCTATCAGGAGGAACATATGCCTAGTTGCTTTATTATTATCAATATTGTATTGCCTACTATGAACAACAGGATTCCATTCTTTTCCAGGATTCTCTTTTCTTTTGTTTCCAAGACAGGCTTTGTCCTGTAGACCAAGCTGTCCTCCAACTCTGCCTCCCAAGTTCTGGAATTAAAGGCATACACTCCCATGATCAGCCCACTCCATTCACCTCTAAAGGTTTCCAATCTTCCTTCTAGTGACCTACTATGCAAATTTACCATACTTAGGCATGTTGGTGGATGGGAGTTGGGGGGGGGGCACCTATGTCTTCATTTGTGACTTTTGCTAACATGTTTTCTTATCCACGTCTCCTCTTCCTTAACACAGAAAATAGTACTTGTTAAAGCATGAGCTCCTCGTGTCTCTTCTATGGGAAGCCTGGTTATTTTCTGAAGATCCCAATTTGGTCCTATGACGCCATCTCTGGTAATTCTTCTTTAGTCTCCTCATAGCTGGGCTTCTTTCTCCACATTTATCTTCCTACACCAAATGAAAGTGTGTCAAGCTTTTGATAGTTCATTTAACAGTTTGAAAACCCAGGCTTCTTCTGCCTCACCCCATCCCCCCTCCCTCTTTGAAGCTTACCTGAGCAGCACTCTGCCACGGGAGCCTGACACTCAGGCTTTTCAGTGAGCTTTCTCAGGAGCTCAGAAGTTTGATTCTCTTTTGTCTTTCATTCTCTTCTTTTTTACTGGCCTCATTCACATCCCATAATCGCATGCATCCCATCCATTTCTCCACATGAGAAATATTTGCTTTTCCAATGTGTCAGACCAGGATCATACTCATTTTTCTCTGGGATACTTGAGGCCATTTTTTTTTTTTTTTTTTTTTTTTTTTTAGTTTTGATGTTTCCCTTCTGTATACTTTCCAGATCTTCTAGAATACTGTATAAAGAATGTTTCAATACAGTAAAATGACCATGAGAGTCAGGACAGACCCTTCCTTGTTCATGGTCATGTCCACACAGGTTGGTTGACTCCAAGCAATCTTTGGGTCTTTGATGGATGAAGTGATTACATCCATCCTTTCCCTCTTCCAGGGCTGGGGTCCTTGTCATAAATATTTTCTCGGATGTGTATAGTGAGAGGCAGGGACGGAGATGCTGCTCAGGCATTGGAGAGGAAGAACCTGCTCTCTTGGTACAGGTTGCTCATTTCTGAATGCAGCCCTTCGTTCTCGGGAGCTATGGGGTCCATCTAGCAGGGACATTTGCAGTCAGAATGTTTTTTGCTGAGTAACTTGGGAGTGAAGAAAGCCAGCCTGGGACATGCAGACAAAACCACCCACAGCCCAGAGAGCTCTGACAGTCTCTGTTGAGTGAGGTTTTATCAGGTGCTTGCTCCTGGCAGAGTCAGCAGGGGGAGGGGCAGCTGAGCAGGAACAGGAAGCCAGGAGGAAGAGCCAGCCAAGATTCCTGTCTGTACTCCAAATCCCTTCGCAAAGCCATTGCCAAAATCGATTTTAATAACTGGAAGATTTACCTGGGTCAAACATTGTTTGTTTGTTTGTTTTAACGGACAGCAATTAATTAATTAACGATCGCTCACCTGGTATTTTGATGCTAGCACATGTTGACGTTGACGGGGACCAGTCACATTTTCTTTTCCAAGCCATCAATTAATCAGCCCAAATGAAGATGCAAACCCTTGCCTGTGCTTACAGACCCTTCATGGCTTCCTCGGCCAGGATGCCGCATCCCTGAGTGGGGGCTCCACAACCAGTTAAGCAGTTTGGGGATGTCAGTCAACGTACTCATCGTTTAAAAGAAAATCACAACAGTTAACATTAAGAGATCACAGAAACATCTTCATAATTAATAAATGAAAAAAAATGTTCCTGCAGCTAATCAATAAAGTTGTGGGAGAGAATTGATCAGATGGGGAACTCTTTTTGTGGGTACAATTTTTCACCTCTTCAGAACAAAAGACTCCCCGGAGGGCTGTCAACATAACAGACACTTGGGAGTTGGACCCAAAAGGAAAAAAAGAAAAGGAAGAAGAGGATTAATTAAAAATCTCTGTGAGTGACATCTTTCATTCTGTGGGCAGACGCTGGGTCCTGTGTAGAAGAAGAGAATGAGAAACCTAGGGAGAGACCAGAGCAGCCCAGATGGCTTTTTACCCCCCTTCAGAGCCATTCTTCTGACAGAATGGAATTCCATCATCTTCAGAAGCTAGAGGCAGGTCTAGCCCATAGTGACCTCTGAAACTCAAGTTTATTAAGTGCACAGGAACTACCTTTTCCCAGGTGTGATGTGTCAAATGTGTGGAGAGCTTCTGCAATAGAACAGTAGCCCGCCAGCAAATTAGTTTGATGTCTAAAGGACTAGGCAAGGGAGGAAGGAACTCAAGTTTCACTAAGTACCTGGTCTCAGAAATGCTTGCATGGATTCTTCTGCATGAAGGGATCCAGAATCAGTGAGGCTGGGTTACCCATGAATTGGAGTTTGTAAAGATGTTCCCTGGGATTTGTCTCTAGTTCCAATCTGTGTGTGGCAACCACAGAGTTGGTTCACTCCCCTCTCCAGGGGTACATTCTGGCAATGAGGTGCATCTCTTCCCGTCTCTTCTCTCTTTATTGGACAAGCCTCAAGTCATAATATTCATTGACCACATTCCATGTGCCCAGATCTAAGAGGTTCTTATCAAATATATTTGTTGTTTAAGCCTCACAGCAATCTAATATAGCATGGTTATCATCACCTTATAGATGAGAACACGGAAACTAAAAAAAGATGGAGTTCTGTGCTAAGGTTCGCACATCAGATCTGAACCCAGGCTCATCGTCTACCTGGGAAGATTAACATTATGTCATCCTGCCACAGAGAATGAATCAGTTGGGAGGACACAGGGCAGTGTCCCAGGCTGCCAGCTCTGAATGTCTGGCTTCTTAACAGGAAGTACATAGAACTTTAGCTTATGTGACTAAGGTTAGAGTAGTGTTTTGTTCCTCTCTGGCTACAAAATAATAAAAGTGGTGGAGAAAGTAGATCAGAAGAATGGCTGCAATTTTTCCAAAGCACTTTTCCACCAGGGAGCTTACTTTCTTATTAGAGTAATGTCTTACTCAGAGTTCCGTTGCTGTGAAAAGACACCATGACCACAGCAACTCTTATAGAAATAAAGCATTCAACTGGGGCTTGCCTAAAGTTTTAGAGGTTTAGTCCATTGTCATCATGGCAGGAGCATGCTGCCATGGAGGCAGACATGGTGCTGGAGAACTAGCTGAGAGTTATACATGAGAGTTATATATGGATCCACAGGCAGCAGGAAGAGAGCCACCGGGCCTGATTTCGGCTTTTCAAAACCTCAAAGCCTACTTCTGATAACACAAATACTTTCTCCAACAAAGCCACACCCCCTAATCCTTTCAAATAGTACCACTTTCTGGTGACCAAGCATTGGAATCGATAGGCATATGGAATACATTCTCATTCAAACCACCACAAGTAATTATTATTGATCAATGTTCCCCAAAAGGCAGGTTCTAGAACTTACTATGGGATCACTGAAATAATCAGGTAGTTTGTATTTTCAAGGTCTCTAAAATAAAGTATGAGAGTGACCAATGTAGAGATTTCTGTGGTAGCCTCATATCCATCTCCAAGGATATGCCGGTTAATCATGTCATTGGGAGTGTGTTGGACAGAGAGGAGTCTAGCCATTCATTGCTATTAACAAATCATGCCACAGTGGTGTGAAAGCACTAGATATCTAAAAGCAGACACTTATTAGTCTATTAAACTGCAACGTGAACAGACCTTCCAGAGAAGATGCTCCATCACCCTTATCTAAGGCTGGGGTGGGGTGCTTCTGAACAAAAGAATCTGCTTCCAACATGGTAGAATCAAATGGGTGATACATTGGTGTTGACTTGCTAGAAGCTCAGCAAGGTCTTCTCCATGGGCAATGTGAATTCCTTCCAGCAAGATGGCTGGCTACCAAGAGTGTGAGTTTCAAAAGAAGAAAATGGCAACTGCCAAAATGTTAAAGCCCTGGGATGAGAAGCCGCTACACTGTCTATTTTGCCACGCTTTATTAGTCAATCACATCACAAAAACCAGACTCAAGGAGAGGAGAAATAGCCTCATTCCTCAGCTGAAGGAGCATCAGACCATAGTAGAGATTCTACTATGACCATAGGCCACCCTGCAAGGAGCTGTGCCATCTGAAATGGGCATCTCTGCCTCAATAGTTTTAGATTCTTTGAAAACAAAATCAGGATGTTGGACTGTGTTATTAGGTTAAAGACTTGTCAGCACATAGGCAATAAGAGAAGTAGAGCTCAGAGAAAGCCCTCCATAAGAGTTGTCTCAGTTCTTTAAGGTTAATGGTTAATTGGAATCTATGGGCCTATGGGGACCATTCTCATTCAAACCACCAAAAGTAATTGTTATTAATCAAGCTCCCCCAAAGGCAGGTTATAGAACCTCCTATGGGGTCACTGAAAGAATCAGGTAGTTTGTATTTTCTTTTTTTAAATTAATTAATTTTTTATTAATTATAGTTTATTCATTTTGTATCCCAGCTGTAGCCTTCTCCCCCTTCCACTCCCAATCCTACCCTGCCTACCTATTTTTCTCCTATGGCCCTCCCCCATTCCACTGCTAGAAGAGGTCTTCCTCCTCTTCCATCTGACCCTAGTCTATCAGGTGTCATCAGGACTGGCTGCATTGTCTTCCACTGTGGTCTGGTAAGGCTGCTCCCCAATTAGGGGGAGGTGATCAAAGAGCCAGCCCCTGAGTTTATGTCAGAAACAATCCCTGTTCCCCTTACTAGGGAACCCACTTGGACACTGAGCTGCCATGGGCTACATCTGTGCAGGGGTTCTAGGTTATCTCCATGCATGGTCTTTGGTTGGAATATCAGTCTCACAAAAGACCTCCTGGCCCAGATTTCTTGGTTCTGTTGCTCTCCTTGTAGAGCTTCTGTCCCCTCCATGTCTTTCTATCTCTTCCTTCTTTCATAAGATTCCTGCACTCTGCCCAAAGTTTGGCTATGAGTTTCAGCCTCTGCTTTAATACCCTGCTGGGCAGAGTCTTTCAGAGGCCCTCTGTGGTAAGCTCCTGTCCTATTCCGTGTTTTCTCCCTCTTCAGATGTCCATCCCATTTGCCTTTCTGAGTGAAGAGTGAGCATCTTATCCAGGATCCTCCTTGCTTAGCTTCTTTAGGTGTACAGATTTTAGTATGATTATCTTATGTTATATGTCTAATATCTACTTATAAGTGACCATATACCGTGTGTGTCCTTCTGCTCTGGGATACCTCATTCAAGATGATCTTTTCTAGTTCCCACCATTTGCCTGTAAATTTCATGATTTCCTTATTTTTAATTGCTGAGTAGTATTCTATTGTGTAAATGTACCACAGTTCTGTATCCATTCCTCAATTGAGGGTTATCTTTGTTGTTTCCAGCTTCTGGCTATTACAAATAAAGGTGCTACAAATATGGTTGAGCAAATGTCCTTGTTGTATACTTGAGCATCTTCTGGATATATGCTAGCTGGATATCTACATGTAGAAAAATGCAAATAGTTCCATACTTATCACGCTGCACAAAACTAAAGCTCAAGTGGATCAAAGACCTCAACATAAAGCCAGACACACTAAACCTGTTAGAAGAAAAAGTGGGGAAGAGCCTTGAACTGATTAACACAGGAGACAATTTCCTGAACAGAACATCAACAACACAGGCGCTAATATCAACAATAAATGGGACCTCATGAAACTGAAAAGCTTCTGTACAACAAAGGACACTGTCATCAGAACAAAACAACAGCCTACAGATTGGGAAAGGATCTTCACCAACCCTGTATCTGACAAAGGGCTAATATCCAGAATATATTAAGAACCCAAGAAGTTAAACAGCAACAAATCAGTAATCCAATTTAAAAATGGGGTACAGAGCTAAACAGAGACTTCTTAATAGAGAAATATTGAATGGCAGAGAAATACTTAAAGAAATGCTCAACATCCTTAGCTATCAGGGAAATACAAATCAAAACAACCCTGAGATTTCACCCTACACCCATCAGAATGGCTAAGATCAAAAACTCAAGTGAGAACACATGCCAGAGAGAATGTGGAGAAAGGGGAACCCTCCTCCATTGCTGGTGGGAATGTAAACTTGTACAAGCACTTTGGAAATCAATCTGGCACTTTTTCAATTAAGAATAGTGCTTCCTCAAGATCCAGCTACACCACTCCAGGGTAGTTTGTATTTTCAAGGCCTCTCAGATAAAGTATGAGAATGACCAATGTCAATGGTTAAGGTTAACCTCAGTTCTTAGAGGTTAAAGAGTCTAAGTGTCTCAGTAGACTCCTTCAGGCATGACTGAAACTCACATCCTTGTGGAGTTTATTTAGCTCAGAGGCAGTTTCACATCTAGTTTGGAAACCTTGCTTCCAAAGAGGACTGTGTAGCTTAACTTCACCATTAGGACTCAATGGTCATACTGCTGGCCCCTTCCTTAGGCTTACTCAGACACTAAAGGTCTTTCTTCAGAATACTATGTGTGTAGAGGTGGGGGAGGTTTTGAGGGATTGGTGATTACTTGTGATTACTCTTTTTTTTTTCTACAAATCTACCCATGAAATACCTTCAAGTTAAGAAGGAACAGAGGAATATGTCTAGTATGTTTGAGTTCCTCCTTACAGCAGATGAAAAGGATGCTATTCTTTCTGTGTCAACAGTGCTAGAGGGAGCACAGAGAAGAGTCAGGCTAGTTGATGGTGCAAATGTATGTGACTCAAGGTGAGAAAGCCATCTGAAGATTACAGAAGGGGTGTGAGGTAAGAGGGAGATGCCCATCAAACCAAGGGGACTGGGCTGAGGAGGTGGCTCAGCCTGGAAGTGGTTGCTGGGCACATGTGTTTGGATCAACAGTACCTGCATAAAACCTGGGCACAGCAGTTTGTGCCTGTAACTCAAATAGTGGGGAACATGGAGACAGGCAGAGCCATGGACACTCATGAGATGGAGAGTTTGACTGAAAGGAGGAACTTCAAGCTCAGCGGAAGACTCTGTCTCAAAAAAAATAATAGTAGTAAGGTGAAGAAATGATTAAGGAAGACATCCAAAAGTTAATCTCTGACCTCAGGATGTGCCCCACCCGAGCAAGTACATCCACACATACCACAAACACACATACACAGAGAGGGAGGGAGGCGTGAGGAAGGGAAGTAGAGAGGGAGGGAAGCCGGTGTCTCCACATCCGGCTCTGACTCTTGTGTTCTAAAGACATGATCTATTGGCAAGGCTTGTATTAAGTTTTTCACTTCCCACATCATTTCAGTTTTGGTTTTCTTTAAAAAAAAAAAATTGAAACTCAATTTTCATGTCTTGGGCTTATTTCCTTTTATCATTTATCTCTTTGTCTTTTTTGAACTGAGCATACTCAGTATTCTGTTTGTCTGGTATTTGGAGCTTCAGCCCCTAAACCAGGCCTTCCTATCAAGTACAGTTTGGGGTCATCAGCAGCTTGGTTAAGGAGATTGAAGCAGGTTTCTCTTGGCAGTGTGGTGTGGTCCTGGTCTCAAGACCAGATAAGACAACTTTTCAATAGACGGCAATTAAGAGAGTCAAGATGGAGAACTTACAAGACTGTAGAATGCTAAGCCCTGAATGAGATAGATCTCCATATCACATTCCCTCCTCTCATGGTTCAGCTGCTATTGCAGAAGTGGGGCAGAAAATTTATAAAAGTCAGAATGAATGGTTGGTTACCAGGGAACAATGTTTTCTAGATATAGCTGGGCAGCCAAACATGAATCCACATCAAATCCACACAAAACCCACATCAGCTCAAACTATATGAAAATCTCAGCATAAAAAGGGGAAATGGGCACAAATTTCTATCCCTTAACTTAGTAGCTTTTGGCACATGATATATGCTGGGAGGAAGACGGTCAGTTTCCCTTAAGAGTGTAGCCCCTCGGGAACAGGACAGTTGGTTCAGCAGTTAAGATTATTTGTTATAGACACCCTGAGTCTCCTTCCCAGCACCCACATGGGGGTCTCACAACCATGAGGGTAAGTCCAGTTCCAAGAGATGTAATTCTTCTTCTGACCTCAGGCAAGAGGCACACACATGAAACATATACATGCGTGAAGGCAAAACACTTATACATGCAATGTAAAATAAATGAAGCTAAGAAAAAAAATACCAAGTGTAGCCTTAGTGGGTCAACTACAATTCACACACCCAAGGCGACATATCCAAGATGATATGGACAGCACAAACTGAACTTGGTGAGTAGGATTCAAAGGTGGATGGGTAAAGGAGCGGATCTGGGGGAACACGGGGTGATGGCAAGAATAACTATAATCAAAATGCCCTGTACAAAATTCTTCCTTTTGAGAGAGGGGGAGGGAATTCTTTTATTTCTTTTAAGATGTGTGCGTTTATGTGTATGAGTGCTCTATTTGCATGTATGCCTGCATGACAGAGGAGAGTATCAGATCCCGTTATAGATGGTTGCAAGCCACAATGTGGTTGCTGGGAATTGAACTCAGGACCTCTGGAGGAGCAGCCAGTGCTCTTAACCACTGAGTCATCTCTCCAACTCTTGTAAAAAAATTCATAAAAATTTAATTTTAAAATGAGAAAAAAATATTACCACATATGATTCTCTCAAAACTCTGGCAAAGTCACCATGCTGGCAGGGCCATGCTGGCTTCGAAAAACTGTAGGAGAGGATCCTTCTTTGTCTCCTTCAACCATATATTTCTTAGCAGCACTCCATCTCTGCTCATCTTCATTTTCACATAGTTACCTACTCGGTTTCCAAACCACTCAAGATTCTGACTGAACATGAATCTGGATGAGACATTATTCAAACTATTCTCCGTCTCACACACACATGAAAATTGCCACATATCTCTAGAGGTTCACAGGGTCACTCTACCACCAACAGAGTATATGAAGGAGTATAATCAACAGACTGAGACCTAGGCCAGGGCTTTCCAAACTCAGAACATGTATACCATAGGCCAGATAAGTCTTTGTCGTAAGAGTTGTCCTGTGCACTGTAGGACTTTTGACAGCATAGAAAGCCCTCCAATCATGGCAATCAAAATGACTCCATATTGCTGTCAAATTTTCCCTAGGTGTGTGCAAGGAGGTTGTCTCTCATTAAGACCCAATAGCCTATGTCAAATATGATCAAGACGTGCAGAGCCATTCTGGGATGAAGCAGTCTTGAGCAGACACAGGGAAGTCTCAGAAGGCCACAAGCATAAGGATGCTCATCACAGCATGGAGATCCATTCTGAGTGCTTATCACTGCAGAAAATTAATAAAGTATGGTCTCTGCACCATTATTATCATGTTATTAAACCAAGACTTCAAAGTACTTAAAGCTTCAATTTGGTAACTTGAAGCAAAAATTCCATAGGCAGCTTTAGTTGGCCCTTCCCTCAAGGATCACCACTTTTTTGTGCTGTTTATGAGTACCTTTGAAGAGAACAGACAGAGTTCTATCCATCTCTGTTTCCTTCTAAGGCCCATCTCAGTGCCTCACACTCAAACATCATTCAATACATTCTAAGTCTATTAAATATATAATACTATTACCTAGAATTTATTTGTTAATTCTACATACAATATATTGGGATTGGTTAAGAGCAAAACAAATGTTTCATTCTTAAGAAAATAATCTATTTTTAGAAAGCAAATATAATTTAACTTGGTTGCCTTGCATGAGTAGGAAATCGGATTATTCCTTCATCTTACTTTTCCTTTTTAAAATTTAATTCACAGAGAGATGACCAATTATAGATGACCCCACAGTTTAATAACACATCTGTTAATGTTCTAGAAAAAAAATGGCCAGTGAATTAAATTAAGTATTAATGGGGTTTGAATTGATTTGAGGAACTGAAACAAAGAGATATTGTGCTCTGTTGTGACCTAGATCTATATACTTTTTACTGAAAACCGATTTGAAGTTTGGAAATAAAGGGAATTCCTGACCTTATGTCTTCAGGATCCATTGTCCTTGGATCATGACAAATCATTGAACACTTGGTTAGGTATAATGGTAGGTAATAAGGACCAATAGCCAAAATGTAAAGCATGGTTGATACGTATATTTCATTCATCTATCCATTCATCCATATACACATCCATTCAATGAGTATCCATAGTCACCTACCGTGTCAGACACTGTTCTAAGTTCCAGGGATTTAGAGATGAACATCAAATAGTCCCTGCCTTCACAGTGCTTCTAGAATGACAAGGAGGGGTATGGACATGAACAAATAGAGTGACACAATATGACTAGGATATGATGGGCATACATGGAGCAATGGAGAACACTGGCTGTTAAGATCAATCTGCAGAGTGACAGACAAGACGTGGTAACTATCTGGGAAGAGTAAAAAACATCTTGATGAAAAGAATGCCTCTTTGTTTAAGACAGAATGACTTGAAGAACTTTCAGTAGATGGTGTTAAGATGTCTGGGTTATGTACATTGGAAGAATAGACAAGCAGTCAGTGCCTAAGATACCAACAAGGTGACCCTTAGCTTTTGCATCATTATGTGATCCTAGGCTTGGCAGAGACTCCCAATAGTGGCCAAAGAAGATGAGCAGTAATAAGAGCTGTTTGGACTCTAAGCCTGTGAAGAAGACAAGAACAGGACCTTCTGGAACTTCTAGCCCCTCAGACTAAGACACAGAAGACTGTCTTAACTTTGGACTCATATCTGAGTCCCAAGACAAGCTTGTCAATCTTAAGTAGATAACTTTGACTTAGTTTTTACAACCATAAAAAGGAAGTCTTCCTAGGATGCCTTAAGATTGCTGGGGGAATTAAATGAGTGGGTGTTGATAGAGAAATCCAGTGCATAGACACAAGCACTGAGTCATAGTTATGTTATCTTACTAGTACACCTTGTGGGAAAGGCTGGGTGGTGAACTTAACCCTTTCACCACTAGATTTTAACACAGGCATAATTATTCTAGAAGTGTTTACTGAGCTCTCCCATGCCATCCCAGGCATATTTTGTGTAGTTGTTCCTAGAGAGAAAGCAGTATTCTTGAAATGAATCTCAACCTAAGGTACTAGGTGAAGAACTCATGAACCTTTGAACTTGGGTGAGAGAAAATGTATCTTTACTTTCAATAAATTAATTAAAACTTAGTACTTCTGTCCGTTACAGGTATAGACAACAACAACAAAATCATTGCTGTGGTTCTGGATCCTGCCCATGGAGTCCTACCTGTCAGTCAGTCTGTGACAGATCTCCACAGCAATGATCAGGTAGCCATTCATTCGAATTAGCCGTGACCTTCAGTGGTAATTGCTCCTCTTATGTGTCAGAGACTTTTCTGAGAATTTGACTCATTTGGCTTTTACCAAAAAGCTTCCTGAGGTAGGGAATGCTGTCCTTACTGCACAGATGAGATAACTTAGGCTCAAAAACTTTAAATGAAACACTCTGCCCCAGAGAGTTGGTCAGTGGCTGCGCTGAGGAAGGTCATAGCTTCAGGAGATGTCAGGAGATGTCAGAACTCTACTCTTAACTTCCTCTTGCTGCTCTGTGGACAATGGGAAAGAAGCAGGGACCAAAAGACCTGTGATAAGAAAAAGAATAAAACAGGGAGTTAAGGAAGCCACATTTGTACTCTGGTCGGAACTGAGACCTACTTTACTCCCTTAATGGATTAACTCTTAGCGACCCATCACCACTCCAAACTGTTAAACTGGCAATAAAATTTCAACATATGTTCAGGTGTATGCCAACTACAGTATAGCTACCAGCATCTGGGATCTGCATTTAACTGATGGGTAAGTGACAAGGAATCTCAGACATTTAAGGAAATGGTCCCTCCAGCTAACAGCCCACAGCTGATGGCTTGAATGTGGCCAGTGCCTTGAATGGCTTTGTTTTCTCCTGAAGTAAAAATATTTTGTGAACTGGCCATTCAGGGAGATGGTGGGGGGACAGTCACATGCCTCTCAAGACAGAGGAAGTCTTCTCTTTATGTGCTCCAGTGGCTGGGAAAGCAATTCTTTGAGACACAAGGTTTTTGTAGCTCTGAGGACATGAGTCATGATTGCTGGTATCTTAGCCTAAAGATTCTGCTTGAAGTCCCCTTCAAACATTTCAGGTTCCACTGTTCTTTCCCCAGTGAGGGGATAGGCTACCACCGTTGCAAGGCCCAAGGCTAAAGTACCTGCATCTGCACTGTTTTAATTTTGACTTTTTATCATAGAAAATTTCAAAAGATCCCAGGTTCTCCTGTAGTGTTGTCTAGGTTTAAAAACTCTACATTTGTTGACACACGCACACTCATTGGCACTGTTCAAAATCAAACTACGGGTTTGGTATAAATATGGTTATTCATCTATAAATATTTGTGTAGTCTCTCATCGCAATAAGCTTGTTAGAACACAGCCTCAGCAAGCTGTCACACATGACAACCTTCTATGATCAGGCCTTCCCAGTCGCCTTTGAAACGAGGCTGGGTAGTTGGTTTGCTCAAAGCAAGATTCAAACACTGGCTGCATGGTGGATTTGGTTGCTGTCTCTTAAGTCTCTTCCGCTGTTGCAAAAATACAACCCAAACTTTCTATTTTTGTGAAAGCGGATGAGCCCATGATAGCAGGCGGGACTTCACTCATTGCTGCTGCCTGCTCTGGGCCCTTGACACTGCCCTGGAGGTCTCTGAAAACACAGGTGTGGGTGCCATTGTGCAAGATCATCCCTCCCTAGAGGTAGTGCAGTGACTGATTTGCATGAGTCCTAGGTAGAAGCTAAGCAGCATCCACCGGATGATGTTCTCCATTCTGAGCACGGCCAAGGGTGAGTTTTCAGAAAAAATAAATAAATAAACAAACAAACAAATAAAAGCAGTCCAAACAAAATCAGAAACATTGTAATCCAACAGAGTCATATCAAAATCACATGCCAGGCACTGTTTCTAAACGGGGTTTTATGTCTTTTCTGTGTGGCTGTGCATGCATGTATATGGGTGCGTGTGCATGTTCCTGAATGGGGGGCACATGTGCATATGTGTGTTTGTGGAGGTCATAGGAAAACCTCAGGTGTCATTCCTGAGATGACATCCATCTTATTATTATTATTTTTTTATGGAAGGTCTTTCAACCAGCCTGGAAGCCACCAAGTAGGCTAAGCTGGCTGGCTGGCAAGCCCCAGGGATCCACCTTTTCGCTGTCTCCCCAAAGCTGGGTTGCAAGTATACAGCACCTTGCCTTTAAAACATTTATTTGATTTTTCAATCTGTGCATGTCTGTGTGTGCGTGTTGGTGTGTGTGCACACATGCACACACTCATGTATGTATAATGGGGGCTGGGCATGAAGACCAGAAGACGGCATCAGATTTCTTGGAGCCGGAGTTACAGGCAGTTGTGAACCATCTGATATGAGCGTTGAACCCTGGTCCTGATATAGGAGTGAGCCTTTTAAACTGCTGCTGTATCTCTCCAGGCCACTCGCCACCCCCACCGCACCCCCCTTTTATTTTACACAAGTTCCGGGAATTGAACTCAGGTCCTTAGGCTCCCAAGGCATTCACTTTGCCGACTGAACTGTCTTCTCAGCCTTGTCTAAGGTCTAAGTGGTTTTGGTATATAAACCTTCTATATCTCCACAGTAACCCAATAAGGTAGGTACCACGCTCACCCCTTTTACATGCAAGGATACTGAAAGAGAGAGAAGTGAAGCGACTAGCCATTTGGAAGGGATCTGAAATACAAAAATAACTCAGGCAGTCCAGGGATTAAACTCCCTGCTGTCTGTCTCAGACCTGGAACAAATGACCTGTGGGTTTAGCTTTGCCAGAGGTCTCACTTTGGGTGCACAAAGAGCTTCAGCAAAGAGGGGAGGAACTGACGTCATAAAGAATTAGCTGTAGAGAGATGGTTCAGCAATGAAACGTACTGGCTGCTCCTGCAGAAGACTGGGCTTCAGTGCCCAGCACCTCCATGATGGACTGTAACTGTGTATAACTCCAGTTCTGGGGAATCTGTAGGTTCCTCTTCTGGCCAACATCACATACATGTAGGCAAAACATTCAAACACATAAGATAAAAATAAGTTTAAAAAATTGACTTTTGCATTAGAATGAGTGGGACCAGAGTGTCCCCAACCTCCCTTCCATAAAATACACACAGAGCCAACAATGTGTGTATATTTCAGAGGCTTGGGGCAGAAGCTAGACTGAGGAATCCCTAATTACTCTGCCTGGGGCAATGCCTTTGGCCAGTCTTTTCTATTGACCACTATAAATATTCCAAAGCTAAATGCACTGCAATTCATTAAAGCTTTACTACAGACCAGTTATGTTTAATTGCAGGGAGACTGTGGATTTAAAAGAAGAAGAAGAAGAAGAAGAAGAAGAAGAAGAAGAAGAAGAAGAAAACTTCAGAGCAAAGCTAACAAGGCACTGAGACTAGGGTTTCTGGGCACAAAGCCACCGTCAAGCTCACTCTTTGTTAACATGCAGTGCCACCTCATCCAGAACAACAGCAGAGGGAAGCAAGGCTGGAGGCAGAAAGCTGTGGAGAGGATGCCTCGGCATCAGGCTGCCCCCTGTCAGCGATGGGCCCAGCAGACTAGAAGGAACTGGCTTAATAAATGTTTTACTCTGGCATTTGGTGGAGGGCAGGCTCTGGCCTGGCCTCAGAGCTGCTGGGAAGTGCTGTGGGGCCCGCTGACACTTCTCTGCCCTTTCCATGGTGTTCTCATGACAGCTGCTACCTGGGGGCTGTGGGCTGGAGTGACCGCTGTGCAAGGTGGCGACCTTCTAAATCCGCATCAGTTAATAAACCCGGCTGCCCCAGAGCCCGGAGACTGCACACTGCACGGTGGCTTCTGCCAATTTCTCTTGTTGGCTTTAATTCCCTCGTCCCCGCCCCCCCAGGCTTACCATTATGCCTGACATTTCTAAGGCCACGTTTTGTTACAAGCAATTAGCCCATGTCAGGGATCTGGGAAGATAAACTGCACTGCAAGCCAAGACACAGGAAGAGCAGGAACCACCTGAGCGGCCTTGAAGCAGGAGCTAGTTGCTTAAAGGGTCCCTGTGCGGTATGCAGAGCTCACCACCCCCTACAATGAACGCTTATTTCCCTCCTCTTCACCCTCCTTTTTCTTCTTTTGCATGTTGTATTTATGTAGTATGTGTGTGGGTACACACGTGTGTGAGTACACATGTATGTATGTCCACACCTGTGTCTGGAAGCCAAAGGTTGAATGTCTTCCTCAACCACTTTTCCTCAACCACAGCGAGGTCTCTCCCTGTAGCTGGAGATAGACTAATGAATTGGCTTGCTACTGGAATCCTGTCTCACATCCGGGGTGATGGGATTATGGGCGGGCATTGGCCCGGCTCTCACATGGGTGATAGGAATCTCAAGTCCCACCTCATGCTTGCACTGCAAGCGCTGAGCCATCTTCCCAGCTTCCAATTTCCCTGCTTTTAATCTGGAAAGCTCCTCTCCCGATCAGAGCTTCCTAGACCTTGGGTAGTCCGGGCAGGCCCTTAAGTTTGAAAAACAGAAGTTATCCAGGGGAGCTGTCCCAGAAACACACACCTATTTCCAAGATCCGAAAACAGAAGGAAGAAGTTGCATATTGATCCATAATAAACTATATGATATAGGCTAACTTATTTTTTCCCTTGGACTTACTCAGTTGGTAGGGCTGTCTAGACACTCGGATTGCCAGCTTTGCATGCTGACTAATAGGAACCAAGTCTCCCAATTTCCCCATGCAGTCTATGCTGTATCTGGATCCCATGCAAGGCATATAAAAAGAGGGTCTCTGTGCATTAGCCAAGACCTAGAAATGCAGTGATAATCTGCTTCATTCCAAAAGCAAACAAAACCCACTTCAGCCCTGCTGCAAGACCCGCCAATCGGCAAGATTGTTTTAAACAGAAAGAGCAATAAATGAATCAAGAAGAGGAAAGAGGGTGGAAAAGGTCTTGGAAGGGGCGGAGACTAAGCTGCACAGAGCTGTATGCTGTGGGTGAAGTACCCACAACCCTTCCTCTTTGGGATTCCTTTCTTCCTAGTTAGAGTTTTGGAAAGGTATCACCGGCAACCCTTCAGAGCTAGAAGTCTCCACCATCTTTGGGGAATGCTGTGGCTAGAGCCGGGGAACGCTGGCTGCTGGGTCCCCTGCCTTCTATGCTCTGCTGCCAAGGGATAACCCCTTGCAATCGTAATCCACCCTGTTCCTGGCCCCTCTCAAAGACCTTTCATCTCTCTTCTACTAAGCTTCTCACAAGGGTGTTTCCTGCTTGCACTCCCCATCTCAGGCTAGATTAGCTCTGTTTGTTTATAACCTCAACGAATGGTTTTAGGACACGCCACAGCATTTCAGAATAAAATGCCAGCGTGGTGGCGCAGGTCTTTAATTCCAGCGCTCAGGAGGCAGAGGCAGGCAGGTCTCTGTGAGTAAAGTCCAGGACAGCCTGGACACAGAACAAACCTGTCTCAAAAAAAAGGGGGGGGGTTAAAAAAGACATTTTAAATACTAAAGACAAGGAGATACCTCCTCCGTATTACCTAAGGAGGAAACGATGTGATCATTCAACAGTCTCTTTCCCACTAATGGTTTTCTGCTCCTGAGGATAGGAGCTTGATAAAGAAAGAAAATCTGTTTAACTCACTGGAGAGTCAAAGGCATGCAGGGCAGTAGTTTCCGCTGGACTCTGAGGAGGGCATTCGGACTGTATCACAGCAATGTAAACACATTATGATAAAATACCTGTAAGAGGAAAGAAGCCTGGGCGGTTCAGGAAGCCAGAGAACCAGCCAGGGTCCTGCAAAACCTCCACCAATAGCTTCTGATGGTGGTGCCCAGTGACGTAGTTACCTTGTACTAGGCTCCGCCTATTAAAGCCTCCATCCTCTACACTGGGGACTAAGCTTCCAACACAAACTTTTCAGAGGCACTCTGAAGTGATAGCCACTGCTGCAGCATCTCTTCAGCAGTTCGAAACAGCATGTTCACCTGCTGGTTATTTCACAGCTGTGACTGATTTTTTTTTTTTTTTTCAAGAAATTAGACGTAGCAGCAAGAAACAGTAAGCATCAGTCAACCGCGCAAGCTCCTCCCACGAAAGGGTTACCCCTGGAGCTTAATCTACCGCTTCTTTGTCTGGGACAGCTCCCCTGGATAACTTCTGTTTTTCAAACTTAAGGGCCTGCCTGGACCACCCAGAGCGATTCCCAGCTGATACCAGGTTAAAGCTCTGGTTCTAGCGGCGACCCGCCCTGCTCTTTCTTTTTAGAGTTCATTGAATTTGAGCAAGACACGGAAAACTAGCATAACATGTTGAGCCCGCTTTTCTAAGAATACTGCTAAGATCTGCCCCACACCCCACATTTTTAAGGAAGGGACAAAGAAGAGGGAAGGCTAGTGTGACGAACATTTCCGCTAGATATTTCTAATTGGCTGATTTGGAGATGGGAGTGAGAAAAATATGGAAGTGGTGAGATCTGAATACCCAAGACCGACTGGGTAGAGGCTGAAAATTAGAGTTCTCTTCTTTCTCCAACCCACCCTATCTAATAAAACAACACAGAGACGAACTGTTCTCAGCTGATATTGTCTTTTTTTTTTTTTTTTTTAATAAGAGACTGGAAAGCAACCAGTTCTAAAGAAGTAAAAAAGCAAATGTTTTCACTCCTCCAGACAGTCCCAGCCACATGATCTAGAAATCATAGGATAGCATCACCAGGAACTCAGTAAATAGGTGTTCCCGAAGCCTCACAGCATTAGAAGCTCCTGAGTCCTCCCAGGATGCTTCAGCAAGCATCGCCGGCTCCGGGTGCCCTCGGGTTTCCTGAACCAGAGTTTAGAATGACTCTCACCATTTACTTCCTGCTCCAGAGGTTCTTATCTGCTGCATCCCTCTCTCTTCTGCCATCCCTGTGGGCCTATCATTCAGAGGCATCATCCCTGCATCTCTTCCTGCTTCCCATATTTCTTCCAAAACCTTGCTCAAATTTCTTTTCTTCCAAAGACCCCGAACCACCTCAGCTCTGGGGTTTCAAACCTGTCCCTCTGGGGCAGCCACGTACTCCCATCTTCAATTTTCACTCTTCACGGCCAGTCTAGTTAGATGTCACTTCCCCAAACAGGCTAGAAGGGCTTTGAGAGAAGTAGACCTGCTCATAAAGGTACTATGTCTCCCAACCCATGACCAGATATACCAGACAGGCTCTTATGATTGATACTCCGTGACTCCTAGGTCTTGGGCCAGAAAGATTTTCCTCCAAGGAAAACCCCAATGCAAGTGTTTAAGTCAAAAGGATAAACCAGGGCAGGACCAGGGTGGGAAGGGGTCATCGCAGTGTCCTCTTACAACTGTCCTACAGGCCTGCTCATACGCAGGCTCTCCCCTGAGAGTCCCCTCGTGTCATTCCCCGTGTGGGTTAGAGGCTGATACAAAGGACAGAAGGCGGGGATCTGGCGCTGCTGTCAGAGTCTATAGAAGTCTCACAAATGACAGCTGAGCTCCTGCTTGCTGCTCCTGCCCCATAACCAAAAAGAATCAGTTTTAAACCCAAGGCCAAATGGTGCCTCTGGGGACATAGTACTCAACCAGCTCCGAGAGCTGGAGGGAGGGAAGAGGGCCAAGCAGAAAGGACAGCTTGCAGCCTAAAGAGGAACTTTGTGTATGTGTGTCTGTCTGTCTATCTTTATTTCTCTGGCTCCACTGTTCTACTCCTTTTATGAAATCCACCCCCACCCCCCACCCCCGCTCATCTTGGAGGGGGAGGGGATCACAAGTCAAATAAATCATTTTCTTTCTTGCCTCATGAAAGTTCAGTTGTGACTGCAGGGACAGAGACCAAAGCACTTTCACTTATGTACAAGTCCCCTAAAAACATACATTTTCAATAACATTTAAATAATGCATGGATGAAAATGTATCGAATTCCAGAATTCCATTCATTTATCCTGGACTATAAGAACGGAACTATTTCTCAGGAAATAGTAAACATGTAGCTTTCTGAGCAAGTGTCACATGATTATATGTCTCAAGGGACAGGATTCATTCACTTACTCAGTGACTCACTGAATTTAAGAATAGTGCTCTCATTGATACTTCAACCAAGGAGATAACTAGAACCCCTGCATAGATGTAGCCCATGGCAGCTCAGTCTCCAAGTGGGTTCCCTAGTAAGGGGAACAGGGATTGTCTCTGACATGAACTGATTGGCCTGCTTTTTGATCACCTCCCTCGGAGATGGGAGAGCCTTACCAGGCCACAGAGGAAGGCAATGCAGCCAGTCCTGATGAGACCTAATAGGCTAGGGTCAGATGGAAGGGGAGGAGGACCTCCCCTATCAGTGGACTTGGGGGAGGGGCATGGGAGAAGAAGAGGGAAGAAGGGCAGGATTGGGAGGGGCTGAGGGAGGGGGCTACAGCTAGGATACAAAGTGAATAAATTGTAATAAATAAAAATAAAGAAAAAGAATAGTGCTCTCTCAAATAGGTTAGCATTTTTCATTTTCCAGACTTATATGGAAGAAACAAAAGCCCCAAGGTGAAGATTGTCAGATTTGGCAAATTCAAATACAGGGGGCCAGTAAATCTGAGCTTTAAATAAACAACAAAAATTTTAAAATATAAACATATTCTAACATTTTCACGGGGTTTATGTATATAAGTGAGCATTCGAGGTTTCTCCTAGTACCAAATTTTCTGAGTGTCATGGTTTGACTGCCACACAAGGTTTCCTGTACTGGAAGCTTGTCTCCAGTGTGACAAAGTGTGAAGAAGGAGGAACATTAAGAGGCAACCAAATGTATTTGCTGTTATTCTCAAAGGGATTAACCAAGCACTCATGGGAAATGAGTTCTCCAGAAAGGTTTGCTAAAGTCCTTTCTCCCCATCTCTGGCTTCTGGTCTTGCCATGGGACCACATCCTCATGGACATGGTCCCATCATTCTGCTGTTGGCTGTTTAATGGGATGGAGCCAAGGAAGTTCTCAGCATAGGTTGACGCACTTCAGCTCAGCTGAAATTCTTGGACATTTAACAGAACAAAGATAAATAAGCTCCCTTTCTTTATAAAGCACCAAATCTTAGAGCGCGCGTGTGTGTGTGTGTGTGTGTGTGTGTGTGTGTGTGTAAGTAAGTGTACACACGGAAGTCCACATATGTACATCTGTATATAAAGTAGGAAGACAACCAACCTCAGGTATAATTCTTCAGAAGCCATCTGCTTTGGCTATTTTTAAGTTTTTTCTTTTTAAAAAATTTTTAGATTCATTTTTAAATTTTTATTTATGTATGTGTATACACATGAATGTGTGCCCACAGAGGCTTGAAGAGGATGTCAGACCCCCTGAATTCTCTGGAGCTGGAGTTTCAGGCAGTTGTGAGCTAACTAATGTGTACGCTTAGAATTGAACCCCAGCCCTTCGGAAGAGCAATTAGCAACCTTAAAGGCTGTGCCAAGTCTCTAGCCCTCACTTTGCTGTAGGAGACAGGGTTTCTCCTCGGCCTGGGACTCAACAGTTAGGCTGGGATGGCCAGGAAACCCTGGGGACCCCCTATCTCCACCTCTTCTTGAAGCACAAGTTTACAGGTGTGGACCATGAGGTCTGGTTTTTGTTTTGTTGGTTGGTTGGTTGTTTGGTTGGTTGGTTGGTTGGTTGGTTGGTTTGGTTGTTTGGTTCTGAGTTTTAAACTTGGCTCCCTGTGTTTATGAAGCAAGCACTTTATTAACTGAGCTCTGTCCGGAGCCTTCAAGTCTCCAACATTTTGTTACAGAAATGGAAGTCAGACTAAAACAATATGTCCTATATTTTACCTGGCAACACAATCTCAGGACAATTTAAGTGGAGAAGGAGGAAAGAGCACTTAGAGAAAAAAGAAAAACTTTAAAGTTTTTATTGTGCCTTATTGCGTTATTCTTAAAAGAACCCAAATCAAAAATCTCTTGAGCAACACACTTCTTAAAAGCAGAAATTAGGCTCCTTTTATGTGAGTGCAAAGGTAGATGGCAAGCTGGGATCTGATGGGTGGACTCTAAATCTCAGAAAGGGCTCAGCTGGTTCTGCAAAAGGGAAGTTGGCAAGTGATAGCTGCTCATGTGGTCCAGCTGCTCTTTTGTACTTTGGAAGAAACAATTAAAATGGCTGGGGCATTAAACTTTAAAGAGCTGGCTCGTTCACATTCAGAAGCTAATTTAAAAAAAAAAAAAAAGCCTGTACCTACAAAAGGGAGGACCTTATGCCTTCAGAGTCTAAATTTTGTATATATAAAAAAAAATTAAACTACTTATAAGTAAATATACATACAGGGATAAAAAAATACTTTTTTTTTTGGCCTGGACTTGTTGATACAAGACATGTCTTTTGTTTTGTTCCTTTTAAATTCTGAAAGCAACAATTTGAGATACTAACTGAATTCTGGAAAAGAGAGACCTAGAAGTAGTTTCTCCCTACAATTTGCTGAACCCTTGTTCAGCATACATTGGGGTTAGGAAAGAAAAGAAAAAAAAAATAAAGTGGATCCCAGCCAGGCAGCAGGTTATATTAATCAGGGTCTACTGATCTCTAAACAGGACAGCTAACTGTGACAAGATGACATGGTAAAGGCATAGTTAAGTTAACTATTAAGTGTGCATTCCATGCTGAGACACAGGCTCATGCGTTTGATGTTCGAATTTGCCGCCCAAGAACAAAGAAGCACACCTTCATTAGGTTGTGAAGATGAACAGCGGAAAATAAAGTTTGATACATCACCTGTCATGTAACAAATTCTTCAGAAGATTTAGCTGCAATAATAAATGTTGACATATCTTTGGGGATATTTGGAAATAAGGTAGTAGAGGTCAGGGAGAGTGTAATGGGTGTCTTACTTGGAGGGGATCTCAAAATACAGAGGGCTTGAAGGTGACAAAAAGAGCACAAGACATCCAGGACAGCTGGCAGCCTGTCCTATGAGAAATGACAGTGTTTGGGGCTCCAGAGGAGCCAAGGGGCCCAATGTTTACGGGCTTCATAGTCATGGATACCATGCAAGTTTCTTGATCTTCTAGAGATATAGAAAACTCGGATGGAATTTAAAGATGGTGGGGATGTCTCGCAGAGCCTTTAAGTAGAGCTTTTCTAGTATAGGGTAGGATATGAATGTGGAGAGGGCATGAGGAAAGCCATGAAGTTGGACAATTGAAGCCACAACTCCCATAATCAGTGAAGGAGGGGGTGAAGAGAACTATGTTTGTGGTCCAGCAGGTGATGAGCATGATAGTGATTTTCAAAAATTTCAGAGAAATGACCCAGACAGTGACAAGTGTTTACCACTCAAGCCTTAACTCAATGCCTGGCACTCCTATAAAAAGTCAAATGTAGTGACATGTACCTGAAATCCCAGCACTCTTACAGAGAGATGGGTAGTGTAGAATCACTCAGAAGTACATGGGCAATCAATCGTTCCTGGAATGTGCAGCCCAGCAGCAGAAACAAGAGAGACCCTGCCTCAAAATAAATATGGACAGTGAGAATCAACTCCCAAAGTTGTCTTTTAACCTTCACAAATGCACCATCGTACATAGGTGAAGCAGTTAGCTGGGAATGACAAAAAGAAAGAGGGTTAAGGTTGACTCTGATATTTCTGTCTGGGCCAATAGGGATGACAGTGTTGACTAAGTGGGCAACATGTCTAGAGATGAGGTTGGGGAGGCAAAGAGAAATGATCTTGCAATCTTTCTCACTTACTGAGCATGAGGTCCATATGGGACACTGCCTATGAAGTCCAAAGAAGGGGAGACCAGCTACCCAAGGAGAATATTGGCAGAAATAGCAACTAAGAGGGTAGGTAAGATGTAAAACATGGAGAGCTAAGAATGGCAGCTGAAGACCCGGGAAGAAAGCAACAAGAGTCTGGGATTATAGCTGAAACATTCGGTTACAAGATAGTTTGGGTCAGATGCTCCAAAGGCATCCTTCAGATTTGGTCATTGATGACCCTATACTGGAGGTATCAATCTGTTGAAAGGGTGTTTCAACCAGAAAACTGTGTTACCAGTAAGACCCAAAAGAGGTACCCACATCCATCTCTCTTGAATAGAGAAACTCTGATGCCCAGAAAGAAATACAGCATTTCAAAAGAAGCTGTCATTATTTCACTCTCTTCCCCAAGTTAATATGGCTATGCCTCTGATAGTTCTGAGCTTCAGAATAGCTAAAGGTAGTATATTTCGACAAGAACATTCACACAGTAGTCTCTCGGTAGTCTTGCCCTCTTAGCCACTAATGCACAAACAGATTTCTAGAGAGGACTGAATCTCATCTCACATAAACCAGTGAACTTACCAAGACTGGCGTGTACGCAATAAAACATTCAGTAAAGGCTGGATTTGGTTAAGGAGGCCCCACTAGCTAATCTTCAAGAGGTTCCCAGTCTGTTTGAAGATGGAAGGCATGAACAAACAAGAACACTTAGGACCTGCACAGGCTCAACAGAACATGGATGTAAGATGAGCACTGAGCATAGCGTCTACAATTCCTAGACACAAATACAGATGAAGGTAACACAAATACAGATGATGGGTGGGTGATGAGTCGTGTGTTGGGACCACTCGAAGCCTCAGAAGGTATGGCAAGAACGGAATGATCTGCATCTGAACACAGTCCTACTTGGCACACTCACTGTGAGTGTCCTTCAGGTTGTGGAAGCCTTCTCTGCCTTAGGCTGAAATCACCTGTATGGACAAATAGGCAGGTGGTGGGGGGAATCTGTGGGATTTCCCAGGAGCAGCTTTGTACCCAGAAGGACATTTACCTAAGATGGTGGCTGTAATAGCGATCCATTTACATATTACATTCAGTGCTGAGGAAAATGAGTGCTGTTAAAATAATTTATTTTTCTTCTTTTACTCCATTTATTAGTTACTTTTCTTTTGCTGTAATAAAACAGCATGACTAAGGCTGCTTAGAGGAGGAAAAGTTTGTTTTGACTTACAGTTCCTGAGGGAGTACCTAAATGGTGTGGAAGGAACGGAAACACACATCCAGGAGATCAAATCTTCTACTGCAAACAAAGCAGAGGAAAGACTGGCGGTGGGGGTCAGGCTTTGAACTCTCACATCTGTGACACACTTTCCCCAGCAAGGCCTTCCCACCTCCCCCTAACATCATCACCAGCCAGGAACCACGTGTTCAAATACCAGTGCCCATGGAGGACATTCTGATTCAAACTGCCCTGCTCTTCCTCTTCCTCCTACTTATCTTCATCCTCAAGTCTTAAATGATATGCTGACATTTTTTTTTTTTCTAAATGACTCACTACATGTTGTTTGTAATAATAGACATTAGGGTTACCATAATTATCTCATCACCTCCTGTCAGGGTTGAGGGCACAGGCCAGTTCCCACTGGTCTCAAACTACTCCTCCTGGTTGCTTGGCAAACTAGCAAGCCACTGGAGTAACTTCCCTGACCTCTAGCTGACCTGAGGGATCAATGAACAATTAATTACTATCAACCCACTCTGGGAAAGATAGTGCGCTGCTGTTTCTCAATCACAACTGGAAGTGCCCCTTGGCTGACAGCTGCCTGTTAGATAAACCACGCCTGTTACTGCTTCTAAGCCACACCCCCTTCCCCTAACTTACACACACACACACACACACACACACACACACACACACACATGCACACACATGCATACACACTGCACACGCACCAGCCTCAGACCATTCAAGGTCTCCTTACTACACTCCCCGCTGGTCTCGTAACTGGGTGTCGACTTAGTCACGTCACAGCAGAAGTCTACAGGTACAGTTTTTCCGGCTGTATGATAAACATTGTCTCAGGGTGCGGAGGCCAACTGCAGAGGGCCAACTCAGGAAGGCTTTGTCTTCACTTTGCTTCCTGTCACGTCTCTATAGCCACAACTTTTCCTACCATCACTGTCTTCTACATTTTCAGCCTTTCTTTCCCCAGTCCTAACACTATTCATTCTCTATTTTTCATGGTCACCTGATCGCATAGCTTAGACATGTCATACCTCTCTCCCTATATAGCAAACTGTGGTCAGCATATTCAACCTTTTCAGACACTCCACTTAGTAAATCTGTGCTGATCTCTTCAGCTGTCATTCCTTCACATAACCGGTACTTTAACCTTGAACTCGGGAGGCTACATCTGAAGACAGTAATAGGCTAGATTGGGCCATAGAGGTACCAGGAAACTTCTTAGCTCATCAAGTGTGCTTCCTGCTTTATCAATGCAATCAATTGTTTAAAAACTATTAGTTTTGTTATGAAGATTTTCCAGTTTTTTTAGCCAAGAGTTTTTGATTATGCACAGCAGAAACTAAGCTCAAAAGTGGAGAGGAGATAGCGCAAGCATGTTTGGAAAGACTGATAGCTGATAGGTAGCCCAGGTCTTTGTCCCAGCACGAATGAGGCGGAGCCAGGTGGATTTTTCTTTATCTCTCGTTTTTTCTCTTCTAATGTTGAAAATGTGTTATGCCCTCGTGCAGTATCAAGTATTCTCCCAAGATTTAACTCTCTATGCAAAAGAAGTGAGCCCAGCCATGCCATTACTACACAACCTTGTTCTATAAAAAAATGATAAAGTTGTATGTATACACCAAAGAAGCATTTAAGGTAATTTTTCTTATAATCTATTATCAGTAAACCTATGATAATCTATTATTAGTTTGATTTATGTATTTCTATACATAAACGAGTTTATATAGTGAGTCCCAGGCAAGCCAGAGCTACATAGTGAAAGCCTGTCTCAAAACAAATAAACGAAAACAATAACAAAATGCCGAAGTATGTCTGGCTCTGATCCTGTGGGAGTGGACAAGCGAACAACGGCCTCGGAGTTTTCTATATAGATCCTCTGGCTTGGCTTTTGTCCTAGACTGGATCTTGCCACTGGGCCTTCCCAGCTGCACTGCTGTGAAATCAACTAGCAACTTCTGACAAAGAGGTAGCTTATTCTGAGAAAGAGTAATTATGACATGAGACCCAAGATCATATCTGTTGGTAAAATGAGAATCAATCTCAATCTTCAGGCTTGAACCAAATATAGTGGCCGGTTGCCTAGAATACAAAACCCCAGCAAATTCTTCTCTTGTCCAAGTTCCTGATCCCTAATACGTAGAGTGGCCCAGCCTGTGGCCAGTTCTGGTCAGTGCTGCCCACACAGGATATTAAAAAGGACTTTGTTAACCTAGAGCTTGATTCAGAGAGGCCAGTGGCTATTTAGGACGGTGGTTCTCAACCTTTTTAATGTTGTGACCCTTCAAAACAGCTCCCCATGTTGTGGTGACCCCTCAACCATAACATTCTTTCCATTGCTACTTCATAACTGTAATTTTGCTACTGTTATGAATCATGATGTAAATATTTTTGTAGATGAGGTTTGTCACAGGTTGAGAACCACTGATTTAGAAGACCTGGCAAATCTATTGTTTCTTGTCATAAAGCAAAGCATCCCTTAGGTTAACAGCATATGTGATCATGTGTAACCTCCTGATCTCAGTGCCAGGTGTGAGAGAGCTACCGACAGCACTGTACCTACCAAAGGGACAAATGCAAGACCCTGCTTCTGATATGTCTTCCTCCCCTAGTGCCCAGCAGAGACCAATATTGTAATGAACACCTCCCTTCCCTCTTCATACTCACATCACAGGCTGGCCCCTCCACAGCAGAAGCAATTTCCCTATTTGGTGAAGTTAAGTAGAGTAAGGTGAAGCCTTTGGCCACAGGCACGGGGATTAGAGTCCTAGCATGCAACATGGATGCTTCTCGAAAAGTTCTCATTTATACCCGGCTTCCTCCACAGCTTGTCACCCTTCTTCCCTCGGTGTGAGCAAGGGAGGTTGTGGCCTTCAGGGTGTGAATTCAGACCTGAAATCCCCTTAGAAGATCTTGGCCAACTTTACCTTTGATGGTAGTTTGCTCTTCATGGTTAAATCTAAGAGATCAGCCATGTACCTCTAAAGACAGAGCAATAACAACTGTGGTTATTGTTGTTATTATTACGATGTAGGCTTTCCCCTACATTCAGAAGCAGCAGGAAGCCAGGCCGATGGTGACTCTGGTCCTCTCACTGATCTTTCCAGAGGATCTTCTGTCTTGAATGTTCCCTACTGGGGCTGAGGCTTGTCTGCAGAGGAGAATTCAAAATATATTGGAAAGTCCCCTCTCCAGCCTCCAGGAGTTCACCAGTCCCTGGGGTGAACTCAGACATTAAGTCATACCGAAAGACTGTTTATCTGCCTGCAGAAAGAGGGATCAATTGAAAACCAGTATTTAAAAGCAGCCCCAGATTTATCCCTCCTCGTGACAGCTCACAAAATGCTGGAGAATAGTCCCTGCCTTTCTCTAAGACAATAAAACCACATCTATTGTCCATATATTGGCCCTGAGGAAGTTCATTGTTCAGTCTCATGTTCTCTTTTTCCTAATGCCCCCCCCAAAGAAGACCCAAACTTGAACTCCCAACAGCCTCCCACTTCTGCTCATTCACCAAGCAAGCAGTGTCTCTCTTATAAGGTCACGGTTGTGGACTGGGGAACTCTTGCTAGAGATAGATCTCATACCTAGTTTTGTTTGACCAATGCATAGTCTTTCCCCAACATACCACATCCAACATGTTCCCAGAAAAGATTTTTAAAATCCAGACATATTGGCTTGTTTCCATTCATTCATTCATTCATTCAAAAAAAAAAAAAAGCTGCCTATTTATTGTTTGGAAAGTAACAAATGCAAACTAAAATCCAGAGTCCTTGGGAAAAAAAAAAAAAACCTTAATCCCCACCCCACGACACCCATCTGACTTTGGAATTTGCTGGCCCCCATGATTAGCTAATGACTGAAATCTGGCAATCAGTTAGCACACCTTGTCTGAGTGAGGGAAGTGATTCCCCACCAAGGCCAGGTCCAAATCAGCTCAGGGTTGCATCATGTACAGTTCTCGGTGGGTGTGGAGAGCAAGGGCAATGAGTGCAAATGTGTGAGTGGGCTATTGCCCCACTCTGAGTCCTGCAGTAGCAGCTCCCTCCCAGGTAACAATTAACCTGATCCTAGAGACCCACAGAAATCAATCACTACAGGGAAAAAAAAAATGTTCTTTATCTCCAGTAGTAAACGTGTAGATGTTGTCAGTGGCCTGATTTACAGCTTTTCTGAGGTGAGGTTTTGGGGAGGAAGTTGATCAGGGACGACGTTTGCAAACACCTAGGTGTGGCAGTCCGTCTGCCTTTGTCTACCCTGGTCTTCTGGCTTGTTTCCTCAGATTGTGTCTGATACCTGCCTTCAGGCTTCTTGAGGTTTACCCAGTCTGCCAGACCCCGGATGGGCAGTATCTCTGGCCAGATAGTTCTCTCTTCTTCTTCAGCCCACACCACGGCTTTTCCTTGCTGGATATCTCACCTGTTACATTCAGATCACAACTGAGACACCCTTTGGCCCAGGAACTAAACTTCCGGATCATATTCTGTGTGAGGAGACAACTGTGTTCGCCAGTAGGAAATTAGCCTCTTGTCATTACCAACGCTCCAGAGTAAGCTCTTAAATACTAGAAATTTACTAGTTACAATTTGGGAGAAAAAAAAATCCAATATCAAGATCTTGGGCTTGAAGGAGTCTTGGGTTGAAAACGTGCAGCGCATCTGGTCCAAGCAGTTCTCCTTGTCTTATATAATATTTTTTGTCTCTTTATGCTGCATATCTCTGAATTATTATTATTATTTTTTTTTGTAAAGACAGTAGTCGCTTTGGATTAGGGCCACTCTAAAGACTTCTAAAACTGTTAAGAGCTGTTTCCTAACAAGGTCCCATTCTGAGACACTGATGGCTAACATTTCACAGGTGAATTTGGGGGGAACAATACAGACACAGCGGGGTCCTTATCACTTCATAGCTTCATAAACTGCTAGCTGCCCTCACTCTTCTCCCGCTGGTGTCACTAGGTACCTGACTCCCCCCCTCCCCACCCAGCATCTGGCATAGAATAGTTCTCTGTATTGTTAATGATTTCACTTATCGGCTACTCTATTTTAAAAATACCCTTTGTTGCATTTCCTAATGCCTCTTGTACTGACAGCAAGAGCCATGGGGGTCACAGGGATTCCTAAGATGCCCTGCATCAGGGAGTGGGCTGGAGAGATGCTTGGAGCCAGACTGCTTTTGGCAGCATTGTCATAACGACCCCTCTGCCTCACCTCCAGGGAGCTGCCACCACTGGGGATGTGTGTCCCTCCTTGGCAGAGAGCGTATCAAGCTAATTTTCTGGCTCCATTTTTAAATCTACTTGGTGGTTCCAGGAATCCAGCCATGTGCTCTAATGGACCCTTGTCATTAGAGGCTTGGCAAATGCTCCCGCTCTGGAGCGTCTCAAAGCCCAGGAGAGCTGGCCAAGGCCTGAGAGGCACCAAGGCCATTTTCAAAAGCAAAAGGGCAACAGGATCATAGTCCGACATTTTTTTTTTAAACCTGCATTTATTTAGTAAATAATGTATGTTAATGCAGCATTGCTATATTATGCAATAATTATGGAAAGAGCCTTATCCTCCTATCCTAAACCTCACTTGTCTATTGTAGCTACTCAGCAGGATACACACAGCCCTCTCCAACCAGTAAGTGTTCAAATCCATGAAAAGACAGTGTAAGAGGTCAGCACCTGGCCACCCGACTCCATTGGGCTGCCTGTCCTTCATTCTCCCACAAAACCACTCCTATCACCTTTCATAGATACTACCCAAAGCACAAGATTTCCCCAAACCTTTTGGCCTGTGGTTACCTCACCCCACTTGGGCTCAGGTTGACAAACACAGGTATCGCAACTCAACTGTTTCCTGTATGTCTTCAAACCAGACCACAGAACTAAGGGCCAGCTTTCTGCTCTTCATTGCTCAAGTCAACAGACAGTGCAAAAGATCAAGGCAGAACCACTGAGCTCCCCTGACAGAAACGTTGATGTGAATGAGACTGGTGCTTGCTAAACACACATGTATGGAGCAGAAGAGTGGCTGGAATGGTGTACGAGGGAACTCTCGGCTGTGTTGGAACTGTTTTAATTCTTGCCTGAGGTTACTGAGATATATACACACAGTTGTTGAAACCTACAGAACTATAAAATTAAAATCTGCATTTTATGCCAGGTAAACCAGACTTCAATAATATTGATCAAAGGGAAACAAAAGCCCAATGTCATCATACCACAAAATAGAACCAGGTTTCCCTCGTGTTCTGACAGCGTTGACGCTCTAACCCCATGCTCAGTAGATGTCTCTCTTAACAAGCAATTATGGTGACATCCTTGCCCCATGGTACTTGTTAGAATTTGGACCTGTCAGACAGAGCACACTGCAGGGGAATGCTTTAGGTCCTATATTATCAGGAAAATGTTGTCTTAAAAACAGTTTGTTTTTTTCTTTTAATTCACACCAGACATTAAAAAAAAAAAAAAAAACCTCACATAAAATGACCCATACTCCAGCACAGGATCATGGTTTCATCTGGGCAACCCGAGAAATCTCTTCTTAGTTCTCTGCTCTTTTAACTTTCAAATAAATTTAAGACTGACTAGGTTTGTGGCATTTCTTTTAACTTTAGAACTCAAGAACCAGGGCGCAGCATCTCTGCATGCTGATGAAGTCACCAAGTGATGGAAAAACTAGATACTGGTGATACCTGTCAGACCCTTGACACATGTCTGTCCTTCCACCCTCCTCTTCTTGCCTCCTGAATTTTTCCATCTCTTAATTTTTCTGGATTCTTTTCCAGTGAACATTCTTGCTTGATTGCTTTCTTATTATGCTGGCAACTCAGAAACATGGAGGTTTTTTTTTAATTTATATATTCATTTTACATTCTGATTGCAGCCCCTCCCTCCTGTCCTCACAGTCCCTCCCTCCCATCCTCTTCTTCCATCCCTCTTCCCCTTCTCCTCAGAAAAGAGGAGCCCTCCCCAACCAACCCACCTCACCTCATTCTCATCCACTGAGGCCAGGCAAGGCAACCCCAATAGGGGGAAGTAATAGAAAGAAGGCAACAGAGCCCGTGTCCTAGACAGTACCTGCTGAACTTTACTGGGGAACCCATATGAAGATCAAGCTACCCATCGGTTACATACGTATAGAGGGCTTAGGTTCAATCCATCCATGTTCTTTGGTTGGTGCTTCCATCACTGTAAGCCCCCATGGGTCTAGGTTAGTTGACTCTGTTGGTCTTCTTGTGGCATTCTTGTTCTCTCTGGGTGCTTCTATCCTCCCCCATCCCCAATTCTTCCACAGGATTCCCTGAGCTCCTCCTAATGCTTGGCTAAGAACCATGAAGTTTTAAGAATAACAGAGCCATTAACTTTTCAAGTAACCCCTCTCCCTACACCCTTATAGAGAGTCAAGACTATTATTGAATGCTCCTCAGGACCAGAGGTGGATTGAAGACTTTTAAAGCTATCTATTATTTGATTTTCCCTGGATGGGAAGTTTTATTATTGTGATTATTTTGCAAAAAGAGAAACTGAAGCATAAAATAGTTAAGGGGACTCATCTTAGTTTCTCCAGGTCATGTGTGGCTAAAGTTGTAACAGGAGGTTCATGGACTCCAGAGCCTATTTACTTGACAATGCTAAGCCTTCCTCAATTCCAAGGTAATCATGTAAGATTGGTGACACCATCTTCTCTTTTCCTAATTAAGAAAAGATACTAGCTTATCATGGCTATGAACATAAAATGTTCCATCTAGTACAGAAATGGCTGGGTAGGATAATCCAGGGGGATGTTTTAGGTCCTACATTATCAGGAAAATTTTGTCTTAACAACAGTTGTTTTTGTTTTTGTTTTTAATTCACATGAAACTTTTTTTTTAACTCACATAAAATGGTCCATACTCCAACACCAGGATTGTAGGTTTGCCTCTGGCCACCAAAGGGATCTCGTGGCATGTTAATCCTTTGTAGGTCTCTGTTCTCTTAACTATCAAATGAGCTTCAGACTGACAAAATTTGTGACATTTCTTTTAACTTTACAACACGATAATTCATTAAACATTCCATGGCTATTTTTTCAAGGCTTTGCCTGAAGTCTTATGATTTCTGGTGACCTGGAAATGGCAAATATAATAGTCAAGAAGAAGGTGACTCTCAGAACAAACTCACCCTATACCCTACTAGCAGCTGCACAAATATCACAGAGACTTTCAAGGCAGACTGAAAAACTTCAAGACACATCAGATTTAATTTGGAACATGCCCAAAAATGCATTTATCAAACCAGATCCAGCATTTTTTTTGGAAACATCGACATACATCTTTTGAAAGATAGTTCAAGGTGAAAGAAGTTTAAGAAATCCTGGTTACCTTTTACTGGAATGAACACCAAAGCTTGTATAGCACCAAATGAAGTATAGCGGCATGTTTCTTTCACACTTAGAAGGTTACATGATGACGAGCCACACTGTGAATGCAAAGGGTAATCAAAAGCAGAGAGTGGCTTTTGCCAAATACCCACTAACATTTTAAGAAAAACACTTGAAAGCAGAATAACACTTGAAAAATTCAGTAGGTAGAAGACAAAATGAAGACTCTAAAAGGGGAATGTGGTAGCCAGTCTCCCCTACGGTCTTCAGTGATTTTTAGCTCTTAGTATCCCCACCTTGGTATGGACCTCTCTACGTAAGGCTGGCCTAAGGGACCCAAAGACTATTACAAAAATGATGGAATATGACTTCCTGGGTAAGGTCATAAAAAAAAAAGCACGATGGCTTCTTTTTTGCTTTCTTTTGCATTAACTGTGAGGGAATCTAGTAGACAAGAAGATCTACAGGGGAATCCTAGTGCAAAAGAGTTAGCAATTTCATCCTGATGCATTTCCTCACCCAATTATTAGGGCAAAAATCTAGAAGAGTTAGAACCACTCTCTCTCCAACCTTAGGAACTCTACATTGTTAATCAACAAAATAAAATAAGCAACAGAAACATTTCATTTGGGATAGTTTCCCTAACTGATAGGAAGACCCAATGTGATTAGGTTAAGCGGTAACATTAAGTTCAAAATTTCATCCTTATCAGCTGGATGTTGACTGTTTTATTTCATCTAATATAAAGTATCAGATTATATTACATTAGTCAAGCTATGTAACAAGCACAGTATGATGCCACCTAGAAGAACTTCTTTCCTGCTTTAGATTTTGAGCCCATAGCCATAAGAACAAGCCGAAATGGCACCTGGGACAGAAGTTCTCATTTCACTTAAGAGTTGTGCTTATGGAAAAGCTAACTGTGGTCCCCAGGAAACTAGTGAGCCCGTCTACCAGCTTTGATCTTGTTACCCTACCCTTAAAATTCTACAACCAGGGAAATCAGGAAAGCTCAGCAAGAGATCATGTGCTATATTATTATTACTATTTTAATACTTTGCAATACCTAGTTTTAGTTATATCAAGAGAGAGATTCGAATTGTTGCCTAGACTAGATTATGTGGTGAAAACAGCAAGCCAGTTAAAAATTCCGCATGGAGGTTCGAGTGAAGGCTTAGTGGTTAAGAGCACTTGCTGCTGTTGCACAGGATCTAGGTTCTGCACCTCCTACGGCAGCTCTCAGTTTTCTAGAACTCTAGTTCCAGAGTATCTGGTGCCCTCTTCTGTCTCCCCAAGGCAACAGGCATGTGTGAGAGACATATACACACATAGCAAACACTCATACATGTAAATGAAAAATAAAATAAATCTTTTAAAACCCAGTATGAAAAGTTTAAAATACCAATATTTGCTTAGTCTAAATCTTCTTACAAATAATAATTAAGAAAGAGATGTCTAATGGGTGACTATGCCCACCTACTTTCACACTGGCTAAGGGAGGGGGCATTTTCCTGAGCATTAGAGCAAGTATAATAAAACACTGTTTTGTGGAGCCCCTTTCTTGGAAGGAGCACTCATAAAACTTTATCATACATATATTTGCTTTTCTAATGTCATCATTTAATCACCCTCCTGCTCTTTAAAAAGACATCTTTATTACCATGTGGCAGAGACCCCAGACTAATTGTATTTACAGACAATATCAAGTCATCTTCTGGAAAGGGCTGATTTTTCTGAAGGTCTCAGTGGTGGAAACCACATGGTTTCCTCCTTTATCAAATACCACTCTTAGGTTTTCATTGAGATTATGACTACTGTCCCTGTGGAGCACACAGCCCGCCCTACCGATTAGCCTTATCTGCTGTCTCCTTGCTCCTTCTAGGTCATGTCGGGACCATGGGAGGGTAAACATTACCTCCAACATTACCTTTTCACCTCTCCCTAATCTTTCTTTAGGGCTCCTAGCAACTGTCCTGCCTAAGAACCTAAGGAAGAAGTGGAAGGCTGTGAAGTCAGACAAAGCAGCTAGGACTTTTGGCTACAATCAGCTAAGAAGGATGCCTGGAGTGTGATTCTAGAATCTTCCTCAGAGAAGTCAAGCCGGTACACAGAGACACTGCCTCCAACTCTTGTGGGGATGACATAGCGCTGAGGCCAAGTGTCTTTAACAGCAGGTCTCTTTGTTGTCGTGTTTCACCCAGAGACAGGTAGCCAAGCACCCGATCTTTGAGCAGAACATTGAGGAGAGGGTCAGAGAGGAAAGCCAACATACATGGAGTTGTGGGTATATGACGGAACAACAGGGGTCCTCTCCTGCCGACCTACTCCAGCTAGGCAAGCCTTACCTTCCTAAGGTTCCATGGCCTTCCAACAGCACCACAATCTGGACACCATGTGCCTAAGCCATGAGTCTGTGGCAGCACATTTCAGATTTAAGAAATGCCACAAAGCTGAGTAGATAGTACACAAACCATGATCTAGAGTGTGTTTTTTTTAATTACATTTGCTGCATTACACACTCAAACACACACACACACACACACACACACACACACATACTACTCACCACAGCACACATATGGAAGTCATTTTGTGGGAGTCACTTCTCTTCTCCCACAGTGTGGATCCCAGAGGTTGAACTCAGGTTGTCAGTCTTGGTGATAGGTGCCTTTATCTGTTGCAGGCCCAGCCAGGACCACATATATTTTTAGTTTGGCCATTTAATTGGTAAGTAGTTAGGAGGATTCCCTCTACAGAGCATAGCTCTGCACTCTGCAGTATCCACACATGCCCTTTGCTCCAGGTAGGCACAGCCCCACAAAATCATCGTGTGGTCGTCAGGTTCTCTAAAGGAACAGAACTGATAGAATGGATGTATAGATAATTATAAAATATAATACATAATTAATAGAGAGAGATTGGCTTGCAGGATGGGATCTGGGAAGTCCAATAATGGCTGCCCCAAACTGGAGAGGCTGAGAATCCAGTAGCTTCTCTGTCTTGAGGCTGATGTCTCAGCAGTCCTAAGGTAGCACCACAGGCATTCTCCTGCTGGTCTTCTGTTTACACTGAAGGCCCAAGAAAGCTGAACTTAATATTGAAGAAGGAACGCTGTAGCAACTAGGCAAGTGAACGTTCCCTCAAGGGCAAGCTGGTCCTTTTATCTGGGCTACCACCAGCAGGGGCTTTTGCCTACATGTAAGTTGAGTCTTCTGTGTCAGGTGATGTGATCAAGGAAATCCCTCACCGAAGTTCTAACATCTTTTGTTTTAGTTGATTTCAGATCCAGACAAGTTGACAGCCTAGTTTAGTCACCATACTCTTGTTCCTCCCATGTCACCTTCTTGAAGCCCAGTCCCAGAAACGACCCCTCCACTGACCCAAGCACCTCTCTTAATATATATGCGCTGCCTTCTTGTTTTATTACCTCAGCTGGATTGTCAAGCTCTATTCCTTGCTCCACTTTTGTAGTTTTTTTATCCTTTTTTTAAATAATTTTTATTTTTTTATATTAATCACAGGCTATTTACTTTGTATCCCATCAGAGCCCCCTCCTTCATTCCCTCCCAATCCCACCCTCCCTCCTTCATCTCTTCCCTGCCCCTTTCTAAGTCCACTGATAGGGGAGGTCCTGCTCCCCTTCCATCTGACCCTGCTTATCAGGTATTTTCAGGACTGGCTGCAATGTCCTCTGTGGCCTAACAAGGCTGTTTCTCCCTCGGGGGGTGGGGGTGGGGGGAGGTCAAAGAGCCAGCCATTGAGTTCATGTCAGAAATAGTTCCTGTTCCCCTTACTAGGGAACCCTTTTGTGGAGTTTTGAACGAGAAATATCTCACATAGAACTTTTCGGTTGGGAAGCTTTGCTGTAAGAATTGTGTGGCCAGGGGTAGGCTTTGAGAGCTTCAAGCCTTGCCCCATTTCTGGATCACATCCTGCTTTCTGCATGTAGTTGCTGGGATCTCTCAACCTCTGCTCCAAACACTCCTGCCACCCCCACCCCCAGCCACTATGAACTCTCTCTCTGAAACCAAAAGTAAAAATAAATTTCTGTAAGTCACTTTTGCTCCTGGTGTCTCACCATAGGTATAAAAAGTAACTGATACAAACTTGGAGTAGCCAGGACCACACAGAACACACACACACACAGATTTACTTGTATCGCCACTTCGGGCAAGTGGGCGTAGCACCCTTAAAAAATGTCTAACTAAGGAATAAGAGAGGGAAACTCAGGGTCATAATGTTTTCCAGGAAGGTTTCACCCAATATGACGGTCAGAGCCCCATGCAACCATGTCCAATTCAGAAACCTCAGCAGACATTTGGGTTCACTGACAGAGCCGCACGTGCAATATTGTGGAAGTCAAATGCACAGGAACTGTGATGTAGATACAGAATATCACAGTTAAATATTAAATAACCAGTTAGCCCAGTAACTTGCTGCAAGAAGGTTTCTCTGGATGGTAGAAGTATAAATGATTGCTTTTCTGTGGGTTTTTTTTTTCCCTCTAGTTTCCAAATTTCCATGAATGAGTACCACTTTTTAAAATTATGTAGAGCAGTGGTCCTCAATGTTCCTAACACTGTGACCCTTTAATACAGTTCCTCCTGTTGTGGTGACCCCCAAGCACAAAATCATTCTTGTTGCTACTTCACAGCTGGAATTTTTCTATTTTTGTGAATCATAGTGTAAATACCAATGTTTTCTAATGGTCTTAGGTAAGCCCAAAGTTGTTTGACTCCCCAAAGGGGTCATGACACACAGTTTGGAAGCTGCTAACACAACTAAAAAAAAAATAATAATAATAAAAGACAAGGTCTCATGTAGCTTGGGCTGGCCTAGGACTTACCATGTAGATGAGAATGTCCTTTAACCTCACAGTCTTGCTGCCTCTTCCTCCCAAATGCAGCGACGACAGGTATGTGCCCCCATGACTAGTTTTATATGTTTTGGGGGATTGAAACAGGGCTTTGTGTATGGACAAAGGTCATATATATATGTAAAATTACAGTAATTTATAAATTTAGAAGAAAAATTATACCTCGTAATTATTCCCTTGTAACCTTTCCTGGAGATCTCCATTTCCTAGGTCAGCCTTCTAAAGCTGGCTTATTTTCTGTTACCATGCATTTTCATCCGAGTCTGATGGACAGACTCCAGTTAGCATTTTCTCCATGATGGAGTTAGTAACAGCAGAGGACTCCTAGCATTATTGTTTTTAAGATTCACCTCATTTTTATTTTTTCATATATGCGGGTTTATCTGTGTTTGCCTATGCCGTTATGTGTGGGGATGTCATGAAAGCCAGAAGAAGAGGATATCTGATCCCATGGACCTGGGGCTGTAGGTTGTTGTGAGCTATCCTAGGTGTGTGTTGGTATCCAACTTGAGTCCTGTGGAATAGCGGCAGGTGCTCTTAACTGCTAAGCCATTTCCTTAGCCTCAGCATTACTTTTTAAATGCATTTAAAGTTATTTTTAGACCAAATGGAAGGCTCAGCAGTTAAGAGTACTGGTTTCTCTTCCAGAGGACCTGGGTTCAATTTCCACCACCTACATAGTACCTCACAACTATAACTCTGTTCTAGAGGAATCCAGCACCCTCCTCTGGCCTCTGTGGGCAATGCATGCATACAGCACACAGACATGCAGGCAAACATTTACACACATAAATTAAAAATAAACAAATCTTGTTAAGAGTTATTTTTATGAAACATAAACACTGAACTGCAGACCTACCTGTAGGGTAGTGACAGGCAGTTCCAGAGGCCATGTCATTAGCAGGCTGACAATGTGCTGCTATGGAAAAAAAATGGTCACACTCAAAGACCTAGTGACACAGAGACCCACCTTTCAGCACCCACAAGAGACCATGCAGAGCTTTGCTTAGTTCTCAAGGGCCAGAGAATCAGTTTGCCTTCATGTTTTCTTGTTCTTCATACTAACTATACCCAGTGAGGAGGGCTAGATTTTCATAAAAAGCCACAAACTTTGTTGCCTTCTATGCCTGCTTGTACCACAGTAAGCAAGTCAGCATGGTGGGGAATGTAGCCTCTAGGGAGTCTAGGGGGGCCACCATCTTGATTGTTTCACTAAGGAATGGTCTCCTTAGCTCCCAGAACATACAGGGTTTTTATTCGAGGAAATATTTCAAATTTTATTTCTACTTGAAACCTCCTGATGTTTAAAAGGGAAAAAAAATATGCCTGGTGCTGGGGGTCAAACCCAGGGCCTCACATGCACCACCAAGCTTGGGTACAGGTACTTAAATAGTTACAATAAATTCTACTCGAATCACAAAAGACAAACAAACAAAATAAATAAATAATATGATAAAAAAAAAAGATAAGTCAAAATAGACTGCCAATCATCGGAATGAAATGGCCACCACTCTCCGAACTCAGGATTGTGTAACCTTGACATCTATTTTTGCCACCTGTGGACCTTTGCCGTGAAGTGGTGATCACTTCTTTTTCCTCTTGGGATATTACTTGTACTACAGAAAGGACCAGATGTAAATGCTTCTTGCAGGTGATACACAGAAGGATGGGACCAATCGATTTCCCCCCAACTCCACACTGGTAGTGAGACTCAGCTTGTACTACTATCAAGACCACTCTTCGCACTCCCGATTAAGGCCTCCAGGTCCATGACCTTTGCCACACTCCAGTGCCTTCAGGTGTGTAAGTGAGCAGCTTTTCTTTTCCAAACTAGATGGATATCATATGCATTCCTTGCCTGTCACAAAGCAGATATGTTTAGGAAAGTCTCATTTACAGAGGAACACGAGGTTCTGCAGATATTTTGTTTAAAACTGTGTAATTAGGAGAAGTGCCATCAGACAGTATCAGCTTTTACAGTTTGGGCTACTCAGAGGACAGTCTATAGTGCACTCTCCACAGAGACTCAAAGGGGTATTGATTTTCTTTAGGAGTAGAGGGGTTCCAAATTATATGTTTCTCACAGCCAAAGCCATTGGTTCACTGTCCTGGACCTTCCTGACAAAGAACGAAGTCAGGAAAAGGCTGAAAGATAAAGCTCAGAAGGGGGAAAGGAAAGAAAAGTATTATCTGGTCTCTGTAAACCTCCCCAAGCTGCAGCACAGAAATGAATCTTTTCAACACAACCAACCTGGTTGTGTGTAGTGGCCGCTGTACATGATGGTCATCTCCAAGGGCACACACTCTGTGCAGGCAGGAAGGTAGTGGGAAAGGTCAACCTGTACAGGGCTACAGCCTGATGACTCCAGAGATTTCCCGGGTTGGTTTGGCTGGTCCTAAAGTATGGAAATGACAGAAGACAATGGGAATTTCCATAGTCATGAGGGACTTCAATGAAGGCAGACTTACAGTACCCTGATGGCAGGCCCCTCTGACCAGAATGCAGATACCTGCTGATGCCTTTTGGAAAGTCGGACAAATGGAAGAAAAAAGTTCTGTGTAGTTGAGAAAGATGGCCCAGTACCAACATCCACCATGAGGCCCTGGGAGAGGTCCTTGGCCCAGAGGATCAAGTGTCTCAGAGAAGGAGTCCCTAGAAATGGAGTAGGACCTATAAATGAGGGGTTATTTTTCTGGTGGTTGCCTGTATAAAGATAATTAGAATGAGTTAAACAAAGATAGCTCTAAAGTTAGCAATAGCGCACACAAGCCAAGAAATCTTATTCTTGCTATTTATTGGAAATGAAAACTTCCTGTTTTCATCTTCCTCCTTTCCACATCTGGCCCCATTGACAACTAGAAAATATTTCAGAAAGGACAATCTTTAGCTACTAACCCAAAGTTGAAGGTGTTGAGAAGACTGATCTAGAGAGCTCTGACAGTCAGCTTACTGACTTTCACTCCTATCTAAATGGTTACTCTTAGGCTTCCATGGAGACAGAAACTGGAAAAGGAAGTGAGCACCTTGTAATTGAGAGGGCTACTGGAGACCAAGAAAGATGGTTCCTGCTGCCTGGGTTTCCATAGACTGAGTGTGCCTTGGAAAATCCTGGCCCAACAGAGACTCCAGCTGATTCCACCAAACATTTCCTTGGGTAGGCAGAACCCATACCATGAGTCTGCTCCAATACTGCTGCACCATATGAAAACACAAAGAAGAGGGGATTGAAGGTTCCCTGACCCCTTGCAGACCCACAATGGGGCATAGCCAGGTTATTTGAGAGGCTTGAGCTGATATGAAAAGACCAAAGCTATACAGCGAGAGTACCTTAGACAGCTCTAGATTATCTGATGAGAGGCTACAGGGTACCTATCCATGTCACAACTGTCCAGTAAAATCAGGTGTCACTGCCAAATACAAGGGTATGGGAAACAGCGTCTAGGAAAATGAATCAAGAAGAGTGACAAAACAAACAAGGGGCAGCCATGACTTCACAAAGAGTTGTCGCAGGCTCCTTTGATAGCCTGGTAGAATCCTTTGCATGACTTTTCCAAAAGTCCCCAGTCTCTAATTAGGGCTGATGTACAGACACAGGGCAGATTTAGATATAATCAAGGCATTGTTCAGCATGAGAGCCCAACACTAGCATTGTTTGAAGACTGTTCAAGACAACCAGTAGCCGTGGGGTTTGTGACCACAGAACAACCAAAACAACAAAGGAAGGGGTGAGGAAGACACATAAAGATCACTGATAAAATCCATATACTCAGGGTAGTATAGACTATTGCGATCATGAAATCAAAGTTTTTAGAGGAGAATGAAAATCAGGTAAGAGAGCCCTAGAAGTAAGAAAGTTTGTTTCATGTGATAACTTCAGAGCAAAGCAATCTCACCCCAAATACCAATTTCCCCCACACTGAGTTTCTAACCACAACCAGCCATGGCTTCCAAGAGTCAGAGCAGTCACCACGAGGCTACTCCAGCAGTATTTAATCTAGATGAGGTCTGACAAGATGGCAGCCATCTTCCCAACAGCCAATAGAACACTGCTTTGCCTTGGATGTCTCTGACATAGAAAGAACCTTAATTCTAGCAACCAGCTGCATTCTTGTCCTATGCTCAAATTCTATGAAGATGGATTCTACCTAGCCTGAACTTCATTCAGGAAAACTAGGATGACCATGAGGACAAGAATGAAATGAGTCTCAGGTACTCCTCCTAGGTGGGTTAAGATACTGGGACACCATAGTTATCCATTCATGTCTCTCATCTTAGGGAAGCATCGGTCATTCAAACCTTTGCTAAGACCCTGTCCCGTTCTCTATGTACGCATCCCCTATACTTCCCTTAGGAATCACGTTAGGCTTGAGCCCCAGCTCGAGCTAAAATATTTACAAAAAAAGAAACTATTAACAAAATTCATTAATTAAGGTAATTTTCTAATTCTGTTGCAAACCAACAACGAGTTCTCCTTTCATTAACTTTCCTCTCCTTCTGTTGCCACTGGTTGTCGGTGTCAGTCACCGAAAGATAAAGGACTTCGGGTTGTTCTTACTGACAGACACTGTGACTCCCAGGAAAGCTCACCTGCCACAATAATGCCTCAAACAAAACCTAATGACCTCTGTTCTATGGGAATTCACTTAGGGATTTTCTACCTAGCCTACCACCCACCCAGGCAAACAGGCCTCAGGAAGGAAGGAAGCTTCAAGGGGATCAAAGCATGAAAACTAAATGCAGTACATATCTGCTACTTTTCCACTTATTCCCCTCACTAGAATTTGAGCTAGAATAATGGGATTCTGCTTTTTCATACCTCTATCCTCACTGTCATCCTGTAGATAGTTACTGGACATTGATCGACAACAACAACAATAATGCATTATTTGTGGCGAGGCCATGGGTGACAACACAGACGATTCCTCCTGACGAGCCAGGTGGTAGTTCTCGTCTGTAACAGGTCTTTTAAAAGTGACTGAAAGTCTGAGGGGAAATATTAACGTTTGTCGCATGTGGGTGGTTGGCACATGGGGTTGCACCACGTTTCTTTGTGTTCAAGTGTTGGGGTATTTTACAGTTTCAAATACAACTCAGTGAAGGAAGCTGTTTGCAGTGTAAATGGGGCTTCGGCTCACACCACAAGGCTGGAGGCCACCCTGTCCCTCATCTGCAAGGCCGCCACAGGCTGCCTCGGGACAGCAGCCCAGGCAGAGAGGCAGTGCTCCTTAGTATTCAGACCTTTGGTTCCCAAAGGAGGGGTCAGATGGGACTTTGCTCAGAAAACCATTCTAGTTGAGCAACTGGCTCAGAGTGTTCCTGGGCCTCAGGGTGCACCAAGGGAGGAGTTTGTTTCCAGACACACGTTAAGACGTATAAAAACACGAACCTCTGCAGAAATGCAGGCGTCCCAGGAAAGACTGCCAGCAGCAGATTCAGGACATCTCTCAGAAAAGAGAATCCTCTTAGGGAGGTAGGAGCTGTTCATCCCAGTGCTAGCCCGGGAGAGTACACCCTTACTGGGTGCCTCTCTTAGACTGGGTCAGCTTGGGGTGTGGGCTGAGACACTCTCCACCAAATGATCACTCAACCCTTCCAGAAGCACTGGGTGCAGGGGGCTGGGGGACTAGGGCTTGCATGATCCCAGATTTGGGGAAGGTGGTGATGGATATCACAGAGCTTCATCTCATCTGTCTTGACCACAAAAGGACCCCTCCAGCTCCGTTTCAGGCAGCAGGCAAGAGGGAGCCTGTCTGTCCTCACCATCTTCCCAAACTGGGCCAGAAGAAAAGTGGAGCCCATCAGCTGTGGGGATCCCTGGGCCTTCCTGGAATCTGTCCTTTTTACAGGACCCCAGGCTGCTGGATGAGCAGCATAAAGTTTTAGTGAAGTACCTGGGAGAGTAAAAATGGCAGTGAGAGAAAATACAAGCCACAGATGCCACGCCCATGCACAATTGTAATTCTTTTAGTAGCCACATTAATAAAATACATAAAAAGCAAATTTTAACTAATACTTTACCTTTTTATTAAAAGAAAAGAAAAGCAGCTGTGTGCCTGCGAGATGGCTCAGAGGTAAAAGTGCTTGCTTCTGAACCTGATGGGCCCCAAGTTCACTCCCCAGGACCTGCAGGAAAGAGGGGAAGAGCTGATTATTACAAGTTGTGTTCTGACCACACATACACAGCTAACACACTTACCTATTAGACTCTGGCATGCACGTGGTACACTCGCTGGAACCGGTGAGCCAGTGCCCACACATTAACTAAAGCCCAGAACTTATGCTAGGGCTGAGTCTGTCACCTGTCCTATGCATTTTAGCAGATACACAGATGTGTTCCCATTATAGAACTATTTGGGGTTGGTTTTCTTCCACAGAAACTCCTCTGTCCTACCCGTTCCTCTCAACTTTCATCCTTGCCCCACGCAGACCTGGCAACTGCCTTCAGATTTTTGCCTTTTCCTGAGGTTGCGTAACGACCCTGATAGCACATCCTTTCAGACTGATGTCTCTCACTCAGCAACACCCTGCTCAGGTTCCTCCATGTGTTACCTCAGGTTGATAGCCAGCGGTGGTGGCTCGGGACTGTCGTCTAGGAACTCAGAAGGCTAAGACACGAAGGTAGACACCATCTCCAGTCCAGTGTGGGTAGTGTAGCAAGACCGTGTCTCAAAAACAATAGCAACAGCAAAAATATCGTGGGGTATGAGTACATTCCAGGTTTTTTAAAGCCACACACCCATTAAAGAACATCTTGGTTCTAAATATTAATTAATTAGTTAATTAAGCACATATTGTCTTTAGTTGATATATTCTAGACAGTATCTCAATATGCAATCAATATTTTTAACTTACTGAAATACGTGCATCCATTTTCATTTTTAAATCCTCAAATTTCAGTGTGTGTCTTGTATTTATAGCTGACCCTTTTCTTTTCCTTTCTCTTCATTGCATGTTGCCATTACAAGAATGGTGGTCATTTTAAAAATTGTGACCAAATTATTTTTGTCTGATTCTAAGAGCCTAGAGTAGATCTTAGAGTTTTAGAACTAGGGCCTATTTTTATTATCCGAAGTGAACCAGAAAAGCTGGGTGCTGAAAGCAGAAACAAGAACTGTTGCCAGGTTTGGTCTGAGAAGTTACTAGCTGCTGATAGATGATGGAGATGAGGTCACGAGCCGCAGCGAGCATTCTCAGCACCAGCACTGGTGTCACCTGAATAAGGTGTGACACGGAGCTCAAAGCCCAAGTATATGTACCTTGCTAAATGCATTTACCCTGCTCCCTGAGCCTGCATGCCTCCAGGGCCTAGGAACAGCCAATGGTTCTAAGCCCCCACCAGCTCTAAACAGGATCTAACCCTATCTTAGTCATTACATAGCTGGGAACCTTGCCTTATCAATTCTGCTTTTTACATCCGAGAATTGGAGACAAGCTTTCTTAGGATGCTGTGATGAATGCAAGAGACTTTGTCAAGATATCGATAACACGGGATATCTCTGAGAATGCCATGTGCAAAATAAGCACTGTGGCAGAGGTTTCCTAAAAAGCAACAAAAAGTCTTTCACTAAAAAAAAAAAAAAAAAATGATTTGGCCACAATTTCAAAAATGACCACCATTCTTTTAATGGCTGCATGCAATGAAAAGAAAAAAAGGAAAGGTTGTGAGGGAGGAACAGAAAGACGGAAGAAGGCAGAGAGTGAAGATAAATTTAGAAAGAAAGATTGGTTCCCTTAACTCAGAATCCAATCTTGTCATCTCCTTGACAACTGGCCCTGCCGAGGGACATGGGGGCAGAGGTCAGGTCCCAGGGCTTCACCTGCCTCAGCAGAAATACAGGCATGGGGCCTGGCTGGCTGGCAAACTGGAAAACCTGAAATGGGAAGCTCGCAGCCAGTTTATCTGCCGCTCCCTGCTTTTGCTCTTTAGAAGGACTGCAAGAGAACAAGTCAACAGTGTTCAGAGAGGTGGCACTCATGGCCAAGCCAGGCAGGGCCATGCTCCAGCAAACCCAAGCACAAAGCATGACATTACAGCAGAGCCAGTCCTGTTTGCAGAGTTTAGAGTAACCTCCAAAGCTCTATTTTTAGAGAGCTCCTGACATAGGTGCCTTCCTCTCCCCCCAACCCCGCCCCAACATTCAGGGAACAATGTCACATGGTTCCTCTAGTGTTGTCATCCGCAGCAGATTTTGTAACCAATCGGATCACAGTGTGCAGGGGTCTTAGTTAGGGTTTCTATGCTGTGATAAAAATCACCACGACAAAAATCAACTTGTGTTTCATCTTATCGCTTGTCCGTCATCCACTGAAGATGGGGAGGAACGCAAGGCAGGAATCTGGAGGCGGGAACTTATATTGAAGCTATGAAGGAGGGCTGCTAACTGGCTTTCTCCCCATGGCTTGTTCAGCCTGTCCCTGTGTAGTTACTCAGGGCTACAAGCCCAGAGGTGGTCCTGCCCACATCACTAAGTGCACCACCTCAGTAAGCGCACAGTCAAGAAAGTGCACCAAAGCCTTGCCCACAGGCCAATCTGGAGGGTATTTTCTCAATTAAATTTGCATAAAGTTTTAAACATAAGAATCACTTTATTATAAATAATTTTCAAATAAAAACGCCATAAAGCTAGATGAATGTATTCACTCAAATTAGCACTTGCCCAGACCTAAAGTCTATACAGCTTCGTGAACTCCTATACAATTAGAATAGCCATTCTGATAACATGAAGCCTCACTTTGGATTTTACACTTTCACTGTCAATTACATCTTTATGCATTTATCCACCACAAAATCCAAGATTGTTAAAAATAGAAAAATATCAGCTTTATATTATTTCTGTAACTCACATAGCCTTATATTTGCCTTTTCTACATGTTCTCATATTGTTCTCCTTTCTACATGTCACACTAAAGTCATGTGTACATTTGCTTACACTATAGGCCAAGACCAGCATATGCAGAAGAATGTGGCCTTTGTCTTTCTGAGAATAGCTATCTTCACTTAATATTACACATTTTGAGCTCGTTCGTTCTCTTAAAATTTTATTATTTCATTTTTCTTTAGAGCTAAATGCTATTGCATTTTCTATTTGTGCCAGGCTTTCACCATCCATTCGTCTGTTAATGCGCATCTAGGTCGGTTTCGTTTCCTTGCACAGTAAACAGGGCCGCAGTAAACACCGGGTACAAATCTGTACACATACATGTAGGGGAGGATATGTATTTCTCTGTGTATATGCCCAGGAGGGAAGAGCTGGACCATATAGTAATTCTCTTTTGAACTTTTTGAGAAATATCAACAGTGATTTCCATAAATTCACACCAATAATGAATAAGGGCTCCTCTTCCTCCACATCCTCTCCAACATTTGTCTGATTTCCTTCTGACTGGGGTGCTGTGGTTTCCCTGGTGGTTGTTAGAACACGTTTACAGATAGTTACTAGCCACTTGGGTTTCTTCTTCTCCTCCTCCTCCTCCTTTTTCTTCTCTTCCTCTTCCTCTTCCTCCTGGTCCTTCTCCTCCTCCTGCTGCTGCTGCTCCTCCTTCTGCCTATTCAACTTTCTAGCCAATGTTGTTGGTTGGTTGAGAAATACACTTCCTGAGTACTTGCTCTCTGCAGTCCTTTGAAGACTCCAGACGCTATCCCCCACCTGAAGGACAGCTTGTAAGGACCTTCTCCCATTCTGTGGGTGTCTGTGTGCTCTGCTGATAGTCTCCTTTGCTGTGCAGAAACTTTTCAATTTCATGGAGTCCCATCTGTTGATACTAGGGGCTAGTTCCTGCTCTACGGATGTGCAGCTCAGGAAATTCTTGTTTACACCAATGTCATGAAGAGTATTTCTTACAGTTTTTTCTGGAATGTTCAGAATTTTGGGTTTTAAGTTAAAGTATTTGATTCATTTTAGATTGATTTTTTTTTATTCAGGGTGAGATATATAAATTTATTCCATTCTTCTGTAGGCAGATATCTGATTTTGCCAACACCATTTGTGGAGCAGATTATTTTCCAACTTCTGTTTTTGCCTCCTTTATCCAAAATTAGGTGGGCATGGCTTTGTCACTTTGTTTCTGATTCCACCATTCTATTTCATTAGTTTGCATGCCTGTTTTCACGCCACTACCAGGCTGTCTTTGTCACTATAGCACTGTAGTGTAATTTGAGGTTGGGTATTATAATACCTCCATTTGTGTTTTGTCCTACTCCATAATATCACTTCGGTTATTCATGGTCTTTGTGGTTCCATATGAATTTTTGGATTTTTTTCCTAAATCTGCAAAATATGAGAATTGAATGTTGATAGATATTGCATTAAACATATATTAACTTTGATATTGTGGCCATTTTCACAATATTCATTCTGCCAGTCCTGAACATGGTAGGTCTTTCTGTCATCTAGTACCTTTTTTGCTTTTCTTTTTCAATCTCAGCAAATTTTTACTGTAGGTCTTCTAGATACTTAATATTTCTAGATACTTAATTTTTTGAAATTATTTTGAGTAAGATATTTTTCTGTTTTTTTTTTTTTCTCAAGAGTATTTTGTTGGTATATATGAAGACTACTGTTGTTATTTTTTCAACATTGATTTTATATCTTGCAACTTTACTGTGGCTATTAGGCTTGAAAGTTTTCTCATAGATTCATAGTGTCTTTTAAGATTAAAAGTTAAAAAATGTCATCTGCATATAGAGATAGTTTGACTTCTTCCTTTACTAATTTTAATCTCTTTTGTGACTTTCTTTTGTCTAATTGATATAGCTAAGACTTCAAGCTTTATAACAAACAAAAGTGGGAGAGTGGATATGGGTGTGTTATTCCTGATTTTAGAGAAAATGCTCCTGGTTGGGATTTATTTAAAATTATGTTGGCTATGATTTTCTTGTATACATCCTTTATCATTTTCAAGTTTGTTCCATCCATCCCTAAAATCTTCAGGACTTTTACCATGAAGACAACTGAGATTTGTCAAAGGCTTTTGAACACCAGTGGAGCTGATTATGTGGTTTCTTTCCTTAAGTTGTTTATATGGTGTGTTACGTTTACTTATTTATGTACATTCAATCTCCCTTGCCTTATTGGAATCAAGCCCAGGAAACCCATTTGGTAGTGTAGGATCTTCTGAATGTGTTTCGATTTTTGGCTTTCAAGTATTTTGTTGAAGAATTTTTGCATTCGTGTTCATCAAAGAAATTAGTCTGTAGTTTTCTCTGAGACAACTGGGACTAAAATCCTGGTCACAAGGCGTTTTCTGGTCCCACCAGAGCCAGAGGCCTAAGTGCACAGTGTCCTCCTCTTCCTCTAGAGCTGGAGGCCTGGAATATATAAACTTAAGAAATGTCTCACTTATTCCACCATGTGAGTTCATCCCCACATCTCACCAGGACACTTGCTCATACATTCCCATCATCAAGTGCTTCATGGGAAAATGTGCAATAGCAGGCTTGATGGTTTGTCGCCTCTTCCTGGTGCTAACCCTTTAAGTGGGTGTGGGAGAGGAAGAACACACATTCTCTGTGCTGTGATGCTGGCCCACACAAGTGAAAAATAGCGACCAAGTTGCGGATACTGCGTGATGTTTGACAAGAGCAAGAATCCAGAGCTTCTTAACTGATGCTAGGCAAAAATAAAATAATTCACTGAGTACCCGCTTGGTCAACAGAGTATCTCTGAGGAATAGGCACTGCCATTCTAAACTCATGAAAATCCAGACCAGCTGGGTCCATAACGCAATGAAGTGACTAGCTGTGTCACTTAGAGGTGAGACTTACATTCAGTGTCCTCCAGTCTACTACTTGGTCTCCACCTCCACTGGAAAATAAAAGCCAGCAGCACAGCAGCAGCAGCAGGAAGAAGATGAACCTTGAACAAGCAGTGTGAAACCTGTTCCTGAGACATGGAAGAGAAAGGGCCTGCTTGCACCAAAAACTCCAAGGCAAATCAGGAAGGTTAAGTTTCAAAGGCCACAAGACATGAATCCCCAACAAAGGCCAGACTGGGGTGAATATCTCAAATGAATTCTCCTGCTTTTGTGGTTTCCCATCAGTTTGCTCACTGGCATGTAAACACCGTCTCCTATTTGTTATTGGCCAAAGCTGTCATGATCAGACCTCTAGCTTCCTGTAGCCTTACAACTGGACGCTAAATACTAGAATCCAGAATGGTGGATGGGGTCCTGCACCCTTTCAAGGCTAAAGGCCTCGTTTTGACAGAGCTGGTCTGTTCAGAGGGATGATGGGGAGTCACGTGACGCTTAGTTAACAGAGCCAAGTGGAACCCAGCAGTTTCACATCTCTAATAAAGTCTTGCGGCCTCTTGGAAAAATAAATGGCAGGGGAAATGGACAAAATAATGTCTAGGGAGCAGCTCCCGAGGGTGCAAGCCCAAGAATCAAGCTTACCTTCTCAGGGTTTTGCGTGGCCTCAGCTTACCCCTCCAGTGGCTTTTACATGCCCCCAGCCTGCCCCCTCAATGGGGTTCTATGTATCCCCCACTCCCCACCCCACGGGGTTTGTGTGGCCCCGCCCCAAAGCCTCTGCCAGGAGCTAATTATAGCCCTTCTAATTCTCCCTACTCTCTTTATACGTAGACCAATTTTTCATTCATCTGGAATCCACTGTAGCATTTTAATGTGGAACGTCTACTTCTCCATTTCTCTCCCCTGAAGAAAAATGGCTTAATTTCTTCAGCCTATAGATTTTTTTTTTTCTGATCCTTCAGACAGTAGAAAAAGACTCTGGAAAATCAGCGGTTGGACTATCCACAGACATTTTATGATGGCCATAAACGGGGCTGGGGTGGAATGACATGCCAGGCAGTGTCTGAACAAGAGCCTTAACACTGCTATTATCAACCTCCGACAAAGTGATAGCCAGATAGGCAGGTAAATGCATGGACACATGGATGGACAGACAGGTAAATGGAACGTCAGCTGGATAAGAGCTGTGGTTTCCTTGCCGTGTTTGGAGAATATAATATCCCCACATTTTCCCTGCACGCACAGAAGACTTTCTGATAACAGCTCAGTCCATGCGCCCACCCACCTCCCTGAATCAGATTTCATCAGGAGGAGGAAAAAAATCTACTTAGGAAGGAAATTAGAGGCAAAATTGGGGTTAATCATTTTAGCTGTGTTTTTCATTGCTCAGCTCACAGGCTCAGATAACGAGGGGTCTGCGCTGTCTGTGGTTCTTCCTCATCAGCCTAAGATGGCTTGGTCTGCGCCAGAGGCAAAGACAGAGCAGAGCCCCCCCCCCCCACCTTAATAAAAAGGCTGAAATTTCACTAGAAGAATGGTGTAGACGCTGGATAAATGCCACCAGTGTTCAAATCCCAAATTTAGATTCATCATGCACTAACTTTTCAACTCCAGCAAGTCCCTTAACCCCCGTGTGCCTCAGTTACAAGTGGAGAGACTCATAGTGCCTATTCTGCCTGACTGTGCTGTGCATTAGTAAGTAAGTTGTGTCTAAAGAGCCTGGGACAGAGTACGCATTGCTGCCACAACTCAACTCTCTGTGCTGAAGCTCACTGCACAAAAATGAAGCTTCAAGAGGGGCTAGCTGAGACAGATGCCTCAACCAAGGACCATGCGTCAACTGAACCTAGACCCGATACAAAGATGTAGCAGTTGGGCAGCTTAGGCTTCATGTGGGTCCTTTAGTAAGGGAACTGGGGACTGCATTGGACAGGGACCCACTTGCTGGCTTCTTTATTACTTCCCCTGATGGGACAGCCTTGCATGCTCAGTCTTGATGCAACTTGATAAGCTGGGGTGGATAGGAAGGGGAGCTCCCCTTTTCTGAGGAGTAGGCACGGGGGGGGGGTGGATCTGAGAAGGGAGGAGGGATGGGGCTACAGCCAGGATGTGAAGTAAATAAAAAATAAATAAAAATTTTAAAAAGGGAAAAAGAAAAACGAGGCTCTAACCCCAACGAGAAGATAATCAAATTTAACTAACTCAGCCTTAGGTTTAAGGCCAAAGGTGTCACTTAAGTCTAACCCTCTTCCTTTATACTGTTTATCGATCTCCCCCAGGAACCGAAGCCACACTCGTTCAAATCAATAGCCTATGAAGCTGGCCTCTGAATGAAGAGGGTGTGAAGTATAAGCCCACAGCGGCAAGCCAAGCTCTCACCCTCAGGACTTGATCTCTGAGTCAAAATCTTCTGCCTTCATCCTCTATGGCCAGTGAGTAACCACCCGGTCAGCAAGATGTCCCCCCAAACCACGGGAAAGTTGGCAGGCTCCATCTTAGTTGCTGCATAATTAAAATGCCTGTGTGTTTCTTAGGCATAACATAGAGGTCGCCGCAAGGCCTGTGCACTGCTAGTTGCCCCATAGGTAAGTGTGCTTACTGATGTGCGGCTAGAGTCACTGTTCGGGACCTTCGAGGACATGAGGGTTACAAAACCAGAAGACTGGGGGATGTTGACACTGAACTTTCACCATTGGTTCGGTGGCTGCCCTTGCCCACTCAGTCACTTCCTAAGCCAGATCCAGAGAATGCTTGTCTCCCCGCATACACTGTATTCTGTGTCTCTCATAGCGCAAGTCAACTGGGATGCTCCATGCCAGCCTGAAGTCCTGAGTACCAGTTCATATAAAATTAGAATATATTATCTATGGAGAGCAGGATGCCACATGAGATTATGTTAGCAGGATGAAGTACTACGTTGTCAAAAAAAAATGTTAAGTGTATGGATGGTGTCAGTAAATGGAAATGAGTAGATGAAACAATGCAGACAGTAGCAAGCAGAAATCCCAATGTTTTGCAGGTGCTCGCTCTTTGCTTCTTCATCAATAATTGCATCTGCACATTCTTCAGTAAGAATTACAAGCAAATTTAGGATGGTGAAAACAGAAGACTATTTGTTGGATTTTTTCTGTCACAGAATTTTTTTTTTATGAGAACAGGAAGTTTGGACTGATACCAACAGGAGAAGCATTTAGCTGCTGACACAATTGCTTAGACAGGAAGGGGTATGTGAAGTGGTTGAAAATATTTGCCAAGGGAGGCTATAAGCCTGAAAACACACTTGTCTTGATGAGCTCTGCAGACTTTGCTCCCCATCACCCCAGCCTGCCCCATGCTGGCTGCAGTCCTAAACTTCTCCCAGAAGGGCACAGAAACAAGGTCAAGGGCGCAAGACTTAAAGGAGGTTTCTGAACTAGGCACCCAGACGTTAGTAGGCCCCAAGATTTTAGCACAACTGACGCCATGATGGAAGTACCACTCATGCCTTGGAACCCACAATATGGGCAGCAACACCTGCCAAAATGAAAGCAGAGACTTAATCCATCAAAGTCCATAGTTCTGGGAAAGTCCCTTAATGTAATAACATTGCTTTTTGGCTTCTGTAGTCCCACTTCTGGCTAGCTGCTCTCACTAACTGAGAGCAGTCAACACCAAATGTGTGTGTGTGTGGTGGTGGGGGAATGTGCTTAAAAGTTCACCCTGAGAAAGGCTCAGAACTACACTTGGGTCTTGAACACCCAGTGTAACCACCAGCTGGATAATAAAGACTTTCTCTTGGCTTAAACCCTTGTCCGAGTGTTCCCCTCCGGTGGGTATCTCACAAAGTTTTGATAGATCCAAGAGTTCCTTCCTCTTAAATTCACACTTTGCCTGGAAGGAATAGGCCTGCATTATTCTGGTTTCTCGAGGCACTGCTTTAGTTGTTCTAGTGTAATATCCCCTTTTATCTCAAAAGTGTTGTTCCTGCTAAGACACCGAAGAATGAAGTCATGTTAGTAAAAGACACCACTGTAGACCCGGCAGACTGCCTAGGAATGTAATAGTCCCCCAAAGGCACAGAAAGACTCATACACAGACACCCCCATTCTGAGCTCCCAGGAGATCAGGATGGCATTTCTGTGCACACTCTATTAAGGAGACTTTGCTGTAGATCTACGCTGGGACTTGTCGCTCTTGCTCTGCTGGACCTGTCAGGATCAGCACACCTGGCACATCTGCACACCCCAGCTCCACAATTAGTGACATCATAAAGCAGCTTGAAATTAGTGTTGATGGAGTATTTTCACCATGAAAATCGGGAAATGCTGTGGAATTGGGCTTGTTTTACCTAGGAAATAGGTTATAAGATATTTCTTGGAGATGGGAATATGATTTACACTGGCTGATCCCAGCACCCATGTGAAAAGCTGCGAGCTGTGGCAGTGCACACTTGTGACCCCTGTGAAGTTTTCAACACCACAATTTCTCTGAAAGACGGGTCACCTGGACAAAATAAATAAATAAATAAATAAACAAACAAACAAACAAACAGAGAGCCTTCAGAATTGTTTGACATCTTGTATCAAATGGACTTATCAAATATCTATAGCATATTTTACTCAAATGCCAACAAATATACATTTACCTCAACAACATATGGAAGCTTCTTTAAAATAGATCACATGCTGAGACATAAAATTGACCTTGACAAATACAGAAAAATTATAATAATTGCATGTATCCTATCTGACCATTATCCAATAAAACTGAATATTGACAACAAACAAAACTCTAGCAAGTGTTTCATGGAGATTGAACAACTCGTTATTGAGTGATGAATGTGTCCAAAAAGAAATCAAGAAAAGAAGTAAAAATATTCCAGAAACTAAATAAAAACATAAACACAAACCAATAAAAACTGGGAAACATTAAAAAGAGGAAAATTTATAACCTTAAATGCCTATAATAAAAATCAGAAGAACACAAAGAATGAGTTAAGATTCAACTCAATGATTTGGAAAAATTAAAACAAAACAACCTAAACCCAGTACATGGCAAAAAATAATAAACATCAAAGCAAAAATTAATGAAGTAAAAACCAGGAATATATATGTTTATATATATATATATATATATATGTATATACTGAATCATTATATGTGTGTGTGTATATTAATGATTCGGTGAATCTAAGAGCTGTTTCTCTGAGAAGGTAAACCCTTGGCCCAACTAATCAAAAGAAAGAGAAAGATGGCCCAAATTAACAAATCAGAAATGAGTACCAAGCTTTTCAAAGAAGAACTACAACCAATCAATCATTTTTAATTTTTCTTAAATTCTTCAAAGAATAAACAGTATTCCCAAACTCTTTCTATGAAACAAGGATTACTTTTCAATACCAATACATTGGTATAATGTTCTTTTGAAATGTATACACTTTACCCTTATTCATTCAAATGCTGATTTCTCCCCCCCCCCCCCCAATTCTCTGGTTTTAATCTGGATATTGCATTGTGATACTTATTCTAAGCATCCTGTCTCAACTTTGTGTAAATAGGCCAAAATAAAGCAACTAACCACAATGTTGAGCTGGGGGGAGCCAGAGGACAGAAAAGAGGGGAGGAGCCAGATGGCAGGAAATGAGTGGGAGGAGAAAGGGTGAGGAGAGTAAGGAGAGCCAAGCTGGGAAGAGATCTTGGAACTATGTGGAGAATGAACCAGACCTAAGATTTCACAAAAAGCAAGTATAATGGGTAAAATCTAAATGTTAGGAAACTATGAGGGCTTAGAGGTTTAAGAGTGAGTAACTATTGCCCAGCATTGTGTTCTAAGTTAATTAAATAAATCCCAGTGTCTGTGTGGTGATTTGGTTATACAGCTGTTTAAGATTAACAGCAGCATTACCAGAAGAAATCAATAGTAAATATTAATCACCATCTACAACAAATGGTGCCCAATGTGGAGCACCATTTGTTATAAGTTTAACAGCAACTTACAACAATACCCAAACCAAGTAAAAACACAGTAAAACAAACAAACAAAAAAACTAGAGGCCAAGATTCCTAATAAACATAGATGCATAAATAAATCCTCAATAAAATACTTGAAAACCAAACACAATCACATATCAAGAAGACCATCCACACAATGGAGTTAGTTTTATCCTGGAGATACAGGGTTGGTTCAACATATGTAAGTCAATAAATATGATAAATAATATAAATGAGTTTAAAGATAAAAATCATATGGTCATCTCAATATATGAAGGAAAAGCCATTGACAAATCACACAGATTTTCATGAAAGAAGTCCTAGAGAGAGTAGGACAAGAGGAACATTCCTCAACATAGTAAAGGCTACATATTACAAACCCACAATAACATTCTTTTGTTTTGTTTTGTTTTGTTTTGTTTTGTTTTGTTTTGTTTTGTTTTGTTTTGTTTTGTTGAGACAGGATTTCTCTATGTATCCTTGGCTGCCCTGAACTTGATTTGTAGACCAGCCTGGCCTTGAACTCACAGAGATCCAACTGCCTCTGCCTCACCAAGTGCTGGGATTACAGGAATACACCACCACACTCAGCTCAGCAACATTATTCTAGAAATAAAAACTTTAAAGAAATCTCATTAAGATCAGAAATGAGACAGGGCTTCCCACTATTCCCACACCTTTCTGATATAGTTCTGAAAGCACTAGCTGGAGCAATAATGCAAGAGAAGGTAATTAAAAGGATACAAAGGGGAAAAGAAGTCAAATTATCCTTATTTGCATATGATATGATAGTATATATATATATGAGATCCCAAAAATTCCACCAGAAAACTTGTAGAAACAATTAACAATTTCAGGAAGGTGGCTGGGTATAAAATAAGCTTACAAAATCAGTAGTCTTTCTGATTTGGGTCATCTTTCTTTTGGTTAATTGGGCCAACAACTATACTGAGAAAGCAATCATGGACACAATCCCATTTACCATAGCATCAAAGACAATAAAATATATTTGAATAAAACTAATGAAGGAAATAAAGGACTCCTTCAATGAAAATTTTAAACTTCTAAAGAAATAGAGAAAGACACTATCCTATGTCACCAGACTGGTAGAATTAATATTGTGAAAAATGACTATCCTGCCAAAAACAATTTACAGACTCAGTACCATACCCCACAAAATCTCCATCTCATCCACTACAGAAATAGAAAAGGCTATCCTAAAATTCATATGAAACCAAAAAACACCTTAAATAGTCAAGACCTTCTTGAGCAAAATGAACAGTGCTGGAGAGATTGATGTTCCAGATTTTAAGATATATCACAGATCCATGGTAATAAAAGTAATGATAGTGGAACAAAAACAGATGTAGAAACTTCAATATAATGAATGGAAGACCCAAAGGTGAGTACACATAATTACAGCCATTTGATATTTGATAAAGAGGCAAAAAAAAACATACTGGAGAAAAGACAGAATATTCAGCGAATGATGCTGGGAAAACTGGATATCCACATCTAGAAGAATTAAATTAGACCCATATCTATTACACCACACAAAATTAGATCCAAGTAGATCAAAAACCTTCAACTTGCAATCTGAAACACAAAACTGCTTGAGGAAACCATAAGCAGTAACCTGAAGACACAAACGTAGGAAAGGACTTTCCGAATAGGAATCAAAGTCAACAATGGACAACTGGGACTTCATAAAACCAAAGAGCTTCTGCACAGGTAAGAAAACAATCAAGTGAGGAGGAATCCCACAGAATGAAAGAGAATTTTTGCCAGCTGTACATATGACAGAGGATTAATACCTAGAATCTACAAGAACTCAAAAAAACAAAGAATCAAGAAAACAAATGATCCAATTAAAAAAAAAAAAGGCTAGGAATCTAAACAGAGAGTTCTCAATTGAAGAAATAAAAAAATGATCACAAAATACCTCAAAAAGTGTTCATCATCTTTAGAAACTAGGAAAATGAAAATTAAAAGAATTTTGAGATCGAATCTCAGCCCAGTCAGAATGGCAAAGATAAACAAAATAACTGACTGACAATAAATGCTGGCAAGTTGTGGAGAATGAGAAAAACCTCATTTGCAGCTTGTAGGGACGCAAATTGGTGCAGCCGCTCTGGAAATCAGTTTGGAAAGTCCTCAACTAAAAACTGAATCTACAGGATAACCCAGCACATGCCCAAAGGATTTGACATCCTACTTCACAGATAGTTGCCCTGAAATGTTCATTTCACAATAGCCAGGAAATGGAAATAAAGTAAACACCCATCACCAGATGAATGGATAATGAAAATGTGGTGCAAGGAACACTGTGGTCCATGTACATGGCACAATAAGATGCTATTTGGCTATAAAGGAAAAGAAAATCATGAAATTTTCAGATAAATCGGTAGACCTAGAAAAGATTATATTGAGCGAGGTAACCCCAACTAGAAAGGCAAACACCCATGTTTCCTTTCATCTCTGGTTCCTAGCTCCAAATCCTTAGATGTAAGTATATTACGTGGCGTGAGAAAAGAAATCACGTAGTAGGGACTATAGATGGAGACAGCTTGTGAGATGAAGAGAAGGACACAGCTGATATGAAGTGGAAAACAGTAAAATAAGGAGGGGCTTCCCCTGGAGAGGGTGAGGGAGGTCAAAACAGAAAGAGAAGAGAGCAGAGACAAATAACAACAAAGAGCTTTGAAAATGCCTCGAGGAATTATTATTTTTACCTAGAATTATATACAATACATATAAGTGTGTATATACACACATATATATGTGCATATATGTAAATATATATATATATATATATTAAAAGAAGTTATACCACTTTGACTGACAACACTTCCCACAAGAACCATAGACTAAGAAAAACTCCAGTACCAACCATGAGAAACTTCCTTTGAAATTGTTGGTTAGGAAAACCCAAGTGACTCCCAAAACGATAAAGATCATATACGTAGCCTTTGCTTGCCTCTCAGGGGTTGGGGGTGGTCCTACTGCTGAAGACACAGCACACTGAGAACACATAACTCAGATGAATCACACTGGATCTGATTGAAATCCTCTTTCCTGTAGCCTAACTTTCATGGTTCCACAAAGCATTATGCAAATTGCTAAAGGAGGAAAGTCATTAAGCAATCCTACCCAGTTGCAACACCTATGAACCATAACTACCAACACAGCAAGATAGGCATAAAGGTGAAATAGTGGCACTCACATGTCAGTGGCAACCAACAGTTGTCTAGGAACTTCCACTGAGCAGGAAGAAAATCATACCAGGTCCTGGGAAATCTAGTTGGTTGCCCAGGGCTAGTGAGGTCATGAACCTTAGAAAAGATTCTAGTACTGCCATTCTGCTAGATCAGCATAATTCCTTACTACACTCTAAATCTTATCCTATACCCACAGGTCAAAGAAGTCTCTCTTTACAGCAGATGGAGACCATCATGAATAAACAAAATTGGACAAAATGCAGGGATCATGGACCATGGGGAGCTTAGTCACGATAGATACATACACATCTCATTCCCCTATATCACGGAAGACAAGGTTTATGAGAGGGAAATATTGCTAAGAACAAGAATCCCAGGAAGTCTTCTGTGAACAGTCTCTCATAGAAATGTCTGCATAACAATGGTCATATTGATCGATGTGTCAACCTTGAATGGAAAAGTTTCACAGGGTTCTCCCTATCAACAAAGAACTCCAGGCAATAAACGACTGTTAGGAGAAAGAGAGCCAGCTTCTCCCAGGGGTGAGCCACCTTATTGGTCATCCAATGTGCAATGGTCATCCTTGAAACCATACACACGTAAAAAAAAAATCAACAAAAGTGGACTCAACAGGTTGTATTCACATATATTTGTGCATATACATGCATACATATATGTATGTATCAATAAATAACCAAAGAAAAAGAGTCTGTCAATTTGAGAGTGGGGGTTATATTTGAGGGGCTTGGGAGAAGGTAGCTGGGAGAAGCTAGAGTGGAGAAAGTGATGTAATCCAATTTCAGTTAAAAACATTAAAAATAGTGAGGTGAGGCTCAGTAATCGAAGACATCCATCACTGATCTGCAGCCTACATGTGTACACACAGGCACACACACACCCAAATATACACATACTTATGCCCAAAATTTTTTTCAGCACATATGAATTATTGATGTCATTGAAGCTGGACTGCAAATCATCAAATAGTGCTGTCAGTTGAGACAGCTGTCCATTCCAAACCCTCAGCCAAAGCTCCCAGCCACATTTCACCTTCAAAGCATCCAGAACACTGTGGGATATAGTTGTCTCTTCCAGGTGGAGGAAATACACAACCATCTCTTTTATGTCCCACTCCTGCCAGAGACAAAATGAGATGCAAACACAAATCAACTCAATTGTCTGAGAGGATGGCAGCTTGACTCATAGCTCAGTTCCTCCAGTACCTGACAAGGTTGTTTGCAGCCCATTATAGGAGATGACTTGTGTGCTATTGATACAGAACCAAGTATTCTCACAAGGACAGCTTTTAAATTATGACCATTTCCCCATCATATGAGTCATCAAAAATCCTGTGCGAATGACACTATTACATGAGTGCCACTCTACAAACTGGGTTATTCTTTGACACCAACAACATCTTGGTAATTTCTTTCTTTCCACCCACACATTAATCAGCATTAACTCTGGAGAGCTCTTAGTAAAAGCCATATTCTATAGTTGTGGGGAAATCATTGTTTTTTTGTCACATGCTATTTTCTGCCATCTCCCTTTTGGAACCATGTCAAGTGAGTAATGTAATTCTACAAAGTTTAACTAGGTTCTTCAAGGGGTTTACAATCTACCTACACATTAACACTTGCTTGGTGGTACGTCAGCTAAATCTAAAAGGTTAAATCGGAGAACTCAAGGGGAATGGGATTCTGATTTGATCTGGGAAGCCGGGGTACCAAATAAAGAAGGGAAGAGATAATCCCAATCACAGGTTCAACAGTACCCATGGCTGCTTAGGCATGCTGCTTAAGGGGGGAGGGGACACCATGTCTGCAATCATCATACAACTCCTGGATGCCAGCTACTCTGCTAAGTGGCATGGAAAAATTCTGCAAGCCTGGGCATGTGTTCTATGCCTCCATAAAACACTTAAAATAAAAAGGATGAGGCCAAAGGGAATGATCCTCCATCATTCACTCGCTGGGAATTAGGAGAGAAGATAACCAGAATGATGGCCTTTGATTTACCGTAAGTGGTAAAGACGCGCTAGGTTACTGTAGTGCTTGAGGCTGGATTATCTCGGGTCTGCTGGCAGAGGACCTGAGTGAAGCCATTGGAAGTGTGACCATAGCAGCTCCTAGACTGCAAATTGAACATGAACAAAAACTTGTGAAATACTGTCTTAGGGTTTGTATTACTGCGATGAAATATCATGACCAAAAAGCAAGTAGGGGAGAAAAGGGTTTGTTTGGCTTACAATTCCACATCACTGTTCATCACCAAAGGAAGTCAGGGCAGGAACTCAAACAGGGCTGGAACCTGATAGCAGGAGCTGATGCAGAGGCCATGGGGGAGGAGGGGGTGCTGCTGCTCTTACTGGCTTGCTTCAGATGACTTGCTCAGCTGTTTTCTTACAGAACCCAGGACCGCTAGCCCAGGGATGGCACCACTCACAGTGAGATAGGCCCTTCCCCCATTGGCCACTAATTGAGAAAATGCCTTACAGTTAGATCTCATGGAGGCCTTTCCTCAACTGAAGCTCCTTTCTCTCTGATGATGCTGGCTTGTGTCAAGCTGACACACAAAACCAGCCAGTACAAATACTAAAATTGAGAAAGAACTCCTCAGAGTTGATTTGAGTCAAATATCTGGAAATTCCAGTACAACCTATCTCTCTTTGTTTTAGCACAGTGACTATATTCATTGTGCAAATTAATGGATCCCACTGTGAATTTCCATAATTTATGTCCACTCTCATTTCTACTAAGTCTTATCAAAATGCTCTCTTTAAAGAACTCAACTTTTAAAATTTTCAATGGCTCTCTTTACCTCCAAAGTTTCCCCAAGACCTAAGCATCTCTACGACCCATTGAGTATGCCTGGATGTTTAGCCTCTGAAGAGGCAGCGTAGGTCCCTGCTGTGCATTAGTCTGTGAGCTCTCAAGAAGTGGACAACATTTAAGTGAATATCATTCATGTGTGAGGTACCCACTGCTGTGAGGGCAAAGGCAAGGCTCAGCACTCCTGAGAGGCTCACATGAGTGAGAGATCATGTTTAACTGAATCACCACTGGAGTCAGTCATGTATCATTTATTGCCATGTGTAAGTTCTCACAGCTACAGCAGGTCAAAGTTTTCTAAAGACATTTATAGGTTTATGTCACCATCTTACCAACAGCTGGGGTAGATGCTGTTTCTTGGCTCCTTCACGCTCTAAGAATTTACAGCTGTATCGTGATTTAAAGTTCAGACTATGTAGAACAAAAATTTTTGAAACAAAAACCTTTCTTATAGGTAATTTGGTAATAAAGTGGATGTAGTTATCCAAAGAAGGAAGACTGGAGAGATATGGCTCCAATTCTACAAAATGACCAACTCCATGTTCACCCTGGATTTCTGCCTGCTCCTGTCAGCCAACTGTAAATGGAATGAATACTTAAGGAAAACTTCGCCCATGCTGTAGAATACTTCTATCTAAATGTCAGTCAACAGCACACCTAGAGCTATAGTCTCCAGACATTCGCCTCTATCCTTTAACACAGTTGGACTTTATCCTCTACATAGACCTGGACACAATGAATGACATTTTCAAGGCTCTCTTGAGAGCTCCCAACTGCCTTTTAACAGATCAGAACAGCATCTAGATGAGACACCAACAGCCCTGAACCCCAGCCTTCACTGAAGGTGGCTCTTGACTCTAACCTGTAGCTAGTTCACTGGCACTTTGGTTAAAGGGACAAGCTCACATCACACAGATCCTCTCACACCTAAATGTTTTCACAAGACTGCAATACACTCCAACAACATGCTCTGAAACCTAGCTTTGCCGCTTTTTAATTTACTAATTCTGAGGGATAACTGACGAGTTTTTGTGACTCACGATTCACTAATCATCCATCTCTTAAGCTACCTGTCTATAGACATTTCCTGAGCTCCTCAGCAGAATGAGTACTTAGGATGAATGTTACAATCATGCTCTTTCTTTCACTGCATACCAGAATAAACTTTAGACTTCAAAAGTTGGCACTGCTGTGATGCTCTGTCCCCAAATAAATGAAGAAGAAAAGCTAAGTTTTGAACAAGCGTGGGATGCTAAAAAGCAAATGTAAAATCACAGTGTGAGTTTCAATCCTCAGGACTTATGATCAGCTTGAGGTAGTCCTGGGTCAGACACTTTTCTTTTTCTTTCCAAAACCCTATATGTGTTTACTATCTCACCAAAATGTGAGAGCCAAATTTTTATTGATCTCACTGTAATTTCTATTCCAGCCAAAGCATTTCCTTCACCAACTTCTAACTCGACATCTCTAAAGGCCTATGTGAATTTTCATGTAGTGTACAATTTACTCTGCAGAGTCACACAGCTAGAGGGAACCTCAGGATTGTATTCCAATGCCATCCTTTCACTGATGAGACTGCTGTGGTTTTTCAAGGATGAGGAATTGACCAACGTCACTTGGCAAGTTAGTGGCGCAGTATGACCTATCTGATAACGCTGCTCAAACCTGCCCAGGACCTTGAATGCCCCACTGTTACTGTCACATCTTCCCACTTCCTATGACTTTTATTTCATGACAATTTTACTTCATGGCCATCTGAAACATCAGCTTTTTTCTCCTTACTACCTTGATTGTTATGTAAAGGTAATGCTCTTGGGCATAGTGTCACTTTCTATGTCAGCTTTTATCCTTGGCACTCAACTCCTGGCTTCCTCACCTTGCAAGGACCCTAGACATTAGTATAATACTCCAGCATCATGGATTGTCTTCTCATCTTTCAACCTGCTGGTAAATACAGATTGTCAACCTTTCTGGTGGTTTTGGTCTAGTTGCCATCTTCCTGTGGCTTTGCTGGTGCTGTCCGTGGTGCTGATACTAGTGGGAGCAGCAACCTCAAGAAAGCAACCACTGAAGACCTGAAGGAGCCTCAGCAAAAATGGAACTTCTAGAAACCTTGGTCTTGTACTTCTGGGTTTCCCAAAATATTTTTGTTATGTTACCTGAGCAACATTAGGAAAAACAGTTACAGATCCTTGATAGCACACCTAATGCTGCTGGTAGACAGAAAAGCAAAAGAGTGTGTGTGTGTGTGTGTGTGTGTGTGTGTGTGTGTGTGCACAAGTCTTCAAATGGGAAATTGATAGGTGTTGTGGGAGATGATTATTAAAAGCCGGAGTGGATGATATAGTTCTTAGTACTGTAAAAGGAGTTTATTCTTTCCTCCATGTCTGCAAATAGGTAGGGTATAGTTGACTGAAGGACATGTGACCAAGGTAAGGTGCCTATAACATATCAAAGCATGATCTTTTCAATTATGAATCTTAAATGTGATATCAGAACTCTGAAAGATCTTTGGAGTCTTGTTTTGCATTTGCATAAAATTCCATGCAATTATAAACATTATTTTTATTTTTATTTCTTGTTTTAGTATTAACAGTTATGTCGGTCTTGGGGGAATGACAATAGTCAGTATTATCTGTGGCTTACAAGCATCATTTACTAACTTGATATGGAAAAGTGAGCCATTTATGGGATGAAACAGGGGCATCTCAGACAATGAAGAGCAAAGAGTCATCAGAGATTCAGAAACAGTTGTCAACCATCCCTCCACTCCTTCCCTCCATCCCCTGCTGCTGCACCTTTCAATCCTTGAACCTTAGAAATAACTGAACCCTTTAGTCCTTGTCACGGACTGCATTGTGTTTCACCCCAATTTGTATACTGAAGTCATTGAAGCTTATGTCATTACTTTTTTTATCTGTAACTTTCTGACAAAAACAAACAAAACAAACAAGTAAGCAAAAACCTCAAAGGAAATCCAGGTGTGGTGGTGCATGCCTGTAATTTCAGCAGGCGGATCTCTGTGAGTTCGAGCCTATCCTGGTCTACAAAGGGAGTCCTGGATAGCCAAGGCTACAGGGAGAAACCCTGTTTCAAAAAAACAAAAAACAAAATAAAACAAAAGCTCAAAAAGGAAGCATACATTTGATCTCAGGGTTTCAGAAAAGTTTCAGTCCGTCCATGGCAGCAGAAAGTCTATGGCAGAAGCTTATTTACAAAACCTGATGGAGCCAGACCAGCAAGTTTGTATGACCTCCAAAGCTTGCTCATATATTCAACAGCCTTACCTCTTCCTCAAGGTCTTGAAGCCTTCAAGCTAGTGCTACAGGCTGTGGGAAACATACCAGATTCAACCCTGAAAAAAACCATAAATTTCCAATAGAAAAATTTGGTGATGGAACTTTTTCAAGGGTGATGAGTTAAATAAGGAAACAAGAATGGCACCTTCATTCCAAAAGGCTGTGGACTTATTATTGAAAAGGGAATTCTCTTTATGAGCATGCACCATGTAAGGGACATATGAAGAAACTAGGAGAAAATGACACTGGAAGACCAGGAATAACTTCCCCCCAAACAGGATCTCCTCACACCTTGGTGCTGTTCTTCCAGGTGTCCAAAATATTCTTGCTATGTTACCCGAGCAAATGAATGCATTCTCATATTTAAATGTTTCAAAGAGGGGCCAAAAAGATTCAGCAGTTAAGAGTGTGTACTGCTCTTGTGAAGGACCCAAGTTTTGTTCCCAGCACCCACAATGGAAAACAATAATAAAAATGCCTTGTTTTTAAATCTCAAAGAAGAGATTAAGTTCCTAGAACCAACAATGCAGTTCATTCATGGATGGATAGATAGATAGATAGATAGATAGATAGATAGATAGATAGATAGATA
>NW_026596040.1:24964442-24983286 GCF_907164565.1 Psammomys obesus | reverse complement strand
ATAGATAGATAGATAGATAGATAGATAGATAGATAGATAGATAGATAAAATATAGACTATACACATGTTTTAGTAAGTGTTTCTATTGATGTGAAGCAACACCATGACCATGGCAACTCTTATAAGAGAAAGCATTTAATTTGGGCTTCCTTACATTCAGAAGTTTACTCTACTATCGTCATGGTGAGAAGCATGGTGCCAGTCAGGCAGTCAGGTGGCAGACATGGTGCTGGAGAAGCAGCTTGAGAGCTCTTCATCTGGATCCACAGGCATTAGGAAGAGAGAGACACTGGGTCTGGCTTGAATATTTGAAACCCCTATTGCCAGTGACACACTTCCTCCAACAAGGCCACACCTACTCCAACATGGCCATATACCTCCTAATCCCTGTCAAAGAGTGCCGCTCCCTAATGTCCAAGCCCTCAACTATATGAGCCTATGGGGGTCATTCCCACTTAAACTACCATACTACACAAGGGAATACTGTTCAATCGTTTTTTAAAAGACAAAATTCTTCATTTTCAGAAATAAAACCAGATGTCATTTTTAATATATTATTTTTCTTTTATTTTACAATTTATGCATTTTATATTCTAATTGTAGCCCTCTCCCTCATTTCCTTCTGGTACCACCCTCTTCTCTCCATTCCCCTCCCCTAGTCCACTGAAACGGGGAGTCCTCATCCTCTACTATCTGACTATAGCCTATCAAGTCTCATCAGGACTGTCTGGATCCTTTTCCTCAGTAAGCTGGCAAGGTTGCCTGCCAGGAGTAAGTGATCAAAGAGCAAGAAACTGAGTTCATGTCAGAGGCAGCCCCTGTTCCCCTTACTAGGAACCCACATGGAGACTGAGCTGCCAATGGGATACATCCTGATCAGGGGTCTAGGTCCTCTTCGTGCATCCTTGGTTGATACATCAGTCTCTGCAGGACGCCCTGGGCCCAGGTACTTTAGCTTTGTTGGTCTCATTGTGGAACTCCTATCCCCTCCATGACCTTCTATCCCTCCACCCCCTTCCTCCATAAGCCTCCCTGCACTCTGCCCAAAGTTTGGCTTTGGGTCTCTGCATCTGCTTTGATCCCCTTGCTGGGTGGACATCTATGGTAGGTTTCCATCCTGTTTCCTCTCTTCCACTGCTTCCAGTGTCTATCCTGCTTGCCATTATGAATGAGAATTAAGCATCCTCCTTAGGGTCCTCCTTGTTGTTTAGCTTCTTTAGGTCTGTAGATTTTAGTATGTTTATCCTATATTATATGGCTAATATCCGCTTATAAGTAATTATATTCCATGAGTATCTTTCTGCTTCTGGGTTACCTCACTCAGGATGATCTTTTCTAGTTCCATCCATTTGCCTGTAAATGTAATGATTTCCTTGTTTTTAATAGCTGAGTAGCATTCCGTTGTGTAAATGTACCACAACTTCTGTATCCATTCTTCAGTTGAGGGACATCTAAGTTGTTTCCAGATTCTGGCTATTATACATAAAGTTGCTATGAACACAGTTGAGCAAATGTTCTTGTTGTATGGCTGAGCATCTTTCAGGTATATGGCCAGGAATGGTACAGCTGGATCCTGAGGTAGCACTATTCTCAATTTTCTGAGAAAGTGCCAGATTTATTTCTAAAGTGGTTGTACAAGCAATTGAGGAGGGTTCTCCTTCCTCCACATCCTCTCCAGCATGTGTTGTCACTTGAGTTTTTGGTCTTAGCCATAAAACTGAAAAGCTTCTGTAAAGCAAAGAACACTGTCAACAGAACAAAACGACAGACTACAACCTAGGAAAAGATCTTCACCAGCCCTACATCCAATAGAGGGTTAATATCCAGAGTATATGAACTCAGGAAATTAAACACCAACAAACAAAATAATCCAATTTAAAAAGGGGGTACAGAGCTAAACAGAGAATTCTCAACAGAAGAATATTGAATGGAGGAGAAACACAAAGAAATGCTCAGCATCCTTAGTCATCAGGGAAATGCAAATCAAAAGACTCTGAGATTCCATCTTACACCCATCAGAATTGATGTCATTTTATTACATGAAATGATACAAAAAGTTAGAAAGCACATCCTCACCTATATTTGGAAGGTGAAAGCTTTATCTCAGGGAAGTGGGGAACCAGATAATGGTGGCTAAAGAATGGTAAAAATACAGAGAATGGAATGAACAAAGAACAGAAAGTAGATATCGGGATACCATTAAATAGGAGGAATAACTTCTTATACTTCTATAACACAGGAGAATCGTCATAGCTGGTAACAATTACCCTAACATTCCAAAGTAGTCACTAGATGACTGGACATTCTAAGAAAAAACAAATGGTGTGTGTGTCACAGAGGTGGTCTGCTGCATAAAGGGACTTGCTGCCATTCCTGATGACCTAAGTTTGATTTCCGGCACCCACATAGTGGAAGGAGAGAACTGACTCCCACAACTTATCCTCTGACCTCTATATGTCCATCATGGCATGCATTCACCTACACACAGGAAGAAGTAAATAAACATTTAAATGAGGAAATAAACGTAAAAAAAAATAAAATTGTTTAGTTTAAAGGGAAATGATGTATGTAGGAGGTATTTTCTATGCCAGTCATCCTGATTGGATCACAGCACGCTGTGTACCTCTATAGAAATGACATCATATACCTTGTAAATATGGGCAACTATATTACATGTCAATTTAAAGGTTAAACTATTTTTAAAAAGACATCTATTGTTCTAAACGAAATCATATTTTCTCATTGGTTCAATCAACTATTTTCAGCATAGTGGGAGCCCAGAGGACCATGTGTTGGCAGAGAGACCTAGCAGGCAAACAACATGGTTGGCATTTTTCTCGGGCATTATCTCAACTTTGCAGGAGCTCCTTGCAGAACGGATCATTCTTATCCCTGCTCTTTAGATCAGGGACTGAGCCTGGAAAGGTTAGGATGCGCATGCCACAGCACACGGCTGTATTGCAAACCACTGCGCAACGCCGTCGGGAGCAAAGTTAGAAAATAACTGTTCCCACTGACTTTGAACTCAGTGAGCCTCATGCATTGGTGAAGAAAGAGATTAACTCTCCAATACGATTTAAGAGCATAAGAGAAGGACTGACCTTTTAACCAAATATTTTCCACTTGATGTCAAAAACAGTGCTACTCATGACTTAATTCCTTGCAGGAAATGATGCGTTGAGTTCCAAGGACCTCACAGTCCCTACCTCCATCAACAATGGAGTCACAAATGCTTATGGAAAAAAAGAGAAGGTGGTGAAAGCAAAGAGAGACCTTGCTGACATGAGGCATGTGGGGGAAATAGCCTAAGACAAATGAGATGGAAGAGTTAGTGACATGGCTCAGTTAAGCATTGCCTGCTTTTCCAGCAGACCCTACTTTGTTTTCCAGTCTCTATCGGGTGACTCACAATTACCTGTTACTCTAGCTTCAAGAGCTCTGTCACCTCTGTCACCTCCACAGACCAGCACATACAACACATACACACACACACACACACACACACACACACACACACACACACACACACGTATACACACACACATATACAAAACACACACACACAAACATACACACACATACACACATATACACACAGAGATACAAATATGCACAAACACACACAAACATGGACACACACACAGACACACTAAAAGAAATCTAAAAGAAACAGAAAAGCAAGGTAAAAAGCAAAGACCAACAATGCTGGCTTCCCATGTTGGCTTCTGGTCCATAAAGACCTGATCATCTTCCAACTCCCAGAATTCTTCCTACCACTGTAAATAACAGGTAAAAATGATGAAACCTTTACTAAGAATAAAATCCACAAAATAAAGGCTGGCTCCCCAAAGATGCATTGAGTGTTTTTATTATATTCCCAAACAATGCCTGCCTTCCATACAGCCCAGTCCCAGACCCTCTAGTGTGATGTGGCTAGAAGGTCAAATGATGTATCCCCTTCCTGAAATCTTATTGATCATTTTTCTTTGGCTTCCACAGCCAGTGCAACTGGTTTTGTTCTTTTTTTTTTTTTTTCTGCAGCCACTAGGCTTTCTTCTCCCCCGTGAATCACCCTCTCACTTCCCACTGCCTGGCTTCTGAACCTTAGCAATCTCTGCCTTCCCACTTTGCTCTCCACAGGGAATCCCAGCCTCAGTTTCACTTCCAACTGAAGTCTGACATCTTTTCAGTGCACACGAGAGCATCTAAGAATCTTTTAGAATGCAGTTTCCACAGTGAGTGTGTCTGCCTGCAGCCTTCCAAGAGGCTGTCCCAGCCTGAAAAACTCCTCAGCAACTACCAAGAAAGGCAGAATTGTGTGTGTGTGTGTGTGTGTGTGTGTGTGTGTGTGTGTGTGTGTGTGCATACAGTGAGGTCTTTATCCCAGGATGCACTTTGCCAACAAGCAGGTTTGCCTGTGTGTATCGTGGTGTTTACCACCCACCCCAAAGCTTTATCTTTGTCTGGCTGACTGGGGTCAGCACATCACTTTGCTACTTTGGTTCAAGGCACCTCACTTTTGAAGAAAATTATTCTTTACCCTTTCATAGTCCCAAAATTTAAGCGGAGAGAAGGAATACAAAAGGGGCTAATTGGAAACAGACAGTAAGAGCCAAAATTTGATTTTGTTAAACCATGTGTCTTAGTTTGCTTTCTATTGCTGTTTTGAACACCATGATCAAAGCAAATTATCTTAGCTTACACTTCCTCATCACTATCCACGATGGTGGAAGCCTGGAGTCAGGAACTGAAGCAGAGGTCACCGAAGGCCACTTCTTACTAGCTTGCTGCCCGTGACTTGCCCGGCCTGCTTTCTTATAATACCTAACACCATCCTTCCTGGTGTGCCATTGCTCTCATTGTGCTGGCCATCAAGAAAGTGTCCTAGGGACCAATCTGACAGAGGCATTTTTTCGACTGAACTTCTCTCTTCACAAACAGATGGCTTAAGCTTTTATCAATTTGACAAATCAAAAACAAAACAAACAAATAATCTAACCATGTTACTAGGTACCTACGTTCTGCTACTAACTGCTTTGCATCATAGAAGTTGCCATTAGAAGGGTTTGGAATTCTGCTCAGCCCAGCTTTCAAGCATGCTTCTACAGCAAGCCAGTGGCAGAGCCCCATCTCCAACTTCCACTCACCTCCTTTCTTCTCTAGCCTACTAATGTCTCATTTTGAGAATGAAGGAGAAAATTTACTCCTACTACAAACTTTGTAGACTTGGAAGTTGTTCTAGTTTCATTTCCGTTGCTATGTTAAAATGCCTTGACAAACTGGTAGGAGAAGGGGGTTTATTTCAGCTTACAACTCCAGGTTATAGTCTATTGTTGTGGGGAAGTCAAAGCGGATACTTAATACATCTATTGACTTCACATCTGGTTAAAAGCAGAGAGAAGTAGATGCAAACATGCTTCCTTACTGGTCTGTGCTCAACTTTCAAACTTTTCTGGGCCCCCTGCCTAGGGGATGATGCTGCCCACAGTGGGCTGGGTCTTCCCACATCAAATGAAGTCATTCCCCCAGCGAAAAGCTAACTATCACAGTGGTCATTTCAAAAACAACATCTTTTCTAGATACCAGGACCCTGGACTAACCAGAACTCTCTCCAAGAATCCAGTCAAGGTTTGGTCAAAGAGGTAGGAAATCCATGCCAGGGATGGTGGTAGGTGAGGTGGAAAGCCAGGCGCTTTCTAGTGCTGACAACTTTAAAAGTTCTAGCAGGAGGGATGGAATAGGTAGCAAGATGTAGGAGAAACAGGAGCTTCTCTCAGGTGAGGTATTCATAGGATCATGGTGCTGGGACAGAGAGTAGTAAACCAATAGAAGAAACCCAGAGGAAAAGCTCTGGAGGCATCAGGGAGTGAGCTCTCCCTGAGAGTCTCTGAGTGAAGAAGAGGCACACAGTGAGACCCACCCCAGGCTTTCTGTGCAAGGCTCAAGCTGCTGCTAAGGAGCCATGTTTTCATTGGAGGAAAAGGGAGTGAACAGAGTGTTCCATGGAGGAGCCTGAGTCTGAGATCAGCCTGAGGCTTTGCAAAGGCCAATACAATCAATAGAGCATAAAGTGAGGGTTGAGAAGAAAAGGATAAGGTATGAGAGAAAGCAGGTTCTGCAGCCCAGAGCTATGCAAGCAGGTGACTTGTTCAGGACATTTGAGACCAAGGCTCAGCCCAGCACCTCCTGCATTCATCACCCTCTTGTTCTTTCTCTTCTTTCTCCTCCTTGACATCTTCCTCCTTATCCTCCTCCTTGTTCCGTCTTCTTCTCCATCTCCTTTGTCCTTCTCCATCATTCCCTGTTCTATTTTCCCAATATCTCTCCTTTCCTCTTTTTCTCCTCCCCTTTTCGCCACTTCTTTTTCTCAAAGCTTTCATCTGGGGAAATCCATTAATTTGCCATTCATCCCGTTATATTTTCACAGGATCAACATTTACATTCATCTCTTGCACATGAAAGTGATTGTATCCCCCCCACACACACACACATACACACATATAAATGGGCAAAAGTGCCTTCTCTTTTGCAGAGGACAATCTTTGTGAAACTTTATGCAAAAGGCTGCTTCACATTGTGCCTGATAGCAGTGTGTGTACGTGTGTGCATTCATACATGAGTGTGTTCTTGCTCCTGTGTGTGTGTGTTTAAGCTAACTTGGATCTTACTGTCAGACTTGTAGTGGAGAAAACTTATTCTTCTTTCCCCTTCTTCTTTATCAACTCTGTTCTTGACAGGAACACCTCTCTCATGGGTAAGTTTTACTGTCCACTCCAGCCCTGCACTCTGACACAGTGGGATGGTGAACGTGAAGATGGTTCTGTGTTCCAAGGGTGTGCTCATTCGTTCGTATGCTGCCTCTCCTGGAACCTGTAGAGTCTGTCACTTAATTCTTTGAGTAGGCTCCTTTGCTCAGGCTTATAGCTTCACTTCTTAACAAAGTCCTGAAAGAATGGCCCTTAGGATGTGGAGAGAGCTTCTAAAGTCAGAAATAAGGCCATGGTGGCCATTGGGGGGGGGAGTGGGGGTGAAGGGAGTCCTTATGACAGAGTGAATAAGGACTCCCTTAGTACCAAAGGTGGAAAAAAACTAGTGAGTGACACATTGCCTGGGCCCAGCCTGGAATATGACAAAGACACGGATATTTCCACGTTAGTGTCCTGTTTCCCTCAGAGGGAACCACTGTCTCCTTTTCCAGGATTGTCATAGTCAAATGGGCAAATGTTTACAGCTCCAGCTCCCACAAAAGCTGAAATCACTCTTCAACCCAGTGAGAACACCATAAGTCTGAGGGGGATGAGTTTGGACTTGAGAATGACTGCAACATGGCATCTGACCTGTCTGTCCACTTGAGTGACAGAACCACCATCTTCTCACTTGGAAGTGAAGAGAACAAAGACCACTTCCCAGGCCATCAAGAAGACTGCAGGCCTTTTAGCAATATAGACTCTCTGTCAGTGTCCTGAGGCCCCTCTCTTTCCAAGCTCTGGTGCAATAGAGGCACACACATGTACTGAATACAGATTGAGAAGTTAGTCAAGCTTCAGAATGCAAAACCAGAAGTATTAATATGAGAAGCATGGTAAATTCTCCCCAGCCTTTTGGCTCCACAGTGCAGGATCAGGGCAGGGGAGACCCACAGGGGTATTGCCTTTGCCTCTCTTCATAGAACAACTATGGTGATGTTCAGGCAAATGAACCCACTTGATGCCTTTCCCCTTGCCATGAACAATATCTTAACTTAATAAAAGCTGGTTTCTACAGTACCCAGAATCCACTGGTCATGGTGGTTGTTTCAGGGTGGTCCAATCAGCCCAGAGGACTCCTGCTTTATGTTAGTGGCTACCCAGTTGCTTGACTTTAGCAATAACCTTTGTAGCCAGCTCCTCTTGGCTGATTTGAGGGAAATCAGCCTCAATGGATCAAGCCAAGTGGAAGAGAAGAAAGCTGGAGCCTGGATCACTGCTGCCACACTCTCACCATACTGGAACTCCACTAAATGTAGAATCTTCAGTCGAAGGGCTCAGAATTCTACACTCTTCTTTGTTCATGCATTTTAATCGATTCCTATTTCCTGAAACTCAACATACCTTACATTTGATTTTGAGCACACAAGTGCCATCTACAGTTCCGGCTCAGATGTTGTCTTTACCATGATGAGCAAACCTGTCCCAAGCACACATTCCCATCGCACTACTTCTCCTGCTGACCTCTGAGTTTCACCAGATCGAGATCTGGAAATTTAAACCTCAACTTGGTAATATCAGCCATAGGCCTTCCTCATTCATGCATGCATTCATTCCAGCACTCAGGGAAATGTTATGAAATCTTCACTATGTAGCAGTGAGCACTGAGACATGCAGGAAAACAAATCAGAAACATTGTGTTTAAATGACATCCTAGAGTCATCTGTAATCTCTGTGTCTATCAATGTGTTCTATCAATGTCATCCACATTACCGCTTCATTGCTTTGAAGTTTCTCCCTTAAGGTCTCAACATTTCAAGAGAATCATGACTTTCATTTGGCTGATAGGCAAGAGAGTGGATTTCAGAGTCCCCCTTTTCAGAAAGCTTTACGAAGTTGTGAACGTAATTGTGATACCCAACACTGTTTCCAGAGCTAGGCAGGACTTTATAATTAGCTCCAGCTCAGCTTTTACCTACTTGCGAAGTCCAGTGGTGTAGAAAGGGAGTTGGGAAGCCTCCAGTTTCTGAGTGAGTTTCTTAGTGTCTCTCTCTCTTTCACAAAAGAATACATTCATCAATCTCAGAAGATGAAAGATAAAATATAGAATTCCAACCTTGAATTTCAAGGTTCTTGAGTGTAGACATCAAAGACTAGAGAATCAGGCAAATCCCCAGCAACCTACTACACATGGAATTGTGGTTTTAAAATGTGGGTCACATTCAGTCTTTTTAGCCTCTCTGCTTTTGCCTCCAAAGCAGCTCTCCTTTGATATTTCCACAGCTCACCTAGAACTGTGGCCAGCATCTCTCTTTCATCTGCCTGACACTGAAGCAAAGAGCAGCTCTGGTGAATAAGGACATTGTGTTTACTTTGTCTCGGACATTGTGCTTATGTTTACCTACTCTTGTAGGACGATTTCATCATCCCCATTGCATAGTTATGTAAACTGAGGTGCCAATGGTTTAAAATACCTTAGCTGTGGGCCTTGCTTTGCTCTGGGTGACTCCAGTTTACAAAACAGCAGTTGGCTTCATTTTGAGGTTTGTGCATGTGGAGAGTACTACCTGTCCAGCAGTAACCATGAGAATAAATAAAGAATTTATTCAAGCAAGTAAAAAAGAACCACCTATAAACTTACTGAAGTAGACTGGGAACACATGGGCACATGGGCATATTCAAACTATATCAGAAAGAAAACAGGCCCAAGAACTTAGCAAACACACCACACCAATGAAGATTACAACACTCTTCCCTGAACTCCATAAAATAAAAGACACATAATGCTGTGATGATGATGCCCCCACAGACTTGGCATCTGACCACTAGGTACATGCATCAAAGGACACATAGGCAAAGAGCTTTTAATTGCCCCTGGGGCTTCAGCTCAGCATGAGCCTCTTTGCATGGGGCAGCCACTCCAGCTGCCATCTATCCAGCTGTCCAACTGTCAGACAGCCCATCTGTCTGGACTGACTCTGCACCTCTGTATCTCTAGAAGTCTATACCTTTGCAGCTCAGTCCCGTTGTTCTGCAGCTCAGCTCTACTGCCTTCCACAGCTCTGCAGCTAGGCTGTTACGGTCTGGTTTAGCCACCTGCCATGATTCTCTGTGCTTCTGCATAAACCATGTGTCTCTGACTCCAGTAAGGTCACTGGGAACACTGCTTGTGCTCTTTAACCTATCATTTGTGGCTATTTTGTGATATAGATAGATAGATAGATAGATAGATAGATAGATAGATAGATAGATGTATAGAAAGAGATAATTAGTATGTGGAAATGTACTATGTGATTTGAGAGCTAATGATAGTAATCAAGATTGGAGAAGAAGAACCTGTGATTATTAATGGTCAGCTCTCAAGGTAAATTAAGACTAGTTGGAAGAGAAGAAGGAGGAGGAGGAGAAGAAAATGAGGAAGAGGCAGGAGAAGAAGGGGAAGGGGAAGGATGAACGAAGGAAAGGGGGAGACAGCAGCTGGAACTCTGGTATAACTAATTTACTGTTAATTCTGACATTGTGGAAGGACACAAACATGTCTCTGTTAATAGCCATAGTGGTTTCATGACAACCTTATTTTTAAGATCCAAATAAAAAATACACCAGAAACAAGGGGAACACAATAAAAGGATAGAAGGACAAGGAGTCCAATTCCTTTTTGAAATGACTCTGAATTTCTTAAATGCCATGACTCCTGAAGTCTCCTGCTCTCCACCAGGCTTAGAGTCAGCTGTCATCATAAAAATGAGAGTTACTCTGCTGTCCTCCACTTAGTAGACTCATGTCTTGAAATCTTTGGAAGATGTCATCCAGGAAAGAAAGAGAAGGGGTTGGAATGTCATTTTACCAATACAGCTCCATGCTGTAGTCACAGAATCAAGGGACCAAGGCCAGCAAGTGAGGAGGGTGAACCTCAAGAAGCTTAGAGAAGGCATTTAGGGAAGGACCCTGAGAGTAATCTTGGAGAGCTGGCTTGGTCCTGTGGTTACTGAAGCCTTGGTGTAGACTTTGTGGTTCTTCTCTTGGAGATCGTTGCCTCCGGTGATTGGATTTCATCTTGCATTTTCTTACAGGACCCGCTCTAGAGGTTCTCATGGAGTAGAACCACCTGGTGCTACTAGAGGTCTGTGGCTAATAAAAAGAAATATTTTGAACTTATCTAGACATTGTTTCTTCCTTAAACGAATCTAGGTGCCCTGGTATCTGTGTATTTTTTAACTGACTCACTGGCACAATGGCTCCAACTCTTTTTTTACATAATGGAATCTTTCTTTCTGTGACTTTGCTGCCACAAAGTTACCCCCCCACACACACACATGCACACACACACACACACACACACACACACACATGCACACACACTCCTGTAACCTCCTCCAAGAGAGAACTGGTGGGGCCACATACCGCTATGCCTAGATTTACACTACTTGTGCTCCAGTTGATGGGAATGTCTCATGACATCCTTATAGAATTAGGGTCTTGTTGCCTGAGACATAGACAGGGTATCATTAGGCTTAACTCTACTTGGTCAATATCACATTGGGTCCTCAGAGTTAGCCTTCAGGTTCCAACAGAGGAATCCAGGGCATGACTAGGTCTGGCTTTCCCAGCTTACCTGTGTCATTTGCACTGACTTACATGTTTTTCCTAAGACTTACATTCTTCTTCCCTCGATACCAGCAGATTCTACTTGTGAGCAGTGCAGTCCACTCAACAGCCAGGCAGCCCAGGGAGAGTGGCATCTCGGTGTACCCAACTCTGGAATTGGAGCTGGAAACAGATGAAAACGCATTTAGAAAGAAGATAAGACGGCGAACAAGCCATTTCCCTCTTCAGCTTGTCTTATTAAAATTCTTTTAGTAAGTTCAGGAAACAACTCAAACTAGGAGCATGTTAGAGACATGTGCTGTGTGGTTATAATATGTCTCAGAACAGAGTAAAGCTATTTCCCCAGTCCTTTTTCTGAGGGGCTGGAATCGGATTCCAGAAGAAAGGTAGTTACTATTTCCCCACCCATTTTTTGTTTCATACTTTATTCATTCCTTTCTTTCTTTTCTCGTGTTCCCTGCTTTCTCATGTGGACCAAGGGAACAATCAAGTCCACAGTTTTACACTTGTGCTTGCACTCAGGTTTTACAAAGCCTTCAGAGATCCAATCCTGAGTACGTGGGGGAACGTTCTCAAGTGTCCTGGTTTCTACGTCTTACAGATGAGCATGAGCGTGGACTCTTATACACGGTGAGAAAGGCTGTTCAATCTCACCATCTCCAATGCATCTTTTCAAGTCAAATGCTCAGACAGGTGCTCATTGCCCCATCCCCTTTTCTGGACATTTCCAGGATACCCACTTTATTCCTTGCCTTTTCTTTTTGTATGCATCCTGTTGTTTTTGTCTTTCTTCACAGGACACAAGACAGACGTTGCCTTAAGATAGTTGATGTCATGCCAGACATCACCTCTTGATGATACTCTGCGTAAGCAGACATACTGGATAGTCACTGTTTCGTTATGAAAATCACAGTTGGCTCCCAGCTGGCTATAACAGGAAACTATCTTGTCCTCTCTTTGTTCTTGGGTATTCCGCACCAGCTTATATTAATATTCTTTAATGAAAGCAGTCACTGAGAGGCTCTTCTAGGGTAGTTAAGACAGGTTAATGATGGTCCTGCCGCAATATGTGAGCATTCTCTGATGAACGTGAAATGGATGGAAATGTAAAGCAATCAATGTTTTCCATTTTCTAGTGCATTCATTCATCTCATATTTCAATCTTCCAGTTGAACAGTCAAGTCGCTGAAATTCTGGTGGGTTTCTTTCTTCATTTGCTTGCTCTCTTTTTCATGTTGTAAAACGAAGAATGAAAAATTGAGGGAGAGAATTAGTATAATGAGCCACAAAACAAATGAATCAGGAGAGAGGAGCATATGAAAGGAGCTAAAAGTTTAGTTGATGTTGGAGAAAACCAGAAGCCCAGGGATTGTTTGAATCAAGAACATGGACATTAGGCAAGAATTAGTTATTTGGTGAATTTAAGAACTGTTTCACAATGACCCTGATGTCATCTATCTGCCATTTCTGTATGCCAGTAATGATCAATCAGAAAAATCCTCAGTGTCGTTCAGTGTTAAGCTCTTGCTCACACACAAATGTCCCAAATCAGTGAGGGAACACACAGGTCAGGGTCAGCTGGTTGTATGCTGACCTTAACTTGAACTACCCAGGTACTACCATAGTCCAGCTAGCTTTCTTTTGCATCTGCTGACATCTCATTGGCCAAAGCAAGTAATAGAGCTGAGGCCAGTGTTAAGACAAGGGACAGGTCACTGTGCCTGTGGTGGTCGTGGAGTTGGGAAGCTCAGACTCATGGCAAAGGTATGGCCAGGGCAAGGTGGAGAACTGGGTTGGTGCTGCAGTCAAGCATGATACCATGGTTGTCAAAAGTCCAAGAGAAACTGTCGCATCAGCACTTCCTACGATGAGTCAGTCTCTTCTCTCTCTCTCTCTCTCTCTCTCTCTCTCTCTCTCTCTCTCGTGTGTGTGTGTGTGTGTGTGTGTGTGTGGTTTTTCAAAATTACTTCACTTTTTAAAAAACAATTAATTTAATTTTATGTGCATTAGTGTGAAGGTGTCAGATTCCTTGAAACTGAGGTTACAGACAGTTGTAAGCTGCCATGTGGGTGCTGGGAATTGAAGCCAGGTCCTTGGGAAGGGCAGACACTGCGCTTAGCCACTGAGCCATCTCTCCAGCCCAAAATTACTTCACTTTAAATCCCTCCTCTCTCACTCATCTCCTCCTGGTCCCACCCTCCCTCCCTCTTCCCCCATCCCCCTCCCTTAGTTTTCAGAAAGGGGGAGCCCTCTTCCCCTACCAACTGATCCCAGACTGTCAAGTCTCTTCAGGACTGCCTCCATCTCCTTCCTCCGTGGTCAGGCAAGTCCGTCCTGCCCAGGAGAAGTGATTGAGGAACACGCACCAGAGTCCATGTCAGAGACAGTCCCTGGTCCCCTTCCTAGGGAACTGAGCTGCCAATCGGCTACATCTGAGCAGAGGCTCTAGGTCCTCTCCATGCATGGCCCTTCATTGGTGCATCAGTCTCTGCAGGCCTCCCCTCAGCCCAGATTTGTTGGTTCTGTTGGTCTTCTTAAGGTCTCTTCTCTCTTGACTCTGGATCAGGCCCGAGAACATGGTATTGTCTATAGCCATGTGGGTACAGACAAACTGAGTATCTGGAGGGCTTCAACTTCAAAAAGCAATGTCAGCAGTGTGTGGACTGTGGCAGAAGCAATAGACACATAGGGATGTGTCTTGGTCTGTTTTGTGTTTCTATAGTGGAATGCTAGAATCTGGGAAACTTTTATAGAACAAAATGTATTTCCTCTCAGTTCTAAATACTGAGAAGTCCAATATGGAGGTGTTGGTACCTCACAAGAGTCTCTGGCTCTATTATCCCATTGTAGATGAAGACAGGACATGAGAAGCCTTTAGATCAAAAGGGGGCCAAAATTTCATTCCTAGCAAACCCATTCTTGAGACTATGAGATCAGTGATCCATTCGTGAGACAGAGGCTTCTCTTTCTGGCCTCTTAGAAGTTCCTGCACTCAACACCATTGTCTTAGAGATTAAGTCTACAAGGCATGAGCCTAGAGGAAGACATTCTAACCATGGCTCTGTGGCTTCACCTTTGCTTTATAATCCAGGGTTCTGTCTCCGTGCCCTGAAGACTCTTCCCTTCTAATACCCTGAGCCATGTTTCCTCTGAGGACAGATAGAGTCATGTTGTGCTCAGCCGATCAGGGTTAAGAAAATGACGACTGATATTGAAACAAATACATTTTGCTGCTTTCTTCCATGAATAAACGATCTGAAAAGTATTTGTAAAACATGCTACTAGGAGCTGAAGAGATATCTCGACAGTTAAGAGAACTTGCTGCTCTTGCAGAGGACCAACACCTGCTTGGCAACTCACAACTGTCTGTAAATGCAGTTCCAGGGCATCCAGTGCCCTCCTTTGGCCACTAAGGGCACCAGGCATGTGTGTGGTGCACATACGTGCAGGTGAACACTCATACATGTTAAAATAAAAATAAATAAATGTTTTTAAATAGTAACTAAAATAAAGCCAGGTTTAATTATACAAACCCGGCCCCATGCTATCAACAGCATCAAGCCAAGTGTTTCTCTACCTCCACTCTGGAGGCTGTGAGCCAATCAAGACAGCCTACAGCTGGATGGCTCCTAGTTCTGTTTTAAATGCCTGTTGATGTCTATTCTTAGCAGCTGGCATCCTTTCCTTTCTCTGTCACATGCATGGACTTCTTAAACGAGTTGAAAATTGTCCAATATGCTTATAATGAAATGTTACTTTATCAAAAGCAATGTAATACTAATACATAGATGAATCTTGAAAACACCTTGTAGGCGGCAGGAAAGGTGACATATGTGTAAGACCACCTGCTGTGAAAACAAGAAGACCCAAGTTCACATCCTTAGTATCCAAGCGAAGACTGGTCATGCCTGTTCCTACCTAACAGTATTCCGGGGTTCACACAGGCAAATCTCGGAGTGTAATGACCTGCCAGCCCAGCACACTGGAGAGCTTTGGGCTCAGAGAAAGACCCTGTCTCAAAACACAACGTGGAAGTTGGGTGTGGTGGTGCACATCATCAGTCCCAGAACTCGGGGAACGGACACAGGTGGATCTCTTTGAGCTCCATGTCAGCCAGGGATACACAGTGAAAACCTACCTCAAAAATATCACTCACAAAAAGATGAAGACAGAGGCAGACATTCAGTGTGCTTTTCTAGCCTCCGTGTGCATGCATGTACATATATGGTGTATGAGAGCAGATGTATATGTGTGTGTATGTGTGATGTGTGTGTATAGCTGCATGCACACGGAGGCTAGAAAAGCACACTGAATGTCTGCCTCATACACCATATATGTACATGCATGCACACACGTATATGCATACCATATACATACCACACGCACCGCATACTACACACACACATGCATACCCTTTACACACACAAACATGCAACACAAAGGCACGTGGCCCACATACACATACAGAACACATATAGACACACCACACATGCACAACCTACCACACACATGCACACCATACATACATACAAACACACATCACACAAACACGTGCATGTATATGCACCACACCTGCACTCAGGCACACACCTCACACACATACACACAAATACACACATACTAAACAAACAAAAGAAGAATTAGAGTATATAGCCCATGGAGGACTAGGGGCCAGGGGGCCTTCATCTATGCAGTTATGGGAAGACTGTCACCCTTGCTAGTAAAAACTTTCTGGTGCGGCCTTTTAGGAGGCACACCCATGCCCCATGAGTTACCTGCGGGCTGTAAGCCCAATAAACTCACAGGTTCCCCAGGATGAGCTTCATGGAGTCATACCTTGGTTTGTCTTTGGGATCTTAGGAGGAGAAGTAGGTGTTTAGATCTTTCCTTGGAAAGGATTTTTAGCAATGGGGCTGTGAGGAGCAAAGACATTTTTCTTAACTAGTGCCCTAAGGCCTAGAAGAGGGGAAATGGAGATGCAAGCAAAACAGGAAGTCAGTGTCACACCTGGAACATGTGGGTGAGACAAAGCTGGGCAGGAGACAAGAGATAACAGCCAACAGGAACATCCTGGCAAGATCGATCATCTGTAAGTATGGACAAGAAGGGCAGCTGGCTTCTCTTGTGAGCAGAGCCATGGTGCTGGCCTTCAAATGAAAAAGAGCCTACAGCCTTCAGGATGTCCATTCGCTCATTTATTCACTCAACACACATCACTATTAACCTGCTTGTGCCACACACAATTCTAGATTCTTGAGTGCAAAACAGCAAGCAAAACCGGAAATAATCTCGCTGTGTCAGGCTCCCATCCTGGAGGAGAGACTTAAGCCAGACCAAACACTAAACAAGAGACACTGCGTATGTGGGTATGGCCATGTCTGATGGTTGCTTTGGTTTAAAAGCATCACTTGACACAATCCAGAACCATCAAAGAAGAGATCTCCTGTCTTAATTGTATTGGTTGCTGTGGCATCACTTCCTGGTTTTGGGTCCTGGTTGTGATAGAGTGGAGAAACTGACCTGAGTGCTAAGCACTCACACGTTCGTTTCTCTCTGCACTGGACAGTGGATGTAATAGGACTAGCTCTTTTAAGCTACTATCACTTAGAATTCCAGGCTCTAGCATCTTCCCTGTTGTTTAGCTTCTTTAGGAGTGTAGATTTTAGCATGTTTATTCTATATTATATGTCTAATATCCACTAATGAGTGAGCATATACCATGTGTGTCTGTCTGCTTCTGGGCTACCTCACACCAGATGATCTTTTCTAGTTTCCACCATTTGCCTGCAAATTTCATGATTTCCTTGTTTTTAATTGTTGAGTAGTATTCCATTGTGTAAATGTACCACAATTTCTGTATTCATTCCTCAACTGAGGGGCATCTGGGTTGTTTCCAGATTCTGGCTATTATGAATAAAGCTGCTATGAACACAGTTGAACAAATGTCCTTATTGTATACTTGAGCATATTTTGGATACATAACCAGGAATGGTATAGCTGATCTTGAGGTAGTACTATTTCTAGTTGTCTGAGAAAGTTCCAGATTGATTTCCAAAGTGGTTGTACAAGTTTATATTCCCACCAGCAATGGAATCTCTCTTATTTGCCTATTGATAGCCACTTGTCCAGAGCTAAATGACTGACTCTTTGGAGGCAAAGCCACTATCCTTGTTCCCAGCCAGCACTTTTCTAAAGCCTCACCTGGACATGCAGAGCTCTAGGCCTTTCAGGTCTTTTTCTTTTGCCTGCATTTATTTTCCTGGCTGTGACCGGGGTGGGAAAGAAATCGAGATGAGGGCTCTGCTTTCAGAAGCATGTGTAATGTGAATGGCCTCGGCTGGAGGATGAATGGGCCAGGCAGACCAATTGTCCATTAGTAGTTCCAGATCCATTTTCCAGGTTTACATCCTCAATTCATAAAGGTTTAAAAACTATGGATTTTCATTTCGCTTGTTGTTCCTGTAACCTTTCCAAGCACCCTCTAGTTGTAGGGTGTCAGCGGCTCACAGCTGGGCCTGAGGAGGAAAATATAGCACCTCTGCTGGCGAGATGGGTACTTGGGGAAAAGGGACATTAAACCGATCAGCCAGTGCAAATCAATCAGGCCTTGCCTTTCAGAGACATTGGCTGTGACTGCTCAGTCCGCCCTTTCATGTGTTAGGGCATATGCTTTGCATAGGGAAAGTGAGGAGTGGAAATTTCTAGAAAGAGACAGAGCTTCCAGCCTTTGCCAGGGCCCGAGGAAGCAGGTGTACTCATTGTCAAAGCAGCAAGTCCACAGAAATGTGAATGCTTCAATCTTCCTTACCTAGCCCCAAATCCACAGGATGCCATTGTACTCAGCCATTCACTTCCCTACCGGAGTCTACTGAGAATGGCCACAGCACAGTCCAGATGACAGGAGCTGGGGGGTCCTGCTGTTTCATCCCATATCATCTCCAACTGATCTGTTCATGAGCCAGCTCTGTCCCTGTGCACATCTGTCCTGTCCTGTATATAGATGCACACTTGCTTTGACGCTGGCCTTTTCTGGGGCTGGAAAGGGGGGCTGCGCCATCCCCACCACACGGCTCCGCCTCTTTCAGCTACATAGGATCAGGAGATCATAAGGCTGCTATGACGACAATTCAGATGGAAACATCTGCACGTACACAAAGGGGCAAAGGGGAGGTGGAGGCAGGAGGAGGCCCCGCCCCCCCCACCCGAAGTCCTTCTGCACAATTTCTAACAGCATGTACACACAGAATGACATGAGTAGCAGTAGATGTTTCAACGCAGAAATGATTTTGGAGGCGTAGAGAGCAGGCTAGAATAATGATTTATAGAATTTCCGACACTGTGATTTCTGAAGTGTACTTCACAGCGGGCCTTATCACAGACACAAAGGCGGAGACCCACCAGCCATCCTTTCAGGAAGAAGAAAGGGAGGCTAAGAGCCCTTTATGTTTCCTTTCTAGAGCACTTGGAGGGCTTTTCAGGTACACACACAAACACAAACACACAAACACACACACACACACACACACACACACACACACACACACACACAC